>NW_005370710.1:1443099-1443335 GCF_000412655.1 Myotis brandtii
GGGGGGGGGCAGGCGGGAGGGGGGCTGGGACTCAAAGAGCCCTGAAGGTCCCGGCTTATCTCCAGCGGCCAAGGTCTCCCCACCCTGCGCTTCCTTCTCAACCGCCAGCTGCGGGCTTAGGTCCCTCCTGTCGGTTTTGTGCACGGAAGGGTTTGGGGACACTTGTCTGCATCTGGGGCTCTGATTGTAAAGGCATCGAAGGAGCCTCAGTGGGGGGGGGGGGGGGGGGGGGGGGG
>NW_005370710.1:1443365-1446104 GCF_000412655.1 Myotis brandtii
CGTCTGGACTTTATCTGGTTAATAAGGTCCCAGGAACAAAGGTGGCCCCAGTTCTATGGAGGCGGCATTTGACGGACGGGCTGAAATGTCCCCGTGGAACATCCGTCACCCCCAGCACCCAGATTCCCAGCCCCTCCCTTCAGCGGAGGAGGAGGAGGAAAATCTAGTCTCCCGGCCGGTGGTCGGTGACTGTGGAGGAGGAAAGAGACATGGGGGCATCGCATCCTATGCCCTGTGATGGGCAGGACTGTCATCATTACATGTCCCTCCCAGTGACCTTCTCGCGCCACCTTCTCTCTCGAGGTGGTCGATCGTGCCTTCTGAGCCGGTGAGGGCTGGTCTCCCATGTCTGGGATTTGCCCACGGGCAGATACAGTGCCCGTCAGGGAGGGGGGTAGTGAGTACACTGCACAGGCAGGACCCGAGGCTGCAGGGACAGGACCCGAGGCTGCAGGGACAGGACCCCAGGCTGCAGGGCCAGGACCCCAGGCTGCAGGGACAGGGAAGGAGGCTGCAGGGACAGGGCAGGGACAGGGCCCCAGGCTGCAGGGACAGGACCCCAGGCTGCAGGGACAGGGCCCCAGGCTGCAGGGACAGGACCCCAGGCTGCAGGGACAGGGCCCCAGGCTGCAGGGACAGGACCCCAGGCTGCAGGGACAGGGCCCCAGGCTGCAGGGACAGGACCCCAGGCTGCAGGGACAGGGCCCCAGGCTGCAGGGACAGGACCCCAGGCTGCAGGGACAGGGCCCCAGGCTGCAGGGACAGGACCCCAGGCTGCAGGGACAGGGCCCCAGGCTGCAGGGACAGGACCCCAGGCTGCAGGGACAGGGCCCCAGGCTGCAGGGACAGGACCCCAGGCTGCAGGGACAGGGCCCCAGGCTGCAGGGACAGGACCCCAGGCTGCAGGGACAGGGCCCCAGGCTGCAGGGACAGGACCCCAGGCTGCAGGGACAGGGCCCCAGGCTGCAGGGACAGGACCCCAGGCTGCAGGGACAGGGCCCCAGGCTGCAGGGACAGGACCCCAGGCTGCAGGGACAGGGCCCCAGGCTGCAGGGACAGGACCCCAGGCTGCAGGGACAGGGCCCCAGGCTGCAGGGACAGGACCCCAGGCTGCAGGGACAGGGCCCCAGGCTGCAGGGACAGGACCCCAGGCTGCAGGGACAGGGCCCCAGGCTGCAGGGACAGGACCCCAGGCTGCAGGGACAGGGCCCCAGGCTGCAGGGACAGGACCCCAGGCTGCAGGGACAGGGCCCCAGGCTGCAGGGACAGGACCCCAGGCTGCAGGGACAGGGCCCCAGGCTGCAGGGACAGGACCCCAGGCTGCAGGGACAGGGCCCCAGGCTGCAGGGACAGGACCCCAGGCTGCAGGGACAGGGCCCCAGGCTGCAGGGACAGGACCCCAGGCTGCAGGGACAGGGCCCCAGGCTGCAGGGACAGGACCCCAGGCTGCAGGGACAGGGCCCCAGGCTGCAGGGACAGGACCCCAGGCTGCAGGGACAGGGCCCCAGGCTGCAGGGACAGGACCCCAGGCTGCAGGGACAGGGCCCCAGGCTGCAGGGACAGGACCCCAGGCTGCAGGGACAGGGCCCCAGGCTGCAGGGACAGGACCCCAGGCTGCAGGGACAGGGCCCCAGGCTGCAGGGACAGGACCCCAGGCTGCAGGGACAGGGCCCCAGGCTGCAGGGACAGGACCCCAGGCTGCAGGGACAGGGCCCCAGGCTGCAGGGACAGGACCCCAGGCTGCAGGGACAGGGCCCCAGGCTGCAGGGACAGGACCCCAGGCTGCAGGGACAGGGCCCCAGGCTGCAGGGACAGGACCCCAGGCTGCAGGGACAGGGCCCCAGGCTGCAGGGACAGGACCCCAGGCTGCAGGGACAGGGCCCCAGGCTGCAGGGACAGGACCCCAGGCTGCAGGGACAGGGCCCCAGGCTGCAGGGACAGGGCAGGGACAGGGAAGGAGGCTGCAGGGACAGGACAGGGACATGGCCCCAGGCTGCAGGGACAGGGCCAGAGGCTGCAGGGACAGGACCCCAGGCTGCAGGGACAGGGTTCGAGGCTGTAGGGCCAGGGCAGGAACAGGGAAGGAGGCTGCAGGGCCAGGGCCAGAGGCTGCACAGGCAGGGGCAGGGCTGGAGGCTGCACAGGCAGGGCCCCAGGCTGCACCGCCAGCCATGGACTACCGGCCACGGACTGCAGCCCCAGCTGACAGTGCTCTAGCAAAGGCAGCCTGAGACGAGCTCTGGGCCTTCCAGCTGCGCCCACGCACACAGGCGTGTGTTTGCTCTTGCTGTAGGGGCAGGTGGGCGGGGACAGGGCAACGCTGCGACCCCATGAGTTTTCCCTGTTGTACTGTGAGCCCTGGAAGGAGCGGCCGTATCTCCTTCCTCTAGTTTCGGCCCCGAAGAACGGGGCATCTGGTGGGCGCTCAGTGAGGAACTGGCGCGGGTGGCTGTGGCGGGTGGATAAACGGTGGAGGAGCCGGGCCCCGCTCCGTCACGCGATCCCTTTCTCGGACGTGTGGACACGCTGGGCACCTCTGAGGGACTCCCTCTCCCTCCGGCAGGTCCCCCAGGGCCCCCCGAGGCCGTGACCATCGACGAGATCACAGACACCACCGCCCAGCTGTCCTGGAGCCCCGGGCCCGACAACCACAGCCCCGTCACCCTGTACGTCGTTCAAGCCCGGACGCCGTTCTCCGTGGGCTGGCAGGCCGTCAGCACAGGTACCACCGGGCGCCGG
>NW_005370710.1:1446166-1451844 GCF_000412655.1 Myotis brandtii
GCGAAGCACGGCGGCGGCGGCAGAGGCCAAGGGCGTGCAGACACAGCCACGATGGCACACTGTGGCCATGTTTCCTAGGTGTCAGCCAACTGTGCTATCATTTACTTAATATTGTTTCTTTCTTCTTTTTGAATCCTCACCCGAGGCTATTTTTTCATTGCTTTTTAGAGAGAGTAGAAGGGAAGGAGGGAAAGACAGAGAGAGAGAGAAACATTGATGTGAGAGACACATCAATTGGTTGCCTCTCACATGAGCCCTGACCGGGGTCGGGGATGGAACCTGCATCCCAGGTACGTGCCCTAGCCTTGACCAGGGTCGGGGATGGAACCTGCATCCCAGGTACGTGCCCTTGACCCTTGACCCGGAATCAAATGGAGAGCCGGCGGTGTGGTTACATTAAAAACACCTGAGCTGGCCATGCCATCGCTGACCTGTTGGAACCTCCAGATTGACCTGTGTTGTTATTTCATTTCGGTTTCATTTGGGGGGATGGACAGACCAGCAGTTACGGCCAGCAACACCCGCTCCCTCGCCCGAGGGCTGGCTGCGAGGCCTGGGTGTTGGAAGGAGAAATGTGGAGCCATGCGCCCAGGGTCCTGCAGTTCAGAGGAATCAGCGTGCTTCCCACCACCTCTTCTTCTTTCCACTTCACTGATCCAGCTTCTAAGGGGTGTCTGTGTGCAGCACATTTCTGTCCTGAGCCCCAGGCGGTTCAGGAAGGGAGATGGGAGCTGGCTGGCGTTCGGTGCGGAATTCTGGCCCTGGCCGCTGGCCAGCAGCCCTCTGCACGCCTCTGTCCGCTCCTGTCAGTGGGCGTGGCAGGAGCTGTTTACGAGGCAAAAGAGATGGTTGTGAAACTTGGTTACCAATAGGAAGTGCTGCACAGATATGATGAAGAGAGGAGGCGGGAGGCGGGGTGAGGGGGTGCTGAGGATGTTTATACAACACAACGAGGATTTGTTGAGCATTTACTACGTGCCACATGCTCTGCTAGTTGTTCCTCATGGGTTTTCTCAATATCTGGGATAGATCCTGTTACGGTGGGGCCTTGACTTACGAGTTTAATTCGTTCCGAGACTGAGCTCGTTAACTCAAATTACTCTATCAACTCAATGCAAAAAATCGGCCGAGAGACAGCTGGTATCTCAAAAAACTCGTTAGTCGGGACACTCATAAGTCAAGGCCCCACTGTATTAGCCTTATTTTATGGTGAGGAAACCAAGACCTCAGACCCCTACAGCGCCCTCAGACCCCTATAGCTCCCTCAGACCCCCCACAGCGCCCTCAGACCCCCCACAGCGCCCTCAGACCCCCGACAGTGCCCTCAGACCCCTACAGCTCCCTCAGACCCCCCACAGCGCCCTCAGACCCCCCACAGCGCCCTCAGACCCCCACAGCGCCCTCAGACCCCCACAGCCTGAGCACCGTTCGGCGGGGAGGGGTGCCACCTGCCCAGCATGGGTGCCCCTGCTGTCTTTCAGTCCCCGACGTCATCGACGGGAGGACGTTCACGGCGACCGTGGTGGGTCTGAACCCGTGGGTGGAATACGAGTTCCGCACGGTGGCAGCCAATGCGATCGGGATCGGGGAGCCCAGCCCGCCCTCGGAGAAGCGGAGGACGGAGGAGGCCCGTGAGTAGCCCCGACATGGTGGCCCCTCGGGGCTCAGCTTCCCTGCACCAGCCCTCGGAGCCTCTGAGCGCACCTTCCCCCACGGTCAGACCTCAGCCAGCAGCCCTGCCGCCCAGCTGCCCGCAGCGGGCTTCCACCAGGAGCTGAGTCCCTTCTCACCCGGTCCCCGTGCGGGACGCTGTGCTGAGCCCCTGACACCAGCTCTTCCTCATCAGCCCCTCTATCACCAACACCCCCTGCCAGGTGCTGTCTTCTTTTTCTTAATATATTTTTATTGACTTCAGAGAGGAAGGGGAGGGGGAGAGGGGGCGGGAAGAAGAGAGAAAGAGAGAGAGAGAGAAAAACATCAACAATGAGAGAGAATCACTGATCGGCTGCCTGCTGCACACCCCACACTGGGGACTGAATCCGCAACCCAGGCATGTGCCCTGACCAGGAATTGAACCCTCACCTCCTGGTTCATAGGTCCACCAGCCAGGCCAGGAGCTGTCTTTTTAAGGCACATCCCTCGCTGCAAATGAATCAACTCAGACATCACCAGTGGCAAAGAGGGAGTTGTTCACAGAAGCCCAGTTCCATTTCCTTAGGGCTTAAGCCACCCCAGGAGCTGGGGTCGGGGCACCCGCTGATTCCCAGGGCCCAGTCGGCAGTTTCGCCTGCCACCTCCCGCGCCTTGAACCAGCCCTCAGTCCTTCCCCATCCCACTGAGCCCCAGGGTCGGGGAGGGGCCGGCGGGGGAGCCGTGTCACACACGCCTGCACCTGATGGGAAGCAGGGGATGGGCAGCAGCTTCCTTGTGCGTCTCGCTTCCTCGGGGTGATGCTTGGGCCCCTGGGCACAGGGCCTCTGACCTCAGGAGACAGGTGGGGGCATGAGTTCTTCTTGGCGGGAGTCACCTCGCCAGGCAGCTCCCTAGCCCTTTGCCCCCTGACGTGACCTGTGCCTTGTCCCCTGCACAGTCCCCGAAGTCACCCCAGCCAACGTCAGTGGCGGTGGAGGCAGCAAGTCGGAGCTGGTGATCACCTGGGAGGTGAGTGCACCGCACAAAGGGGCACGCGGCGGTCTGGCCGCTTATTCTCTCCTCTGCGGACGCCTCGCTGGAAGGCGCCTCCGCTGTTCAACGGCCAAAGCCCACTGTGTGCAAACCTCCCTCTCGTAGCTCCCGGCTGGCGGGACAAGGCGCTTGCCCATCAGCTGTTGTGTTACATTTTTAAAATATATATATTTTTCTTGATTTGGGAGAGGCAGGGAGAGGGAGAGAGAGACAGAAACATCCATGATGAGAGAATCACTGATCGGCCTCCTGCACGCCCCACACTGCAGACTGAGCCCACAACCCTGGCCTGTGCCCTGACCAGGAATCGAACCGTGACCTGGTTCATGGGTCGATGCTCAACCCCTGAGCCACGCGGCCGGGCTGCGCGGCAGATTTTTGTTGAGCGCTTTGACCCTGCTCCGTCCTCATGAATTCCTCAGGCAGACTGACCGCAGGCCTCGATTTCAGACCCTTGACAAAGCCCACAGTCAGTCCGGCGGGAAGAACACAGGCGGGAGGGCTGGGCGGGTGCAGCAGGCAGGTAACTTCAGCATCTGGAGGGGATCCCTGCGACTCCGGAGCCTCCTTCTGACGCCCCCTCCCCCCTCCTCCCTCCCCCCAGACGGTGCCGGAGGAGCTGCAGAACGGCCGGGGCTTCGGCTACGTGGTGGCCTTCCGGCCCCACGGCACCGTCATCTGGATGCTGACCGTGCTGGCCTCGGCCGATGCCTGCAGATACGTGTTCAGGAACGAGAGCGTGCGCCCCTTCTCCCCCTTCGAGGTCCGGGTGGGCGTCTACAACAACAAAGGGGAAGGCCCCTTCAGCCCCATCGTGGTGGTGTACTCGGCAGAGGAAGGTACGGCTGCGTGGCCCGGACGGGCTGGTCTCCATGCGGCGGGGGGGGGGGCTGATGGGGGACACGCAACCCATCGGGCACTGCCCTTCAGTGAGGCCTGTCCTGATTTGAGGGAAGTGTAATGTGAAAAATGGGCTGGCTGTCCAGCACCTTCTCTCCCTGCCCCTCCTCACCGTCACTCCGTCACTCTGGGCTCCAGGATGAGGGTGTGGGTCCCGCTCACTAAGGGCTCTTCAGCCACGGCTTCCTGGCACCCTGTCCGCCGTGTCTGGAAGCCGGTCCCCATGCAGCTGATGGGCGACACCTCTTCCCATCTCCTTGCAGAGCCCACCCGGCCGCCCGCCAGCATCTCCGCCAGGAGCCTCTCCGCCACGGACGTTGAGGTGGTCTGGGCCTCCCCCCAGGAGAGGAACCGGGGACGGATACAAGGCTACGAGGTCAGCAGGGACGGGGGCTCGGGTCTGGGAAAGAGACCCCCCTCCAGCGAGCCCCCAGGCCCACTCCCATGCAGAGGCCTTCGTCCCTGGCCTGGCTTCTCACGGAGCACCCATGGGGGCGGGGGTGCTCCTCGCGAGACCGCGGCTCCCGGGAGCACCCCGAGGCGTGTCTCAGGCACACGCAGGCCCGGGCATCTACCCGATGCTCCGAGAGATGAGCTGGGACTTCCGATGTCCCTGGGGTCACTGGGGCTCAAGGCAAAGGGAGAGAAAAAGGGAGAAGGGGCCAACGTGGTTGTTCCAATTCGCCATCTCACGGCGAGCTTAGGAGCAGAGGGGCCCGTCCTGCCGCGGGGAGTCCCCAGGCACAGAGCGCCGGGTGCTCGTAGTGCCGCTGCGGGTCCTTAGAGAAAACCCACTCCGTCATAGAAACCTGTGTTACAAAACACAGTGCCTGGTGCCCTGGCCGGAGGCGCAGTTGGTTGGAGCCGTCCATACACCGAAAGGTTGCAGGTTCAAAGCCCAGGCGGGTCGTGTGCAGGATGTTTCTCTCCCACACTGATGTCCCGCCGTCTCCCCCTGCCCCCATCCACTTCTCTCTTCAGACATGGGGAACCTTTTTCCTGCCAAGGGCCATTTGGACATTTATAACATCATTCGTGGTCCACACAGAATTATCAACTGAAAACTTAGCGTGCTCTTAGCGTGGTCAAACATTTCATTAACTCACCGCTAACGCCTTGGCAGGGCCAGACCAAATGATTTCATGGGCCTTATATGGCCCGCAGGCCAGACCTTCCCCACCCCTGCTAAATAATAAATATATCCTGGGGTGCGGATAAAATAGATATATTCTTATGAAGGAGTTAATTATAAAATATAATTAACTGTCACCTGATTATATATAACCAGAGGACCATGGAAATATCCCCAATCGGTGATTTCCACGGTCCCCCTTTTTTTATTTCCTCAGGTTAAATACTGGAGGCATGATGACAAGGAGGAAAATGCTAGGAAAATACGAACATTCGGAAATCAGACCTCCACGAAAATCACCAACCTGCAAGGCAGCGCGCTGTACCACTTAGCGGTCAAGGCTTACAATACGGCCGGGACCGGCCCCTCCAGCGCCACCGTCAACGTGACCACCAGGAAGCCCCGTAAGCTCAGAAATGCCTTAGGGATTCCTCAGAGGCACCCACGCCCACTCCCCAGCCCGCCTCCAGCGATCGTCCGCATGCCCATTGCGTCACTGTGTGGGTTCAGACTCCCTGAGCATTGTGGGAGCCTTCGGACACGGACACCGAGCAGAATTCGGAGGGCGGGAGATGCGTGCTTCTCTCCTCACTGGGAAGGCCACTGCGTGTAGCTCTAAATGTTAGGCGACCAACTGAATCTTTTTCCTTTTTCTTTTTTCTTTTTTATAGCCTTCCTATCCTCCTCCCTTACTATTTTTGAAACTAGAGGCCCGGTGCACAAAAATTTGTGCACAGGAGATAATGGCTTAGGCCTGCTCCCGGGTGGCAGAGGGCAGGCCCAATCCCTAGGTGCAGCCCCTGGTCGGGCTCAGGGGCTCAGAGATTGGGGAGTTTGGGGCGCCGCCCCCTGTCATGCACAGAGCAGGGCGGATCGGGAGGTTGCAATGCCACCCTCAGTCATGCTCAGGGTAGGGCCGATTGGGGGGTTGGGGCACCGCCCCCTGTCACACTCAAGGCAG
>NW_005370710.1:1452911-1456288 GCF_000412655.1 Myotis brandtii
GCTGCTGAAAACATAGATACAATGTTGCGGTCCGAGCCCTGGCTAAATGGAAGCCCTTTCTGGGGTTTTGTTTAGCTTCTTATTTGCAACATAGTATATAGTTGCTTAGACTTGCAGATGAGAGGCCGGCAAGTGAGGCGGTGAACGTTGGAGTCTGCAGCAAGCAAGCCTCGTGCTCGCTTCAGTGCCTGGCTGCCGGCCGCCATCTTGGCTGACAGTTAATTTGCATATACTCACTGATTAGCCAATGAAAAGGGTAGCGGTCGTACGCCAATTACCATGTTTCTCTTTTATTAGTGTAGATAGTTTTTATTGATTTCAGAGAGGGAGAGAGAGAGAAACATCAATGATGAGAGAGAATCATGGATCGGCTGCCTCTTGCACACCCCCTACTGGGGATCGAGCCCGCAACCCAGGCAAGTGCTCTTGACTGGAAGGGAATCCGGGACCCTGCAGTCCCCAGGCTGATGCTCTGTCCACTGAGCCACACCGGCCAGGGGCCAACTGTATCTTTTTCCATTTGTGTTGCTGTGTGTCGTCAGGTTTTAGGGACCTTGAAGACACATGTTAGTGCAGCAGCGCATTAAATGCCTCTGCTCTCGAACCCTCAGCAGCCACTGGGGCTGAGCAGTCTGACCACATCTACCTTCCTCTTCCTAGCGCCCAGCCAAGCCCCCGGGAACGTGGTGTGGAATTCATCCGACTCCAAAATCGTCCTGAACTGGGACCAGGTGAAGGCGCTGGAGAACGAGTCGGACGTGAGAGGCTACAAGGTGGGTGGTGAGTGGGGACGGTCTTGTCCCATGAGGCAGCGGGGCCGGAGGGGCCACGTCCCTGACCACATCCCTGACACGCTCTCCCGGACTCTAGGAATCTCTGCCCCTTGTGGTTTGGTCTGAGTTTGGTAAAGAGTCCGTGGCAACCGGGCCAAGCAGGCAGCGCCAGGCAGGGCGGGGTTCTCGGGGAGCTGGGTCCCCAGGCCTCCACGCAGGTCCCGGTCATCCCTGCCGCTGGCTCATCAGATGAGCCACCCGCTCAGATTCACACTCACAGGGGAGGAGGGGCCAAGAAGGAGAGCCAGACACACGAGGGGTGGTTGCAAGCTACAGACACTTCCGGAGGGACAGTGACTGCCCCCTGACACCCCTCTTTTCTCTGTAGCTCATAAAGGGGTCCCATGGAGGAAAGGGGGTGTGGCCTGGCCTTTCAGAGACCCCGTCCAGGTGCTGACGTGCCCTGTCCCCTCGGACAGTAATCACACTCACAGCACTAATCACATCACGCCCGCCCCTGCTTTAACCTCTGCCGAGTACGGCGCCACACCTGCTCCCTCCCAGCCTCCCTAGGTGCTGCTTACACAGTCCTGTGAGCCAGGCCCCCAGTGCAGTCTGTCCTCGTTAGTACAGAAAATATCACCATCGTTAATAAATAATAATACAAGATAAACTGTGTTTTGTGTCCTGTACTCACAACTGTAAACCCACATTTGCCCCGCCCTGCGTTCTCACACACGCTTCCTCACTCTTTGTAAACCATGGCCTTGACTCTATAGGCACGTGCACTTATGTTTGTATGTTACACACACACATCAACATTTATAGTCGGGGTTCAATGCTTTCAGCCAAAGACTCTGAATTACACTGTGTGACTGGAGACAAGCGGCTCCACCTGAAAACCCTCTGGCTAGTATTGTCCCATTTCACAGAGGAGGGAACTGAGGCTCAGAGAGGTCAAGTCAGTGGATCACGGTCACACAGCAGCCAAGTCTGTTTTGACGCTAAAGTCCCCGGGTGTGAGCGAGCCCTGGACATCCTCAGAGGAAATCACATTTCCAGGTGTGTCCACGGGGCCTTCCGGAGGTGACGGGAGGCCACACAGCACGCCGGGAGCCTCACACTCCCCCTCCCCCTGCCCCCTGCGGCCTCCTTTAAAATCTCCCCACAAGGGCAAGGTAGGACAGGGTAGCGGCAGAGGGGCCTCCCAGATGTGTCCCAGCACGTCACTGGTGCCAGCAGGGAAACGACGCTCATCGTCGCCGGGCGGGCCCTGGGAGGCAGCAGGTGATGCCCGTTCTTCTGCGTCGGCAGGTCTTGTACCGATGGAGCCGACAGAGCCGTACGTCTGTCATCGAAACAAACCAGACGTCGGTGGAGCTCTCCTTGCCTCTGGATGAAGATTACATCATAGAAATCAGGCCAGTCAGCGACGGCGGGGACGGCAGCGCCAGCCAGCAGATCCGCATCCCAAAGATGACAAGTGAGCACGCGTACCCCTGCTCCCTAGCCTGCTCTCCAGGCCTGCCTGCTCCCCGCCTGCCTGCTCCCCAAAGCCTGCCTGCTCCCCGCCTGCCTGTTCCCCACCTGCCTGCTCCCCACCTGCCTGTTCCCCAAGGCCTGCCTGCTCCCCACCTGCCTGCTCCACAAAGCCTGCCTGATCCCCGCCTGCCTGCTCCCTGCCTTCCTGCTCCCCACCTGCCTATTCCCCAAGGCCTGCCTGCTCCCCAGGCCTGCACAGGGAGGCGGGGCCTCAGCAGGAGTCAGCCCCAAAGAAAGACATGTGGCAAAAACACCCTCCCTGCTCTGACCACTGAGGTCTGCTGGCCTCAGGCAGTTTCATGCAAAAGACAGTCACAGAGCTGATGTTAAAGTCACCAGGCCGGGTCCTTTGCAGTAGAATCAGCAGTTCTCTGGTCTCTGGAGCCACATGGCCCCGCTCCCCGTGGCCTCGCTCCCCGTGGCCTTGCTCCCCGTGGCAGTCCGGACGGTGCTGTTCAGTGACCGAGTTCTTTCCCCGCAGATGCCTACGCCCGGGGCGGGGGCGCGGGGCCCTCCACCTCCAACGCCTGCACGCTGTCGGCGCTCAGCACCCTCATGCTCTCGCTCACGGCCAGGTCCAGCTTATGACGACCGCCCCCTGCAGGACTCGCTGTCTGTGATCTAAGCAACCTTGAGCGCGTTGTCCTGAAGACACCCAGTACTAAGTAATCTTGTTGTTCGAGTACATCTTATTACTGGAAAGAAAAATGTTCTTTGCTTCTTTAGGAATGGCATTCCACACAGAACTTCCGCAAAGCAAGTCTCGCTTTGTCCGCAGTTTCTCCGGAAACTCCGCAGTGCACTGAAGACATCTGTAATACGATGTTACCAAAGCAGTTTACATATGTCCTTATATGCATATTTTTTATTATATATTTAGTGTTTTATAGAATTTTTTAAAGTTAACATGAAATGTAGATATTAATTTTTTTTCCTCGGCTATAAAATGCGGTGGGCGCCACACTCATGCAACTATTGTTTGAAAATGTTTCCTTTAAAAGACAGAGTGTGAACCCCACCTCGGTCAATCTATTGCAAATGACGTGTAGTTTGACAAGGACG
>NW_005370710.1:1456299-1461197 GCF_000412655.1 Myotis brandtii
GGTGGCTCCGGGGGGGGCAGCAGGGGCCCCTCCGCGGCGAGCAGGCTGGATGGGGCCTTTGGCATGTACAGTCTGTCCTTCCGCCTGGGGTGCATTTCCTTGAGATGGTTTCGGGAACGGCTGCAATTTCAACACCTGAACTCCCTCCCCGAGAGGTCCCATGTGCAATACTCACCCTGAACTTAGCATGGACCCCAGGACTCTCCCCACTCACCTCGTTAGCATCGTCTCTGTAGCAGCCTTACCTTAGACGTTGCATTTGAAGTCGCATCTCCTGTAGTAACTTAGACCAAAAGTTACCATAGCAGCCCCGTCTTTCAGAGGCTAAGAGATACGTTTACTATCTTTCACTGTATCTGTCTGAATGTACATTTTTTTAAACAAAGGTAACTCTCTGGTCACAGATTCACCATTCTTTCCGGAATTTCTTATATAGAATATGTCTGTCTTTAAAGTCAGAGCCATGTCTGGATCGGGCAGACTTCTCCTTCAGCGAACAGCTGCTGCTGCAGCTCTTTCCCAAGACTCCGTAAAAGGTGGTGGGTGCGACGGGTGGAGCTCTCAGCAGCTCCTGGTGTGCAGCCCGTAGCCTAGTTGCTTTCTACGCTTTACCTTCCACGTCTTACAATCACACGTCGGAAAATGGCAATAGCAACAAAACCATATTCCGACGGAAGGCCTATTTGTTATAACGGGGGAGGTTTTGTAGCTGAATCTGGTGGGCCAGTGCATCTAAAAGGCAGTGACATTTCCTACACACACTTTCACATGTACGCAGGCTGCCACCTCTCCTTCCTCAGAGAGCTCAGGTTTGCCTGCAATCTGCCCGTTTTTGCTTGATGGAGAACGTACGTTGACTTTTCAACCTTCTCGCTCTACTTATCCAATAGTCATAATCAGGATTCCACTTGTGTAAAAACTAGGGTGGCAACAGGGAAAATATTGTTCAGTGTTTCAAGCTGTGTTCCTTCCTTAGTTGGATATGGTTACTTCTCTGTTCTAAATAAAACAAAATCTAAAATCACACACATATACACACACAAAAAAAAACAACAAAATAATAAAATGAATGAAAAAAAAAGAAGCCACCCAGGTAGTTCGCACCCCCATGTCGATGGTACTTCCCAGTGACCCAGCAGCAAATGTACTCTTTTTCTAACGCTATTGTTAATAAATATTCTGTCGTTTGTAAAGATGCTTGTCTTCCGGGAGCCTTCTTCCTGCCTGCGGAAGGGAACTGTGAGCTCGCCCTGGCGGTTATACTGAGATCACAGAGGGGCTCCACCGTCTCCGGCAGGATCCACCGCTAGCGTCCCCCGAGCTGTCCCTTTGGAAGTGACAGCCCTGCAGACACCAGTCCACGCCCCGTGTGCAGGTGCAGAGGGTCGAAACCTCAGATAAACGTCCCGAAGGTCCAACTGGAATCCTTCCTCTCCGTTAGCGATGCTTTGCGTATCGCTCATCCTAGGAGACCTGCCGTTTTGTTAAAAAGCATAAACTCCAAATATGAGCATCTAAGGCCCTTTTAAATCTTCTAACCTGTCCACCTTGGACCCTGGCCCCCCCTCTTGCTCCGGTCTCACCTCGGTGCCTTTGGGTCACACAGCTGCCCCTTCCTGCAATAACCTTCCCGCTCCCCCTTCTCCCCCAGACGCCCCAGGCCCCCCTCCCCCGGGTCCCGAGGGTCCCAGGCGGGCGGTGCAGCCTCCCACACGCGTCGGTCCTTTGAAATGAATGAGCTGCAAACCATGGCGGGTCCCGCTCGGGTGGACCGGCACCGGATGGACCGGCACCGGGTCGCCCGGGGAAACTGTTACTGTGCCTGGTTGTCTCTGACCTCCTGTGTGTTGCCCAGCTGTCCTTGTCTGTACACCTTGTCTCCCACCCAGATTGTGAGCTCCTCGGGGGCAGGGCGCTGGCTCTCTTCCATGTACCCCCACTGTGCCTAGCACCGTGCCTTGCAATAAACAATCGTTGATGAATCGATCCAAGGGCTCTTGAAGTAGCATTTTGCCTCAGTTGCCCAGCTCGGTGCACCCGCCCGGGAAGACCATCACCACCCCCCCAAGAGGTGGTGGAAAGCGCTAGAAGGCCCGGCATCTAACGTTGGGCCTTGAAAGTCCTTCCATCTCTCAGCTCCGGGGTCTAACGAGGCGGGCCCCGGGTTCTCGGAGCCTGACTGGGCTGAAGATGCGCTAGGAGGTGCCTCAGAGGCGCCCGCACCAGCGTGTCTGCCTGGCGGCTCACACGGCCGCCGGCTGGGTTCCCTGGTGACAAGCCACAGAAACAGCCCCGGCCGACTCCGGGAGCACGGAGGAGGATTCGATTAGGTCACGGGAGCCAGGGACGCGCTGAGCAGCCACCCTGGTGAGAATACGGCCAGGCCCCCAAGGACCCAGGCCACAGGGACGTAGGGAAGCCGTTGGGGTCCTGTGTGGGGATAAATCAGCTCTTTTTCCAGTTTATTTTTTAACATTTTATTGATTTCAGAGAGGAAAGGGGAGAAACATCAATGATGAGAGAGAATTACCAAACAGCAGCCTCCTGCACGCCCCTTACTGGGGCTGGAGTCCACAACCCGGGCATGTGCCCTGACCGGGACTCGAACCCTGACCTCCTGGTTCCTGGGTCAGTGCTCAGCCATGGAGCCACGCCAGCCGGGCTCTTTTTCCAATATCGACGCCACTCTGCTCGATGCCCGCATTTCTGGGAGAGACTGGTCAGTCACTTGGTGTCCCCCGGCGGGAGCCCTGGATCACGCCAGGCCTGCACCCACCAGGAGGGCCATCTGCTCAAGGAAAATTGCGATGACGTTTCAGGAAGATGGGAGAAGGGATGCTGGAAAGGTCTGAGCGGCACACTTTCTGGGCCTGGCTGTCCGAGGGGACGTCCCAGGCCCTGTCAACACGACCCGGGGTGGGGTGGGGGGGGGTCCGATCACTTGGGATTATGGCCAGTGGCGTGGAGGGGGCCAGGGAAAGGGCTTTGCTTAATTAGCCTTTTCTCTTTTTTCTTAAAATATATTTTTTCATTAATTTCTGAGAGGAAGGGAGAGGAAGAGAGAGGGAGAGAGAGAAGCATCGATGATGAGAGAGAATCATTGATCGGCTGCCTCCTGCACACCCCACAATCAGGATTGAGCCCGCCACCCATGCACGTGCCCCGACCGGAATGGAACCGTGACTTCCTGGTTCAAAGGTCAATGCTCAACCACTGAGCCACGCCGGCAAGCAAGTTAGCCTTTTCCAGGGCTTCCCCTGGGCCTCTGGTTTGGTGTGAGATCCCGTGTAATTAACGGTGTCCGAGGAAATTCTGTTTTGCCAGATGACGGGATCCTCTGCGTGTCCCGTCTTACGGAGCCCGCACAGCCTCCGGACAACCGGCTCCTCCCGCGGGAGCAGACGACGCGGTGACATGTCTCGTTCCCAGGTGAGCTCGGGGCTCCCCCAGCCCAGACTCGGGAACTGCCGTGGGCGTTGATCTCCCGGCAGGTGATGGGCTTCTCCTACCCGGCATTGTCGGTTGTTTACATCGGGGAAGAACGTCCAGCCCTGACTCACCTCTTCCCAGGTGTCCCCTGTCCTTCCTCCCAAAGAACGTGCAGCCACCAAAGGACAGAAACCACGCGTGACGAGCTCTGAGGCCACGCCACCTGCGAGGTCAGACGCTGGCGCAGCAGGTGGTCTCCATACGTGGTTGCGTCAGGCGCCGCTGTTCGTTAGCGCAGATCAGCGAGACCTGGGAGTGTTTCTCTCCGTTTACGCAGCGCGCCTCCTCGCGTGTCCGGAGAAGCTCAGCCGGTCCTTCCCGGGGGTCAAAGCCACGAGGGCACAGGACTCCGTCCTCCACGCTGGTGTTTCTGTTCCCATGAGAGAGGAGGGTGCGGGACAGCAGGGTAAGTGTCAGAACCGACTGTCGACGCCAACCGAAGGGACGGGGAGGCAGAGGGAGACTCCTGGGGGCAAAGGGCCGAGTCTCCGTAGATAAAGTGTCAGTGAGAGGAGAGACTTAAAGGCTTTTCCCGGAGAACGTGTAGGCGGAGGCTCGAGGGCAGAGGGCGGCCGCGAGAGAGGTCGCTCAGCTGTCCCGGGGGGTGGGCTGTGGGGTCCTGACCAGCTGGTCACAGGGGACTTGGTTGGGAAGGTGACGGGTCGTGAAGGGCTATGGACGGGGTGACACTGCAGACGGCCACAGTCCTTCGGGAAGGAAATGGGCGGGAAGAGCTCCGTGAGCCGCTGCAGGGTCCTGGGGAGACGGAGCGGTCATGGGGGCCAGGGGGTCTCGGGGGGACGGGAGACACCTCCGTTCAGCTTGCCGGCTCAGACGACCCGCCGTCATTCATGTTGACATTTCTCATTAGCCACGAGGGCACAGGACTCCGTCCTCCACGCTGGTGTTTCTGTTCCCATGAAGAGAGGAGGTGCGGGACAGCAGGGTAAGTGTCAGAACCGACTGTCGACGCCAACCGAAGGGACGGGGAGGCAGAGGGAGACTCCTGGGGGCAAAGGGCCGAGTCTCCGTAGATAAAGTGTCAGTGAGAGGAGAGACTTAAAGGCTTTTCCCGGAGAACGTGTAGGCGGAGGCTCGAGGGCAGAGGGCGGCCGCGAGAGAGGTCGCTCAGCTGTCCCGGGGGGTGGGCTGTGGGGTCCTGACCAGCTGGTCACAGGGGACTTGGTTGGGAAGGTGACGGGTCGTGAAGGGCTGTGGACGGGGTGACACTGCAGGTGGCACAGATCCTTCGGGAAGGAAATGGGCGGGAAGAGCTCCGTGAGCCGCTGCAGGGTCCTGGGGAGACGGAGCGGTCATGGGGGCCAGGGGGTCTCGGGGGGACGGGAGACACCTCCGTTCAGCTTGCCGGCTCAGACGACCCGCCGTCATTCATGTTGACATTTCTCATT
>NW_005370710.1:1461418-1462921 GCF_000412655.1 Myotis brandtii
AAAATTTTCAGAAACAGGCTGGTTTTCAGGAAGTCTGTGGCCGGGAACTTGGCATGCAGGTCGGGGACCAGGAGTAGCTGCTCCGTCGCTGTGTCGCTGTCACCAAGACTCCAGGCGCAGCCCCAATCTAATTAGGTCTCACGCGCCCGCTGTCAGGAGCGCTCGGTTCTGTTCGCACTCCCGGGCAGGGAGCTGGTTTTCCTGGCCAATTAGCACCTACGGTTTATTAATTCCACCAGCAGATGGTCCTGACACATACGAGTCTCTTGCTGTGAAAAAGTTTGGGTTTTTAATCAGAGTTCTCTGTGAGCAGCCAGGGCCCCAGGCTTTTCAAGGAGGCTCAGGTGGGCGATGGGTGAGCTGTTGGCAAACTGAACCTCCCAACCCCACCCCCACAGGCACCAGAGAATCCCAACAGCGAGAGAGAGAGAGAGAGAGAGAGAGAGAGAGAGAGAGAGAGAGAGAGATGGGCTCAGCCCTCAGTGGGGCGCGTGAAGGAGGAGCCCCCTGTGTTCTGGTCCGTGACCCAGGCTCTGGCGGGGGGAGTGCCGCCCACCTGTCTTGGTGGGAGGCTGGGCCAGTGTCTAATCAACTTGCGGGGCATTTACTGTTAAGTGAATGTCCACTCTCTCCGGCCATGACAGGGCCAGTGGCCACTCAAAACGTGCCTTTTTCTGCCCGGCCGTGTTGCTCAGTGGGTGAGCATCAACCTATGAACCAGGAGGTCAGGGTTCAATTCCCGGTCAGGGCACATGCCCGGGTTGTGAGCTGGATCCCCAGTGTGGGGCGTGAGGGGGCAGCCGATCCATGCTTCTCTCTCATCATGGATGTTTCTCTCTCTCTCCCTCTCCCTTCCTCACTAAAATCAATAAAAACATATTTTTTAAAAACGAACAAAAAACGTGAACTTTCTCCCAAAGCCCAGCTCCTCTCAGCCATGCACGTGTCACCGCTGAGCCACGACGTCAGCAGAAAGAGCCAGGCTGCGGAGGCCGATGGCCAGGCCCACGTGGCCCCTGCGCTTCTGTCTTATGACGCCGCCCTCCTCCCCAGACAGCACGTGGCCTCGGCTCTGCCCTGTGCCGCCGCGTCCAGCTCTGTGCAAGGAGAGGGTCCACAGCGTCTCTGTCCTCGGGGTCAGCGCGTCCCCCCGGCGCCCGGCCCGGCCGCAGTGACGGCCGGTGTTGGGGAACTCTGCAGCCTCTGAGCGGGAAGCAGTCCTCGCTGCCGGTGGCCCACGCCCCGTCAGAACACCAAGTCCTCCAGGACCTCGAGCCCGGGCTCCTCCACGTAGCTGATGACTTCGCTCTCTGTCTCTCGAGACCCGGATTTCTGCAAGACAAACCCCCTCTCAGCTCTCCTTCCAGCCTCGTGGCACGTGGTGCACAAGTCTGTTTTGCTTCTAAAAACAGTAACTGTTCAGTGAAGACGATGTGGCAAATCAAGTAGAAAGAAGAGAAAAAATACCCGGGCTAGACCACCCCCCCCCCGCCCCCCAAACAC
>NW_005370710.1:1469467-1489376 GCF_000412655.1 Myotis brandtii
CCCAGACACAGCCCCCGGCCCTCGGCCCCCTTCCCTTCGGGGAAACTCATCTGTGCAGTTAGGAGGTCAGCGCAGAAGCAGCTTCGCAAACGGATTCCTTCCTGGGTAGCATCCCACGGCGCTTGCATTCTATGGTGTGTGCCGTGGCCGCACCCTTTTTTCTTTTCTTTTTTTAAATTTTTTTTTAGCTGCATTATTTTTAATAGCTCCATCGTATTCTGCCCAAGGACACATTTGCTACGTCCCATTTTGGTGATTTTAAGTAACACTGATACCAGTTAGGAAATCTGTGATAAAAAATGACATGGCCCCTGAGAGGCCATATTCAGCCAAACGCTGTCGGCGTCTGCGCCGGGCGCTGCCGGGTACAGATGTGTGTGACCTGCCATAGACGTGGTCTCCGCCTCACGCACCTTCCATCGTCCACGGCCCCTGGTTTTTGGAGGGAACCCTCTGTTCCTACCGCAGAAACGAATGATGGCTGGGAACCGTCTCAAACCAACTGAAAGCTCAGAATAAGATGGTTTAACTTGATTTTGGAGAGAGAAACATTGGCTTGTTGTTCCACTTATTTATGCATTCGTTTTTTTAAGTGAAGGTATCCATATTTTTTATCTTATTTATTTCTTTTATTGATTTCAGAGAGGAAGGGAGAGGGAGAGAGAGATAGAAACATCAATGATGAGAGGGAACCATCGATCGGCTGCCTCCTGCACGCCCCCTACTGGGGATGGAGCCTGCAACCCAGGCATGTGCCCTGACCGGGAATGGAACCTGGGAGGAACGTCCACAGGCCAACGCGCTATCCACTGGGCCAGACCAGCCAGGGCTTTTAGGTATTCATTGACTGCTGCTGTGTGTGCCCTGACTCGGGATCGAACCCACAACCTAGCGTATTGGGCCCATGCTCTACCAACTGAGCACCAGGCCAGCCAGGGCAGAATAAGACTGTTTTATTATAAAGGCCAACTCATCCCTCTTTCACCCCCTCCCCCTGCCCCAAGTGCCTGCCCTTTGATGTTAGTTTCTAACTTGGTCTGAACGAGCAGAAGGGGCTCAGGGAGGCCTGGGGCCAGCCACGCTCAGGGCACAGCCGTACGACAGGCAGAGGTGTCCTCCCCACCAGCCCAGTGCTTCCCAGGCCTTTGCCAAACCCTCGCTGCCAAGGGCCCTGATGGGCCCCCTGCGGTCCTGGCAGCCGAGGCCCCAAAAGTGGTCGGGCAGGTTTTGCCTTTGGAGATAGAGGCTGAGGCGCTGCCAGCTGTGGCCCAGCTGTGCTCAGCTGTCCACTGGCTCCCACGGCCTCTCACAGGCAGAGCCGGGCTGCAGGGTGGACAGCAGGAGGTGGTACTGGCTTTTCCCAATTCTACCTGCGTGCTCGCTCGCTCTCTCTTTCTCTCTCTCAATCTCACTTGCTCTGCAACCCAGGTGCATGTCCTTGGCCAAGAATTGAACCTGCAACCCTTTGGTGCGCGGGCTGGTGCTCCAACTGCTGAGCAACACTGGCCGGGGCTGAACAACTACTTTTCAACAAAGATGTCAAGGTGATTCCCTGGGGAAAGTGAATCATTGACTGCTACTGTGTGTGCCCTGACTCGGGATCGAACCCACAACCTAATGTATTGGGCCCATGCTGTACCAACTGAGCACCAGGCCAGCCAGGGCAGAATAAGACTGTTTTACGATAAAGGCCAACTCATCCCTCTTTCACCCCCTCCCCGCCCCCAAGTGCCTGCCCTTTGATGTTACCGTTTCTAACTCGGTCTGAATGAGCAGAAGGGGCTCCCCCCTCTACCCCCCACCCCCCAATGATGCTGGAACCATCGGCGAGCCATAGCCATTCGAGGTGGCTGAGCTGCGCCCCGAGTGGTAACTGGACCTAGAACACGCCGCTCGGGAGAAAACAGTCGCCTTCCCTCTGTTGTTTACGCCGAGGAACCGGGAAAAGTTCCTCTGAGAAACCAGACCCGTGAGGACACCCCCAGCAGAACCCCAGGTCCTTGGTGTTAGAGCTCAGCGGGCACTGGGCCTTCCACGCCTCTTCCTCCACAGCCGTGAAAGGCGGTGCGTGGGCTGCAGGCCTGGCCACGGCCGTCAGAGGCGGCTGATGGGAAACTCGGATCCCAGTGTGGCCGTGAGGGACGCAGGACTGAGCAGGGGAAGGAACGTTCATAGCAAAGCCATCAGCCCAAGCGGGACGCCTGCAGCCCCAGGGCCCGGGCTCTTGGGAAGACCCGCCTTATGTGTGGGAACCCGGGGGGCCGACCCTGGCAGGGGGGACACAGCGGAAGGACCTTGGACGTACCTCGTAGTTCACCGTGGCAGCGAAGTCTTGAATGTGGCTTTTGGGTCCTGGGACTGGTGGAAACAGCTTGGTCCACACGTGACATCTGAGAAGAGAGCGAAGGGGGGATGAGGCCGTTCAGTGTCACGCTACACACCGACCTCCCGACTGCAGGGCCTGCTGTTCGGTGTCTTCAAATCTGTGCTGGCCAAGACCCCGCAACATCTACGGGCCGTAATGGTCGGGGACCCCGGGGGCTGCAGGCCGCTGGTGGTGTCCGCATCACCCGAGAGACACAGAATGGCGCCCGGCCAGTGGCTGAGCATCGGCCTATGAACCAGGAGATCACGGTTCGATTTCTGGTCAGGGCATCGACGGTGGGCTCCATCCCCAGTGGGAGGCGTGCAGGAGGCAGCCGATCAATGACTCTCTCTCCTCATTGACGTTTCTCTCTCTCCCTCTCCCTTCCTCTCTGACGTCAATAAAAAGATATTTAAAAGGGGGGGGGGGGGGTCAAGGCTGCAGGCCACGCTGTGCCGAGGCCCTGTCTGCGAGTCACCGGCTGGTGTTTCTCAGCCTCTGATTGGCTCCGCTCTCATCTCGGAACGGTGGTCCCGCTGACACGGACGTGCCATACCCTCCCCCATAACCACCCCCCACCCAACAAGAGCCCCAGTGGATTCAGCCGGAGGGTGAACAGACAACCTCAGCCCAGGGTGCACCCAGTGTGGAGGAGACCTACGTCCTGCAGGCGAGGGAGGAGACGAAGGCAAGGCACAGGGCGGCCACCAGCGTGATCGGGTACCATTCCGTCCAGGACTTCTGCGCCTCGTTTCCTGGTGGAAAAGGAAAGGAGGAGACGGAGCTAGAATCAGTGACAGAGAAGAGAGATGGCGGCCGGGCGATCGGGAGGCGGGGCGTGGAGCCGCAGGCGCTGGCTGATGCTGCGCTTGGAGCCCACCTTCAGAGCAGACAGGAGGGCAACAGGAAATGCGGGCAGGGTCACCCCCTTTCACCTCGAAGCATCATTTACTCAGCAGGTATCTGTGGCAAACGTTTACCTACGATGCCACCTGGAGCGCATCTGCTTTAGGGGGGCAATCAGGTTTTATTTATCTATTGTAAATGTTCACCTGAGGGTATTTTTTCCACTGCTTTTTAGAGAGCGTCGAGCGTCGAAGGGAGGGAAAGACGGGGAGGGGAAGGGGAGAGAGAGAAACATCCATGTGAGAGAGAGAGAGAGAGAGAGAGAGAGATACATTCACTGGTTGCCTCCTGCCTGCGCTCTGACCCGGGGCAGGGAGGGATCCTGCAACCAGGCACGTGCCCTTGCCTGGGAATCGAACCCGCGACCCTTCAGTGTGTGGGCTGGTGCTCTGATCACCGAGCCACGCCGGCCAGGGTGGAGTAATAAGGTTTCAGATGAAAAAGCTACAACAATGTAGGCCTACTCAGTAACCGAATCGCATCACCACCAAAATGCTTTACAAAGTTGGAAATTGAACTTATAGAGGCAGTAACACGGAGTGATACTCGTAGTGAGCAAGAATGGTGTCCGCTATGAACCAGGTGGCCAGGGCTCCATTCCCGGGCAGGGCACATGCCTGCATTGCAGGCTAGATCCCTAGTGTGAGGCGTGCAGGAGGCAGCAGATCACTGATTCTCTCTCATCCTTGATGTGTCTATCCCCCCCTCTCCCTTCCTCTCTGATATCAATAAAATATATATTTATAAGACTGTGAGTGAGATACAGTCTTATTCTCGGAGACCCGTTCCCTTCCCCCACGTCCCAGCCAGGAAGCGGAGCGAGTGGCGATGGTCACTAAGTTCTACCTGGCTCTCCTTAAATTCGCTGCTGGTCTGTTTGGAAGAATCTAAACAGATTCTTCTATGAGCTTTGAGGACAACCTGGGGGGGGGAGGGGGACGGGGAATTTTTAAGGCACTAGAAATGCATCCCAGAAAAATCTGAGGTCATTAACTCCATGAACTTCAGACGCACACACACAGAATCTAGAACGTTCTACCGTCTGCAGCTGGGTCAGACAGACAGGTCAAGCCCGGGTCCTGCAGAAGGAAGGAGCCGCCATGTAACCACTATCAGGGTCCCACACGCGGCCCACTCCGTCCCACGTGGCGCAACGCCCGAGGCCTGGCGTGCCCGGGCCTGATAAAGCACCGGTTCCGTCTGACCGACTGGCGACACAAACCCTTCTGTTAAACCACCCTCCAGCTGTTGGCGCAGCTCTCGCTTTGATAAGCGAAGATTCTCGCTGCATTAGCAAAAGTATGGAGACAACTGATTTTATTTCTCCGTCGAATAAAGGGCTTGGTGCCGGCGAGGTGCCACGGAGGGCATAGTGGGCAGTTGGCTGCTGCAGGTCCCGGTGCCGAGCACAGAGCCCACCCAGAGAACAGACCACGGTCGGCTTCACCTCCAAGGACACACACCTGGCGGGTAAACTGAGGGCCAGAGCTTCCTGTACTCACGCCACACAGAAAGGACTGGGTTATCTGCTGCTCAGCTATTCATTCATGCAAAATAGTGACTAAAAATCCCATTTCCTCTCAGACAATAGCTCGAGGCAGACCTTCCCCCCACAGGGTGTCTCTCCGCTGGCGATGGCTGGCACTTCAAGGCCGTAGTAAAAGTTGGGCCGCCCCTGAGAAGGATGAATTTGAATTCTGGAGTCTCTGGACTCAGAGAATTTCTTAAGAACAAGTGTTTCCCTAGAAGGTGAATTTTCTGACTCAAGGAGAAACTCAAAGAGGTTTCTTTTCAGGAAACTGGTGGGCAGGCTGTGCGGCCTGCAGAGGTGAGCTTGGAAAGAGGAAGTCTCCTCGCGGTGCGGCCCCCAGGGTCCCCCAGGCTCCCTTACTTTTCAGACATGGCCCAGCCTTGGTTTCTGGGGACTTGGGCCTCCATCGTTTCTGACATCTGGCCATTCAACCTCGAGAATGAGCCAACTCGTGAGAATTCTATGTTTTCTAACCCAGAGAAGAGGGTGGGCAGCATGGGGTGTGCAGTGAGATTAGACGGGGCAACCGAGGGGGAGAAGACGGAAGCCTGGTCCCAGCTCTGCCTCTGGGGCCCTCCCTCTGGGCACAGCCTCGCCTGCTCTGGGACGCTGTGGTCTTAGAGTTCAGAGGGATAGCTCTCCGGCCGTTTTGACACAATGTGCTTAATTATAATCACGGTCATACAGCTGAGTACTTGATGGGTACTGACTCCTTCAGCCCTTATGCCCACTTCGCCCCACGGTGCAAAGCAGGCCCTGGACGCTGGATTCCTGGCTCAAGGTCACCTCCTAGCAAGGGGCAGGCCAGGCTTACACCTCGGGGCCCTGCTGGCTCACTTCTCCACGCTGACCGCAGCCTTTAGCTACTTCAGTAGGTCCCTAGCCCTGAGCAGGGGTGGGGAACGGCCGGTCCGAGGGCCCGTGAAATCATTTGGTCCGGCCCTGCCACGGCATTAGGAGTGAGTTAATGCAATGTTTGACCAAATCTAGCAGGCTAATTTTTTTTCAAAGACTACTGTCTAGAATACATTTTATTTATTAACTTTTGTTAATCCTCACCCGAGGATATTTTTCCATTGATTTTTAGAGATAGTGGAGGGGGGAGAGAGAGAGAAACATCAATGTGAGAGAGACACACTGATCGGCTGCCTCCAGCACGGTCGGTGATGGAGCTTGCAACCGGATACAAGCCTTTGACCGGGATCGAACCTGTGACCCTTCAGTCCGTAGGCCGATGTTCTATCCATGGAGCCAACCTGCCAGGGCAGAATGTTTAAGTGGATAATTTCGCCCATGAATGATGTTATAATTATCCACGTGGGCCTTGGCAGGAAAAAAAAGGCTCCCACCCCTGCCTTACAGGGAAGAAAGTCCTGGGGGGCTGGGCCCCGGAGGGCCTGCAGCCCTGGGTGCTGTGCATGGGGTGGGGGGAGGCTGCAGGGGAGAAGCAGGGGCAGAGGGGGGCTCTCCCAGCAGCACCCCGGCCAGTCCCCCCTGGGCGGGTGAGGGGCGGGACCATCCCTGCGTCCTGAAGCGCATGTGCAGGCCTCCCACCCTCTGCCCCCGGCACTGACCGCTGAGCCACCTGCACACCCTGCTGACAGGTGTGCTGCCCAGGGCCACGCGCTGCGCCCCTCGACCCTGAATCCCCTGAAATGCATTTCAACTGGCACCTGTGAGGCGTCGCATAGATCCTGGCCTCCGAGGGCCTGGCTAGGCCCTGTGTGAGGGGCACAGCCTGGGATTGGGGGTGACCTGGTCCCCGAGGAGCAGGACTCGAGTGCCTGAGCCTGACCCGGGACGCGGGGCGGGAGTAAGCGCAAGTGGATACAGGTGGGCGCCCACGGGAAGGGCGGGGCCGCCGGAAGTCCCCTCCCCACCCCAAGGCTTCCCGCGGGGCATCTGCATTTCGCTGGGGCGAGAGGGGAAGACCTCAGAGAGGGCAGGGCTCCCCAGGGTCGGGAAGGGGGTGTCACCCGGGGGCAGCGAGGACAACGGGGACAGCAGAATGCAGAAGTTGAGCAAGTTTAGAAAAGAGAGACGTAGAAAGCGGGAAGTGAGCTGGCCCGATAAGACCTGGGAGCCAGTTGAGGAAGGGCAGGTGATGCGAGGGCTGATAAAGTGAAACTGCTAATTCTGTTTTTTAAAAGATACATGTGCGCCTGCCCTGGCCTGTGTGGCTCAGCAGTTAGAGCGTGGGCCGGGATTCTCTGCCTTAACCAGGAATAAGCTTGCTGGCTTGGAAGGAAATGCAAGGGCCCTGGCCCGTGTGGCTCAGTGGGTTGGGCGCCATCCTGGGCACCAAGAGGTCTCTGGTTTGATTCCTGGTCAGCGCACGTGCCCGGCTTCTGGGCTTGATCCCCAGCAGGAGGCAGCTGATAGATGTTTCTCTCTCTCTCTCCCCCTCCCTTTCTCTCTAAAATCAAAACATTTTTTAAACAGAAATAGTAAAATAAATAGTCCAATGCACAATACTCACCCACGGAAATCGCTGGACTCCACTCGCCCCAGAGCCCCCCCTCTCTGCACACGGAGCTCACGGCGGCCCGCACTTTGATGCAATACTTAGAAATGTCATGAACTGTTGTGGTGAACTCATTGGTCGTCATTTTTTCTGTCTAAACGGGAAAAAAAGTTGGATTCTAGTAAAGCTGTAGACACGGAGCTCAGTAATGCCAGCGCTCAGAGCGAGGGGTCATCTATACGTAACGGGACTCGCTGCCCAGTGAGCCACTGGACGTCAACAACACCTATTGGCGAGTTTGTTTCTGGCTGCTCGGGGCAGTCACCCTGCAGGGGGAAGCGCTCTTGTAGCCCAAGTAAATAAAACGGGCGAGTGTCAGATAGAGATGGCCCCCCTGGGTCCCGATGGTGTCCCCAGGTTGAGGGACCCGAGTGGCTGACAGCACCAGGCCCCCCCCCCTCGCCATGTCCCTCCTCCCTCTGTGTCCCTCGCTTTCCGTCCTCTGTCGCATCAGCAAAGGACAGGCCCGGGCCCCTCCGGCCGGCTGCCCGCTTCTGCCGGGCCTGCGAACTAAGAGTGCATTCTGTACCTTTAAATGAATGAAAACGAGCTAAAGAGTGACAGTCCCTGCCACAGGCAACGCACATGAACCTGGACTCCGGGGCCAGGAGGAGAGGGTCAGACACACGCTGCGCCCGCTGGCGTCTGGGCCGCCAATGGCGGCGTTTGTCCCACACAAGACGCGGGGGACGGCGGCCGAAACCGTGGGACTTGCAAAGCCGACAATAACTGGTCCTTTGCCAAAAAGTTTGCTGATCCCTGATGTGCAACTGGGGGTGCGGTGGTGGGGGCGGGGGTGTCAGGGAAGCAGGAAGAGGGGAGACTTCGGGGCAGGTTGAACCCTAGCTCTCCCTCCAGGGACCCGCAGGGCAGCTTTCGAGCCCCTGAGCCTCAGTTCCGCCTCTAACAGGAGTGATCACCTGACTCCTGGAGCACTGGGTCCCTGGAGTGACCTTTGCACACCTGCGGGAAGAGTCGCGGCCTTACCTGGAAGTACTGCTTCCTTGTGTTGTGGAGTCTCACTTCGTACTCAAAGCAATGGCCCGGGAAGGCGGACACGGGCTTCTCCCAGCGGACGTGCAGACGGCTCCCCTGGACCTCGGCCGTGACGTTCCCTGGAGGGTTGACGCGATCTGGTCAGAGACGGAGAGGTCCGTGAGCGGGGCTGACGCGTCCAGCACTGACCCCCGGCTGGTGGCTGAGGGCGAGGCCCCCGTGGAAACCCCGCCCCCGGAGAGGGGTCAAGGGCTCCTCCTCCGAGCGGCCGTGACTGGTAGTCTCGTCCCTCTTCCTCTCAAGGCAAGACCACCACCCCCCCTTTTCTAAAAAGTTTTGTTATTCTTTAAAAAAAAATAATTGTATTGATTTCAGAGAGGAAGGGAGAGGGAATGAGAGACAGAAACATCAAGGAGGAGAGAGAATCACTGATCGGCTGCCTCCTGCACGCACCGCACTGGGGATGGAGTCCACAGCCTGGGCATGTGCCCCGACCGGGAATCGAACCTCCACCTCCTGGTTCATAGGTTGATGCTCAACCACTGGGTCACTCCGGCCGCCCTCCCCCTCCCCCGCTTCTACTTCTCGAGTTGGAGGGTAAACTGATCCCGAAGAGAAATCGCCCCGAGCGCCCCCGAGCCCCGCCCCCACCACGCAGGTGTGCGCCCCGATGGCACTGCCCCTCTCGGGGGCAGCTTTCGTTCCGAGCTGTTGGTGGGTCCTGTTTGGGTTGGTTGGGGGGATGGGCAGAGGGGAAAGGGTTGGTCGTCTCTGGCATGAAAAGAACGGATTGGGCTCATCGCGCCTGGACTTACCAGCCCCGCGTCCTCCCTCCCAGGCCTCACTGCGTCCCCGGCATGTGATGTCGGTGGAAATTATCTCGGAGGGAACGTTCTTGTCAGAGGTCATGCGCCTAAGATCTCACAGTGAATGAGTCACAGGGACACGCTGCGAGTGCCATTCCCTAACCAGAAAGTTTTTAACCAAAAACGTCTTCATTTTGGTAACCTGAGGAACTGGACGTGGAGCTGGAACTCAGGTCCACGAATGAGCCCTGTGGTGGCCTGTCGGGCTGTGTCCATCTCCATGTCCGTTTCTTCGTGTCCCCCGGCCTCCTCAGCGTTTTGTTATGTTGTTGTGACATTGCTAAGTCGCTAGGAAGATACTAGTGAGGAGAATCGCATTGCTCTTAGGAAATGCGGGACCCTTTAAACAGAGCATCTTCCATTCGATATGGACACAGATATGCCACAGCCTGGCCGTGTCCTTTAAACAGTGGCATTTTGCGTGTTTATTGGATGCCCACACAAGGCACTGTCCTGAGATGTTATCATCATGGACACACGCGATCTCACAGAACCTCGTACGGAGTGTTCATCTCCCCATTTCTCAGGTCAGACTGAGGCCCCAGGAGTGGCCGGCTTGTCTACAGACACTCAGCTGGTGGGTGGAGCCAGGACCCACGCCCACCCCCACCCCCACGCATGACCCGCCCCCGAGACCGGTGCCCATCACCACCTTGCTGTGTAGGGCCGGACTATAGTTTAAAAAAAAAAACTATGAACAAATTCCTATGCACACTGCACATATCTTATTTTGAAGTAAAAAAACAAAACGGGAACAAATACAATAGTTGTATTTGCATGTGGCCCGCGGGCCGTAGTTTGAGGACCCCTGGGTTAGAGCATCGGCCCGCAGACCGAAGGGTCTTGGGTTCGATTCCTGGTCAAGGTCATGCACCTGGGTGGCAGGTTCAGTCCCCAGCCTGGTTGGGTGTGTGCAGGAGGGTTAGGCTTAGGGTTAGGAGGCAACCAATCATTGTGTCTCTCTCACATTGATGTTTCTCTCTCTCTCTCTCTCTCTCTCTCGCTCTCTCTTTGTCACTTAACCCCTCCCTTCCACTCTCTCTAAAATTCAATGGGGAAAATATTCCTGGGTGGAGATTAACAACAACAAAAAAGAAGAAGAAAAGGAGTCAAACTCAGGGATGCTGACAACCCTCCCGGGCTGCGCCTCGGTCTGTGCCGTCTCACCGATCGCCTGAAGAGCAAACAGCCCGTCGTACGGCTGGATGGCCGCGCGGGCGCTGGAGCCGCTGACCTGCACGGCGAGACAGTCCCGCCCTTTGGCGTCGATGCCCGTCCGCGGGAACCAGCAGGCCACGTTCCTCTGCCGCGGGTCCTGGCTGTACCGGCGGCACTCCTCCGTCCGCGCGCCGTACCTGCACGGCGACACGCGTGAGTGTGCGAGGCGGGGGCAGCAGCCACGCGCCCAGGGACAGCGGCCGCCCACCTGTAGCGGAGGAAGTACTGCGTGTCCTCGGGGGCCTGGGCGCCCCCCAGCCAGGCGCAGCGCAGAGAAACGTGGTAGGGCCGGGCGCGCGTCCCGTTGCTCGCCACGGTGCTGGTGGAGCAGGTCAGGTTCACCGCGGCGGTCCCAGGAGACCCTGGACGGCGGCGAATGGAAAGAACGAGACGTTGTGGCGATAGCTCCCACGTCCTGTACTTCCCCGGAAACCACAGGGGTGGGGGACAGCTCCTCCGTCTTCAAAAAGGGATTGTCACCCTGGCCAGTCGCTCAGTGGTTAGAACCCGCAGACCAAAGGGTGGCAGGTTCGATTCCCGGTCAAGGGCACGTGCTTGGGCTGCAGGTTCCATCCCTGGCACCGGTTGGGGCACATGCGGGAGGCACCCCATCGCTGTATCTGTCTCACACGTGTTTCTCTCCCTCTCTCCTCCTCCCTCCCTCCCACGACCACTGGGAGAAATAGAGGTGAGGCCGAAAAGGAAAAGGGATTGTCGCCACGTATTATGGAACCTACTGTGTGCAATGGGCTGGCTTGCTGGGGTCAGCCTTGGTGAGGGTGTGACTGGTGGGAAGAGGGCTGGGGGGCTCGTGTGACCCGGGACATGTGAGCTGTTCGTCTGGCTGCCCCCCCCCCCCCCACCTACAAAGGCCACGCGTGAACCTGGGCTTCGGGGGCCTCACCTGGGGGGGCCGGGAGCTCAGCGGACACCCAGCCGCTCGCCGGGAGGGAGGGGTCTTCCCAGGGGACCGTCCGCACGCTGGCCGAGAAGCCGTGGTGAAGCGGGGCCGCCCGTTTGCTCTCCGTGTTCTTGGTTTCATACTAGAAATAAAACCCAGGGGTCCTGGTACGTAAAAGGGAAATAGCCTGACGTGAACTATTTTAATCAAATACGCATTTTCTTCCGATTCTTAAATGGCACATAAAATGCAATATGTTTGCTAAAAAGCCCACAGCCCAGAGTCTATCCTCACCCCTGAACTCAGTACGTTGTATACAGTAAATATGGACAGCTTTTTACCCAGCAGCCATCCCTCCATAAAGCAATTATTACAAAATGAATAAGTTACCCAATTCTAGTAATTATTCCTGGCTTTAGAAAACCCATATAATGAAAACATCATAATCATTTTCTCAAAGATACACGAACTCATCTACATATATAAAAGCCTAAGTGACCGTTACAACCTGTCGACTTGTCTCTATGACAACGCACTGACCACCAGGGGACAGATGCTCAATGCAGGAGCTGCACCCAGGTGGTCAGTGCGCTCCCACAGCCAACCTCCCGCGGTCCCTTCCCCCAGCCGGCTGGTCTCGATTGGCCCTGATTGCTGGCCAGGCCGAGGGACCCCACCCGTGCATGAATTCGTGCACCGAGGCTCTCGTTCTTCTTATAAAAACCAACAAAAGCTGACACACCGGCCCCGCTCCCTCTGACCACCGACTCTCCCTCAGTGTCCTCCCGGAGGCCCCTTCTTCACATAGAAGTCTCTAGAATGCATACTGACTGAGTGGGAGCGCTCGGCAATGTTGCACCCTCCGTGTACCTTTATTGGGCGCCTGCTAGGTTCCAGGCGCTCTAACATGACCCGCAGGGAACCTGGCTGGGGCCTGAGATGTTAAGTGTCTGGTCTAAGGTTGCAAAAGTAGGAACCGGGATTTGAACTTGGCCTTTGGTGCGGTCATCCGCCCTCCCCTACCCCGTTTTACTCAGCCAGCCTCTTCCGCTTCGTGGGCTATTTTAGAGAAAAACATAAAACCGACATCCACTCCACGGTGCCTCAGACGCTACTAAAGGTTCTTTTGTAAGAGAAAGAATCGCCCCAACGTTCAGACGTCCTGGGCTGCCCCATGGCCTGCGCTGGCCCGGCTGGCTCCCCGACATTTCCCACGGAGCCGCTGCTCTAGGGGAGCGAGCGCAGAGCCCGCGGCCCTGTTGTCGGGGACGTTCCCTGGGATAAGGGAAGGGCCGTGGAGGTTAACCTGACTCTAAAGGGGAGGGCCGTCGGGTGCGCACTCACTTCCTCGTCCTCCGGCGCGTGGATCTTCACGCGGTAGCCGAGCTTGATCGACCCCGGCTCTTGATCAGGATTCGGGTCCCAGCGTAAGAGCACTTGCGCCAAACCCGCGGCGTGAATGGTGAAATTGACGGGCGGGAGGAGTGAGACTGGTCAGAAGGAGGAGGGCAGGGTCAGTGTCCACGGCCGCGCTTCCTAGAGCTGTGAACTACTTTCTGTGCAGGACGGCGTTTGACGGGCTCTTAGAGGGCACAGAACTGACCTGATTCTGGAGGAAGTGCCTTCAAAGCTGCTTTTAACTCATTATCCTTTTGTTTTACTTTGCCCAGATATTCACCTATCACATCTACAGATCTTTCGTGAATTATGAATATTTTACTGTATCTTTATTTATTAGAAACATAATTTCAGCCCGGCCGGTGGGGCTCAATGGTTGCGCATTGATCTATGAACCAGGAGGTCACAGTCCAATGCGGTCAGGGCACATGCCCGGGTTGTGGGCTGGATCCCCATAGGGGGCGTGCAGGAGGCGGCCGATCCATGATTCTCTCTCACCCTTGATGTTTCTATCTCTCTCTCCCTCACCCTTCCTCTCTGAAATCAATAAAAGAAAAGAAATTATTTTTAAAAATAATAAAACCTTCCTTGCCTCTGGTGCAGGAGCCATATTTCAGGTGCTCAGTAGTCACCAATGGCCAGTGGCTACTGCAGTGGACGGCGCAGATGTAAGTCGCTGACACTACCACAGGGAGTTATTCCCTCAGGCCCACCAGGTGGGGCCACGGGACTGTGACTTCACACCAACCCATGGTCCACACATTCCCAGCAAACACCGCGGGAGGCAGTTATTCTTTGCTTGTGGGGCTCCTAACTGGTGCTTTGCAGGGAAGAGCCTTTCTTCCCTGGCTGTATTTTGTGGGGCCCGAACCCCCACACTGGCAAAAGAACTTCCCACTGCAGCCTCAAATTTGCTTTCTCAAGATCCAGCATGTTTCAAGAGTTTGCATTCTGAGGACGAATACTCTACCACTTTTTTTTTTTAATCCACGTATAATTTCCGCGTTAAGGGATCCTTCCGCAGAAAACCACGCTAGCACTTCTGCAATGTGCTCCGTTTCTTAAGAGACATGACTGACTTTAATAGGTGGCACTTACAGTTTTTATCAGGACGTACGTCGGCTCCCAGTGCGACGGCGGCCCCCAAGAGAATCAGGAATGTGGGCGCCATGGCGATCAGATCTACAGAAAACAGAAGAAGAGTCACGCGGCCATGTTTAAGACAAGCCGACAGACCCTTTCTAACGCAGTCATCTGGCCTTTTAACAAACACTTGTGAGCGCTGTCAGGTGCTAGAAGCACAAACATGCACGGATCTTCCTAAGGGTCACTGTCGTCCAACCTAATAACTGCTCCCGCGGAGGTGTGTCTGGGCACAGCAGGTGTAGAGACTTCCCAGTTGATTCCTAAAGGCACACAGAGCGGGGACAGGTGTTGGGGGGGGGGGACGACACAGGGAGGGCAGAGAGAGCACAGCAACCAGGAGAGGACGGTGGTCGGCCAGAGGGGACCAGGGCCGGCCTTTGATCAGAGAGGCTCCAGGCACGGGATCGGATGGGGAAGAAACACCGTCCCCAGTCTCCTGAGCGAGAACTGAAGATGAGCACCGTGCCCGGAAGCTTCAATCTAACACGGCAGTGATGTGGGGAGAGCAGTTCCTGTCCATCCGGGGCCTAGCAGACACTCATGGTGCCTCGAGCTCCGGGGAGGCCGAGTGAACCGGAGGGGGAGTGACCATAAGAGGAATTGAAAACTAGGTATCACCCCCGGCTGCGAGGCTCAGTGGTTGAGCGGTGACCTATGAACCAGGAGGTCACATGCCGGGGTTGCAGGCTCCATCCCCAGTGGGGGGCGTGCAGGAGGCAGTCGATCACTGATTCTCTCTCATCATTGATGTTTCTCTCTCTCTCACTCTCCCTTCCTCTCTGAAATCAGTAAAATTATATTTTAAAAAAATAAAAAGAAAGAAAACAGGTATCGGCCTGTAGAAAACACACACGGATTTCTGCTGCTTGCAACAGTTTCACAACGGAGATGCCTTTGGCGGAGAGGTTTGAAGAGCGGGCGTGGCAGCGGGCGGTGTGGGTGAGTCTGTGTCTGGCTTGACGCGTCCGGGAGGAGGGCTCGGGGCCTTTGGGGATTGCAGATGAGACATCTGAGTGTTCCCGGGGCAAGTTTTGGAAGCATTTTCCTTATGAACTTAACCTTAAAGGACAGACCACACGCGTGGCTTCCACCCTGTGTGTGCTGCCCGGCTTTTACCGACCAGCCCTCCCTGGGGTCCCTCCTGCCGGCCCACCCCCCCACCCCCCCACGGTGCAGGGCGCGGGCATCGTCCTATTTACGTCAGTCATTCCTCAAAGACCAAACAGCGGGCGCATAACGGCACTCAGACCCGATCTCGGACCATCCCCCAGCAAAGCCCGTGTCCTGTCCTCATGGATCTAAGTGGGTTGGTATTTCCCAAATGTAATTCTGGTAGAACCACAAAGGTAGACGTTGGCTCCACGGGTACGTCCAGGAAATACCAACAAAACAGCCCGCTCTTTCCTCATTATTACATCTTCACTTACTACGTAACTAACTTAAGGTGCCACTATCTCTCCTTCCTAACGAAACTGCTGAAATGTCACAACGGAGAGGACAGAAACAGCATGTACGTTACTCAGTTCCTTTTAGAAAGAAACGTAAGGGCGGCTAATCAGAATGATGCCCCTTTTGCTCAAAAATGATTTTGTGTCGTCTTTCTCTCCGGTGACCCCGTGCCAGGTAGGGCAAGCATTTTCACAGCGACAAGGACAATGACAATGGAAGCAGGCATTTTAACACCTTACAAAGTTTCAACCTGTGAGGTTTTCATAAGGGGAAGCATTAGCATTGACTGAGCCTGAGAAGCACAGATAAAAGGCCCCCGGCCAACAGCAAAGACAGCTTCCTCTTCGGGTTAAGAAGCTGCAGGCTCTAAATGCTCTAAATGTCGGCATGTTCTGGAGTGATGTTGCCTGTGCTGTCTTCCTACTGATTTTCATTAGCGGGAGGCATTCCAGGTCAGAGGGAAAAAAAAATGCAGGCCTGGTACTCCCTCGTGACTTCCACTGACTGGCAAGGCAAGTGGCTTGTTACAACCACCCTCATAAAAACAATAAATGGCTCTTTATCCTTCGCAATTAAATTGTTGAAATGAGTAGTGAAACCCTTGACCGTCTCCGCAGGGAGACAATCGGATATTTTACATAACCAAGCGCTCTGTCCTAGAATGTGTCATGCATTCGGGTTTTACAGCTGCTGAAAATAGAATTCTTTTCCAAATGTCACCATTCAAACATTTTTGACGATGAGCCTGTTTTGCCATAAAACAGCCATATACTTTTTTTTTTCACCTATCAGTGCGATATTTTGTTTGTTTGTTTTTTAAATACATATTTTTATTGATTCCAGAGAGAGCAAGGGAGAAGGAGAGAGAGACAGAAACATCAGTGATGAGAGAGAATCATGGATTGGCTGCCTTCTGCACATCCCACACTGGGGATCAAACCTGCAACCCAGGCATGCGCCCTGACCGGGAATCAAACCCTGACCTCCTGGCTCAGAGGCTGACGCTCAACCGCTGGGCCACGCCGACTGGCTTATTGTGATATTTTTTATCAGAAAAGATGATGCCTTTGAAAGGAAATTAGTTGTTCTATTGACAACACAAGACACTCAAATCGGAGTCTAAATATCACCAAGAATGACTGTGTTTGGTGAGATGGATAGATGCCACAGTTGGCCGCCTATCTTCTGTAATTCTGCCCCCTCTCTGCTCTGTTCCCTGAAAGACCCCAGCATTGGCCCAGGGCCCCCAAAACTTTTGGTCCCAGACATCGCAATCACCCCGGCTGGGAAGACAACCCAAATCGCTTTGTTCTTGGGGCCACCTCTTTCACCCACACACCCTGTTGAATAGAGGTCATTGTGCAAGAACAGCTACTTTACTGGCTTAAAATTCCATCAGAACGACAATAGGTTCAACCCATTCTCCCTCTCATGGCTGCCCACTGAGACCCCGCAGGAAAGCATGATGCTGTGAACATGAGACTCAAATCACGCAGAAGGAAGCAGACACAGGTGGTTCCCGACACGGCAGACGGGCAGGTTCAGTTCCTTCCACGGTGACATTTCACCTAGTGAGTCAACAATTCCTCGAGTGCCCTCGGAGCACCTGGCTCCGCAGGCCTTAGACGTGTCTTTTGAAATTTGGGAGAACATAGGAGCGGGCCTCTTGCCCTGTAGATGTTTCTAGAAAATTGGGTAAAATCTTGACAGTCGGCGATGGGGTTCCCCAGTGTTCCTGAGAACTGGTCAGATTCTACTGAAGTTCAGACTCATAAATACTGCGCCGTCTTTTTCACCTTTTCGGCTTATTCTGCGGCCCGGGGTATTTGTTTTGGAACCAGAGTTGCATAGGCAGCCCTGTTTTTGGAGGCTTTTTGAGTCAGCGGGGTGACCCCGAGCCCCAGATGCGACCTCAGCGCGCAGGAGTTGAAGAGCAGCTCGGAGGATTCACGCTCCGCCAAGCCCTTGTGAGTGAGCGTTTACTGTAACTTCCTCATTTTGTCCTCACAATGGAATCAGCAATAAAACCTACCTCTTGGGGGCGGGGGAGGGGGGGAACTAGAAGAATAAAGAAGCCAAGGTGTACCCAGAAATCGATGGCATTTTTATACACTAAGAATGAACTCTCAGAAAGAGAAACTAAAAAAAAAAATCCCATTTACCATTGCAACGACAAAATTAAGATACCTAGGAATAAACTTAACCAAGGAGGTAAAAGATCTGTACTCAGAAAACTACAGGACGTTGAAAAAAGAGACAGAGGAAGATATAAGCAAGTGGAAGAATATACCATGTTCATGGACTGGTAGTATCAACATTATTAAAATGTCCATACTATGCAAAGCAATCTATAGATTCAATGCAATCCGTATTTCACAGACCTAGAATAAACACTTCAAAAATTTATATGGAACCTAAAAAGACCCTGAATAGACACAGCAATCTTGAGAAAGATGAATAAAGTTGGAGGGATCACAATACCAGATATCACATTATATTACAAAGCCACTGTCCTCAAAACAGCCTGGTACTGGCACAAGAACAGGCATATAGATGAGTAAAGCAGGTATACAGACCAGAGAACCTAGAAATTGACCCAAGCCATTATGCTCAATTAATATTTGACAAAGGAGGCAAGAGCATACAATGGAATAAAGACAGTCCCTTCAATAAATGGTGTTGGGAAAATTGGACAGGTATGTGCAAAAAAAATGAAACCAGACCACCACTTATACCATACACAAGAATAAACTCAAAATGGCTAAAAGACCTAAATGTAAGTTGTGAAACCATAAAAATCTTAGAAGAAACCATAGGCAGCAAAATCTCAGACGTGTCTCATAGCAATGTTACCGATACATCTCCTGGGGCAAAGGAAACGAAGGGAAAATAAACAGATGGGGCTACATCCAAATAAGAAGTTTCTGCACAGCCAAAGGCACCATCAACAAAATGAAAAGAGAGTCTACGGCACGGGAAAACATGTTTGCCAATGATACATCCAAAAAGGAGTTAATTTCCAAATAATATAGGGAACTCGTACAACTTAACAAAAGGAAGACAAACAATCCAATTTAAAAAATGGACACTTCTCCAAAGTGGACATACAGAAGGCCGAGAGACATATGAAAAAAATGCTCAAAGGCACTAATCATCTGAGAGATGCAAATTAAAAAGACAATGAGGTACCATCTCACACCTGTCAGAATGGCTGCCATCAACAAATCAACAAATAACAAGTGCTGGAGAGGATGCGGAGAAAAAGGAACCCTTGTGCACTGCTGGTGGGAATGCAGACTGGTGCAGCCACTGTGGAAGACAGTATGGAGTTTCCTCAAAAAATTAAAAATGGAACTCCCATTTGACCCAGTGATCCCACTTCTAGGAATATATCCTAAGAAATCAAGAACACCAATCAGAAAGGATATGTGCACCCCTATGTTCATAGCAGCAAAATTTACCATAGCCAAGATTTGGAAACAGTATAAGTGCCCATCAGCAGATGAGTGGATTAAAAAACTGTGGCACATCTAGCCCTGGCCGGTTTGGCTCAGTGGATAGAGCGTCGGCCTGCGGACTGAGGGGTCCTGGGCTCGATTCCAGTCAAAGGCATGTCCCTTGGTTGTAGGCACATCCCCAGTGGTGGGTGTGCAGGAGGCAGCTGATCGATGTTTCTCTCTCATCAATGTTTCTAATTCTCTATCCCTCTCCCTTCCTCTCTGTAAAAAATCAATAAAATATATTTTTTGAAAAAAAGCTGTGGCACATCTACACAATGGAATACTACGAAGCTGTAAATAAAGGAAGAACTCTTACCCTTTGCAACAGCATGGATGGACCTGGAGAGCATTATGCTAAGTGAAGTCAGCCAGTCCTACAAAGACAAGTATCCCATGATCGCGCTCACATGTGGAATCTAATGAGTAAAATAAACTGATGAACAAAGTAGATCCAGAGGCGTAGAAGCATGAAACAGACGGAGGAATATCAGAGGGAAGGCAATTTGTAACCCACCAGAGGGTGGGTGAGTGGGTGAGAAGAGATCAACCAAAGAACATGTATGCATATATGCCTATCCCATAACACAGACAATAGGGTGGGGAAGGCCTGGGGCAGAGGACGGGGTCAGGGGCAGGCTAGAAGAGGTCAATGGGGGGGAAAGGGCGACATATGTAATACTTTCAACAATAAAGTTGTGTGTGTGTTTTTAAAAAAAAGAAACCAATGTGTAAAATGTCCGCATTTCACTAGGCATATTGCTTCACCCCCAAATGAAAAACTTTGCACACTCCAAAAATATGAATGAGTAATAAGGACCATGTATAATGCATGCAACTTTTTTTTTTTTTTACTATCACTAGACTTCTGATTGATTTTCTGAAATAGCCCTAAAATACAACTCCTGGATTCAGGTTGCTGCCACAGGCACGCACCCTCCTCCGCCTGTGCATGTGGGAAGGGAGCGAGCCTCCCAGTGGCTAAATATCCTTGGGCCCATCGCCACCCGCAGCCACGCTCCCATCCTGGACTCACCGGTGTCCGGGGACCGCAGAGGAGCTCAGTAGCAGAGGGCCAGCCCGGCGCCCTACATGCCCGGGTCCGAGGGGTG
>NW_005370710.1:1490021-1495822 GCF_000412655.1 Myotis brandtii
GGGGGGTGAAAGGGGGGGGGCACATTTGGCCCTCCCTAAAAAGTTCCCCAGGCAGCCTTGCAAGTAATGAAAACAAATGAGGTGGTTTGATTTGCAAAACTTTGCTGCGTTTTGAAAGGCAGACGTTTCACGTATAGATAGCTGCATACAGCACTGTCTTTCGAGAACTGGGATAGAAACGGTGGCAGGTCATGAACTTTTCAACAGGATAACCTGTTGCATTGAACACCAGACACAGCCACCAGGATGCCCACGGAGGCACCCACTCTCCACGGGTGTCTGAGGCTGGGCTCCTGGGGCAGAGGCTCTGATAGCTCTCGTCCGCCTCTGCCCCTGTCCCTCCTCACTGCATCCCTTTCCTCTGCCCTCTCTGGAAGAGCTGGACGTTTCTTGGGGTAAATAATTAAATTAGTGACTCAAAGCCAAGAGAGACCTTTCAGCAACTTTTTGTACATTTTACATCAAAACCCAACGGCCCCGAGCCCCCCAGGCCCCTCCCACCCCGAGAGCCAGAGGCAGGGAGACTGGGGAGAGGGGGGCGGGCACGAGGCCTGCGTGGTCTTCCGAGCTGCTCGCTCAGTTGGCAGCTTCCCTGACTGACACCGAGACTTCCCGCTGCAGGATTTCATCGTGTTCCAGACCCCGATGGCTAAACTCATGCGTTTCCTTAGAACACTTGGCAGACACTGTATTCTCATGTTGGTCCCCTGGGTGTCTGGGCCGGTCCTCCTACGTGAAGCTCCGGATATTTCCACGGGACTCACCTCTTGGGGGTTTGCACCCCTCGGCCACGGGCCGTCCACAGAACGCGCCGCTCTTCCCGGCATCCACGTCCCCCGCCTGGCACCCTGCTCGTCGCGCCGTTATCATCAGCTCTGCCCTCTGCCCAGCAAACTTTAAAGGGTTTTATTTCCCCTTTTGCTTTCAAAGCTTGCCCCGGACTCATAAAAGGGGACTGCTCACTTTCCCCCTCCCCCGGGCCATGAAATTATTCAGAGGGAGCCCGGGGTCTGGCCGCAGAGGCAACGCGGGGCTCTGGGTCCCCGAGTCGGCGGGGACCCCACTCGCTGGGCAGGGCGCCTCCCCGGCACCGGGCACTGGCCCTGAGCCTTATCTCAGGCACGTTGTGACTTCTTCGCTGTTTCATCATCACAGCTGTGATGGGACGGGCAGCTTCCTTCGTGATGAGCAAGGCGAGGAGCAGGAGCAGAGGGGTGGCTGGCCTCCTGCTCCAGGGCCGCTCGCTGCCCGGGTCCAGCTCCAGGTGGGTGGGTGGAGGGGTCCGCAGCCTGGACCCCGCTCCCACAGGAGGACAGTGGCCGGGCTGGGCTGCGACCCCAGGACCTGCCCTACCATTCCCCGCGGGACCCCGGCCGGCCTTGGTATGTGTCCGTTTAAGTGACAGCGATTCTCAACCTGTGGGTCGCGACCCCTTTGGGAGGTCGAACGACCCTTTCACAGGGGTCGCCTAAGACCATCGGAAAACACATATATAATTACATATTGTTTTTGTGATTGATCACTATGCTTTAATTATGTTCAATTTGTAACAATGAAATTGGGGGTCACCACAACATGAGGAACTGTATTAAAGGGTTGCGCATTAGGAAGGTTGAGAACCACTGGGTGAACCTCAGGGGGTTTTCCTGGCTTCTGTTCCTTTTCTGTCTGGGGATTTCAAGGAGACTGGCCAGCAAAGCTCAGTTGTAAGCAATGGGGCCTGGGCCCGGCCGGCGTGGCTCAGTGGTTGAGTGTCGACCTATGAACCAGGAGGTCAGGGTTCGATTCCCGGTCAGGGCACATGGCTGGGTTGCAGGCTTGATCCCCAGTGGGGGGTGTGCAGGAGGCAGCCGATCCATGATTCTCTCACATCATTGATGCTTCTATCGCTCTCCTTCTCCCTTCCTCTCTGAGGTCAATAACAGTATATAGTGTTTTAAATGGGGCCTGGGGTGGGCACGGCTGAGGATGGAGCTTCTGTGTGACGTCTACAGCCCGGTGAGAGGTGTGCCTCTGGGAAGGGGCCCTGCAGCCTCGGGCCAGGCCAGCGGCTGGGAGGACGGCCCCCCAGAGCCGGTGCTGAGACCTGGGAGCCGCTGAGGGAGGGACCAGGGCCCTGGGAGCAGACACCCAGCCGGCTCCCAGCTGCAACCTGGGCTGTTTGCAAGGTGACAGGCCCCGGGCAGCCTGGGCAGGGCCTCCCGCAGGGCTCGGCCTGTGTCCGTGCAGGGACAGTCCCTGCGGCCCTGGGGTTCCCAAGTCACCGCGTTAGCAGCTGCTAAATGAAACCAGACCATCGTCCTTAGAGGACCTGCACCTGGGCCCCTCCCTGGGGAACGGAGGGTGGAAGAAGGAACAGAGCGATGCTGGGTCTGCCAAGGTGGGAGGCCAGCGGGCCTCCTGGGGAACGTCCTGGGCGTCTAACTCCAGGTGCAGCCTCGGGGCCACTGTGGGCACAGGATCAGTCGTCCTGAGGGCAGTGGTTCTGGCCTGGGAGCTGCCTGCCTTCCTCTCTGCCTCCTGCCTCCGTTCACTCAGCGCGCTGGTGGGTGGCACCTGCGCACCAGCCGGGCCCTGGATGGGGAGGGAGGACACCAGCCCCACTCCCGGCCCCGGGTCCAAAGCCAGGTCCTCCCGTGTCTCCCCGCCCTCGGCCCACGTGCGCAGAGGAAAGGAGAGCCGGGCTCTGTGTGGTGCCTTCATGTGGCAGCAGTTTCCTCTGCAGAAGAAACTGTAAACGTCCGAGGACAGTTGGGGACGTGCTGGAAGGACGACAGGAAGGGCTTTCCACGCCATGAAATCCACGCTGACCTGCGTCTTAGGAAGCGGAGCCGCTGGGCCCGCTGCATCCCCGTCCCGCAGATGGAAGTCTCCGCAGGGATCACGGAGGTCGGATCAGGAAGCTTCCGGAGGCCTTCGCTGCTGGAAATAGGTGAGGGCGGGCCCAGGTGTGCGCGAGGGGGAAGGGAGCGAAAGCCACTGTGCGTTTACCTGGAAGAGCAAACTCACGGAGACATGCATGGCTCCAGGTTTGAATGTGCGGGTGATGACAGGCGTGTGTATCAGTAACTTCAGAACACCGGCTGTGCTGGGGAAACGTTAAGTAACAGCAGAGTCCAAAGATACACATGTGTCATATTTTCATAATCTCATGTTTAAAATATATTTTTTACTGACTTCAGAGAGAAAGGAGAGGGAGAGATAGAACCTACAACATGCAAATCGGGCTTGTGCCCCGAGCTGGCATCGAACTGTGACCTCCTGGCCCACAGGTCGATGCTCAGCCACTGAGCCCCGCCGGCTGGGCTTTCATAATCTCACTGTCACCAGACGACCCCGCAGAGACAGCGGTTATCGCCGGGTGGTTGGGGTATCGCCAGCGATTGCCCCACAACCAGCCACCGCAGCGCCGTGGTGGGACCCTGATAAGCCTTTCTCCCCCGCGGGGCTGAGCTGCGGCTGGGCTCTGGCTAACCGTGGCTGGGCTCCTCTCAGCGGGGCTCAGGTTCGCTCAGGCATCCCTCATTCATTTGTCTGCTTTATTTTTATTTAGTTTTACTGAGTTCGTGGAGGAAGAAAGAGGGAGAGAGAGAAATCGGCTGCCTCCTGCTCGCCCCCTACTGGGAATGAAGCCCATAACCCCGGGCCTGTGTCCTGACCGGGAATCGAACCTTGATCCCCAGGTTCATAGATCGGCGCTCAACCACCGAGCCACGCCGGCCAGGCCGTGTTTTATTTTTACATCAGACCAAACACCGCGTTTACCTCTGTGTCCAGCCTGGTTTTGTCGGACGATGCGGTTTCAGGGCAGAACAGGGGTCGTGTCGTTCGGATGGGGAATTCCACGCGCACCTGTGTCTGCAGGTGAGCCCCTCGGGGGAGGCCTCCACGGGGAGCAGGGGCACCCCCTCATGGTTCCCACCTGCAGAGGCTGCTAAGCCAGCCCAGGAAGTGACTGCTCTGTCTCTGCCCTTGGGCCTCTGTTCTTCCGACTATAATTGAAGCCCCATCTTTCAAAATGAATGACCCAGCCAGGAATTCCAGAAGAGCTCCAATGGCTTTGTCTGTTCACTCACCTCTCGGAAATGAAATGTAAACCACAATTGTGTTTGTGTGTGAAACCCCCAGGGCCAGTGGGGGGCAAGGGGGAGGGGGCAGGGGCCTGCCTTGCTGAGAGGCACCTCGGGGGTCCCCTGGGGTCCTACAGGCTAGGCCCTGAGTGAAGGTTGATGAGGTCAACACGGGTGAATGGCTTTTCCCCGAACAAATGCTTCTTGTTGTTTCACAGAAAGAACAGGTTCTCGAAACAGGACCAGTTCTTTCAGACAGAGTACTCCTCTCGCTTACAAAGGGCAGGGACAGGTGGGTGGGGGTTTGAGGACACTGCCCCCACCGACACCCCAGATCTGCAGGCTACTGCAAGGAGGGCCTCTGTTTCCGTCTGTCTTGTCTGCACATCACCTCACACGGGCCGGCTGGGCTGTGTATTCTATTTTTACACCAGGGGGCCGCCTGTGCTATCCTTACAAATTCGTGTCTTTTTTTTTTTTAAATATATTTTATTGATTTTTTTACAGAGAGGAAGGGAGAGGGATAGAGAGTTAGAAACATCGATGAGAGAGAAACATCGATAAGCTGCCTCCTGCACCCCCCTCCACTGGGGATGTGCCCGCAACCAAGGTACATGCCCTTGACCGGAATCGAACCTGGGACCCTTCAGTCCGCAGGCCGACGCTCTATCCCAAACCGGTTAGGGCTCCTGTGTCTTTCTCGAGCATTATTCTCCTTTCTCGGTCCTGCTTTAAGAGTGCCTGGGCGGCGGGGAGTAGCCATGGATTGGCTCCAGGAGGGAGGTCCTGGTGGTGGGGTGAGCCCTCAGGGGTGAGGGGCTCACAAAGGAACAGAGATGGAGAAAGTGCTATGCACCCAGGTCGCGGGTGGATGCGCCGCGTGGACCGGGCTTGTTCTGTGACCACACTCCTTGGTGTTCCTGTCTCCCCTCCCCCAGTCATGAAAGCAGGCGGGGGGCGGGGGGAGCAGCTGGGTCCTGGTCCCCAACTTCCCGGAGCCCGTGGGCACGTCTCCGGGCGGTGACTGAGGTGAGGATCCTTCTGGGAGGATGATTCTGGGTCACGCCGCGGAGTCGGGGGGGGGGGCGGTTTTGAGGATGGAGGAAGGGAACCTTAGAAGCCGGAAAAGACAGAAAACAGCTGCTCCCCAAGAGCCTGCAGCTGTGAGATGGCAAATCCATGCACCTGGCCCCTCCTACCCCCTCCACCTGCCGCCAGACGAATGGCAGGAGACGCAAATGGCTTTATGAAAACCCCACTGAGAAACCTTGGACGCCTCTGCATTACCATTAAAATAAAATGCAGCCCGGCAGGCGGGGCTCAGGGGTTGAGCGTGGCCCTGTGAACCAGGAGGTCACGGTTGGATTCCCAGTCAGGGCACATGCCCAGGTTGCAGGCTCCATCCCCAGTGTGGGACGTGCAGGAGGCAGCCGATCCATGATTCTCTCTCATCATTGATGTTTCTCTCTCTCTCCCTTCCTCTCTGAAATCAATAAAATATATATTTTTAAAATATTAGTAAAATGCAAATGTCATCCTATGCCACACCCAGCCCTGCATGAGCTGGTCCCTGCCTCTCCAGCCTCAGCTCATGAGTCAGAATGTCTGGGTTTCAGTTCTGCTGGTGCGGCTTCCTACGTGGGTGACCTCGCCGTGCCTCAGTTTCCGCACTGGAATAATACCTCAGTGGCGCTTGTAGGATTTCTGACTTGTCAATGTGGACTCACCTTG
>NW_005370710.1:1495867-1497917 GCF_000412655.1 Myotis brandtii
CATCATCAGAGGATATTTTTCCATTGATTTTTAGGATGATTAAAAGGGAGGGAGGGAAGGAGGAAGGGAGGGGGGTAGAGAGAGAGAGAAACATCAATGTGAGAAATACACATCGATTGGTTGCTTCCCATAGGTGCCCAGACCAGGGCCAGGGGCCGAGCCTGCAATGGAAGCCCTTGACGGGAATCGAATTTGCTATTTAAAATGTTCGTGTCTATGTTTGTGTGGATATTGATCTCTACATTTTTTTGATAATACGTATTTCAGGGTTGTAATCAGTGTTATGAGAGGAAATGTGTTCCCTCTTCTATTTTCTGAACAAAAATTGTGCAAGATTGGTGTTATTTCTTCCTGAAGTGGTTGATAAACTTGACCACTGAAACCATCTGGGCTTGGAATTATCTTTGTGGGAACTCTGTTGAACAAAATTTAATTTCTTTAATGGTAAAGGGCTGTTCAGATTTTAAAATTTCATCTTGTTTCAGTTCTGATAAGTTGCATTTTTCAAAGAATTTGTCCATCCCGTCTACAGTGTCAAATTGGTTGTTGTAAAATTGTCCATAATGTCCCCTTTTATCCTGTTAATATCGGCACTCATGTATCTTTTTTAAAAAAATATTTTATTGAATTTTTACAGAGAGGAAGGGAGAGGGATAGAGAGTTAGAAACATCAATGAGAGAGAAACATCGATCAGCTGCCTCCTGCACACCCCCCACTGGGGATGTGCCCGCAACCAAGGTACATGCCCTTGACTGGAATCGAACCTGGGACCCTTGAGTACACAGACTGATGTTCTATCCACTGAGCCAAACTGGCTAGGGCTCAGGTATCTTTTTTTTTTTCTTGGTCAGTCTAGCTGGGATATTGCATTCGTTACTGTGTTAAGAAGTTGCACTGAATCAGACCTAACCAGTTTGGCTCAGTGGATAGAGTGTCAGCCTGTGGACTGAAAGGTCCCGGGTTCGAGTCTGGTCAAGGGCATGTACCTTGGTTGTGGGGACATCCCCAGTGGGGGTTGTGCAGGAGGCAGCTGATGGATGTTTCTCTCTCATGGATGTTTCCGGCTCTCTATACCTCTTCCTTCCTCTCTGTAAAAAGTCAATAAAATATATTTTTTAAAAAAAGTTGCACTGAATCAGTGCTGCGTTTCTGTATGGCAACTCGGAAAGCTAGACCTGTTCCTCTTGAAACCGGATACTTAACCCCTTAAAGACACATCTGATCATTGGAAGCCACAGAAATATGATGGCACACACATATTTTAAGGAAATTTTTAGAGAAATTAAGTAATTAAGTTATACTGAAAAGGCTCCACTTTAAAACATTAAGACACTGTAAGATTTGTTAAGGTAACTGGTAGAATCCCTCGGAAGCACTGCGTGGCCTTTCCCACGTTAGGGAGCTAGGGCTGTACCCCCACTCCTTCGCCGCCCTCTGCACTGCTCCCTGCTTTGGAAAAGGTGAACGAAGGAGCCAAATGCAAGCTCTTCGCTGACAGCTGCAAAAGCTCGCAGACCCGGAAAGGCCAGGGCTGCACAGGCCAGGCGGGAGCGAGAAAGACGCCCAGTAACGTCAACGGACTGGAGGGCGGCCCGTTAGAGGGAGTGCGCCTTGGACACTCGGCCTCGGTCTTGACGCTGTGTCTTCGATTCCGATGATTAAAAATGTTGTTCTTCCTGTGCACAGCTTAGGGTCCAGCATGGTCAGGAGTCCAGCGCGAGTCCGGGAGCCGGCAAAAGCAGCGGGTAGCATTTGCCCAGCGGTAGTAAACCCCGCGAGGTGTCCGCAGCCACGTCTTACAGAGGAAACCAGTGTCGCACAGGTGCGCAGTGCAGACGCGCATCTCACCGCCTGGGGGCGAGCGAGAGCTGTGCGGAGACGAGACAGAAACAGCCCGCGCCAGTCCCGCGGGGCCCCCAGGGGGCGGGGAGTCTGCCCAGGCCCCGCCCCCGCAACGAGCGAGAGTGCGGAGACGAGACAGAAACAGCCCGCGCCAGTCCCGCGGGGCCCCCAGGGGGCGGGGAGTCTGCCCAGGCCCCGCCCCCCCCG
>NW_005370710.1:1507131-1507596 GCF_000412655.1 Myotis brandtii
GGCCTGGGATCGGGAGGGCCGCTGGGAGCCTGGTCCCCGCCCCGGAGACCCCTGGGACCTGCCTCCCACGGGTGCCTTCAGTTTCCCACCCGCACAGGAGACGATCGTCTCTCGGTCGGTAAATAAAATGGCGGGGTGCCGCCCCGGAGACCCCTGGGACCTGCCTCCCACGGGTGCCTTCAGTTTCCCACCCGCACAGGAGACGATCGTCTCTCGGTCGGTAAATAAAATGGCGGGGTGCCCCTCCGTTCCCCGCCACTTTCAAATTCCGCGCGCGCATGTGTGTGGCAGATGCTGAGGTGCCTGCACCCCTGGCGGCTGAGCGGTGGCCGGGCTGGACTGCGCCTCCTGCAGCGACATCTGTTCACAATGAAGGTGCAGTCTCCCGAGTTCCAGTCGCTGTTCACGGAGGGGCTGAGGAGCCTCACGGGTGAGGGGCCTGCTGCCTGTGGCTTTGGAAGCCTG
>NW_005370710.1:1507723-1528645 GCF_000412655.1 Myotis brandtii
TACACCGAGAAGCAGACGGTTCGTGTTCTGGCCACATTGCCGGCTCTCGTTGTTTTGGGCCATGGAAAGAAAGGTACTTCCAAGTGATAGCGAAATCACAAGAGGCAAGACATGACCAGTAAAAAGCATGTTTTTTCTGTGTGCCAAGTACTTACATACAGTACAGGGTCGGGCCACTAGCTTAAACATGCCCATTTTTGCAGGTTTTGCCAAAAGTTGCTTAGATACTGTTTTTTTATAAATTTGGAGATGATACAGGCATTCCCGGGTGCATGACCCGCTGTGGGTTCCTGGCTTGGGCAGGAAAGAATTTAGAGTCGAGCCAGCCTAGAGTTTAGAAGTGAGAGAGAGTTTATGAGTGAAGCCGGGAGACAGCGGGGCTCCCCACAGACTGCAGCCCCTCCCAGTGGGTTTACTTCCTTTACTGAGGCTCATTTAACGGATTTTCAGGGACAGGGGTGGAGACTTCTCAGAGGATCGGTTATGGGCTTCCCTTGCCAATCTTGGTGGCCCAGTGCCTCGTGTAGCTGCTAATGAGGCGAGGGGTGATGCTGGGTGAGATGAGCCACTTGGGCCCAGCTGGTCTTGTGCAGGGTCTAAGCCTTAGTCTGGTGGGGGTGGGCTTCCGTGACGGTTTCTGTAGTTTTCATCGATCACAGTTCTGCCACATACCCTGCCTCAAAGGAAGAAACCTTTTTAAAAATATACTCTCCATGAAGCCCCTCTTTCTGTTAAGCTCGGCCACCATAACAGTTCCGTTCCCGTGTGCGCCAAGCTTGTGTGAGCTGAGTGAGACAGGCGTCGGCCTGCAGCGGGGAGCGGGTACATCTCGTGTGATCAGGACGTAAAGATAGCCTCGCCCTGCAGCTTCGACCAACATCACGGAACTGGCCATCAGGAGAGCGTCCCTAGTGGAGTGTCTTTGGGAGGGTTGTTCACTGAGGTCCTCCCTTCCTGTGGGCCTGTCCTCCGACGCCCACAGGAGGCGCTCAAGGTCCCGCTGGCTCTCACAGGCTGGAAAACCACGTACCCCGGGTCCTTCGGGGAAGCACCTTGAAATAAAAATATCTTTCTCATCAGAGTTATTTGCCAAAGAAAACCACGAGCTGCGGATAGCAGGCGGCGCCGTGCGGGACCTGCTGTCCGGCGTGAAGCCGCAGGACGTGGACTTCGCCACCACCGCCACGCCCGAGCAGATGAAGGGGCTGTTCCAGGCGGCCGGCGTCCGCATGATCAACAACAAGGGGGAGAAGCACGGGACCGTCACGGCCAGGGTGAGGGGCGCCGGCAGCCACCGCGCTGCCCGGTCCTGACTTCACAGCTTACATTTCCCGTGACGACCAGCACACCACCCAGGCTCCTGGGAGACAGCCTCCCCGCTCCCCTCCCCTCCCCGGCAACGCTCCTTCCCACGGCTCCTTCCGCACTTACCTGCTGCCTGCAGGTTCCCGTACACCTTTCTGTGCCCCGGTGTTTCATGTTGATTTCTCAGTTTTCAGGTGGGGTCTGTTGACTTGAGGTCCTACTAGGGAGGGAGGGGGATGTGCCACACCAGCCGCGGCGGTTTCTCAGGGCATCGTCCTTGGTGTTGGGTTAAGTCAGCGTCCGGTGCCCCCGTGCCCTGTGCACAGCCGCATCGCAGGCGTGTTGTGACCACATTTCTGGTGTCACGTGACTTTATGGTCCTTGCAGTTAACAGCATTTTTCTTGGACATCGCTGTCCGTGTGTGTGCCCCGATGTGTCCTGGGCTGTCACTGCCAGGGTCCTCTCAGTCCACTCCAACGACCAAGTTTCAGTCCTTGTTCCGGGCCCTCACCTGGACGGTCCGGGCCGCCTGCCCGCTGCCCCAGCTCCCCTGTGCCAGCTCTGGGAACCTCCTCCTCTCCCTCTTCCACGGCCTGTTCCTGGACGCCTGGCGTTCTTACTTGCTGGCGCCCTCACTCTGGTCTGATGGTTGTGTTAGCTGTGGACTTAGAGCGGGGAGTCCTTGCTCGGAACTGGGACGGCTCTTCCCGGAGCCTCCGGAGAAATCTCGGCCCGGGCGCGCCTCTCCTTCACGGCCTGAGGGTGCTTCCTTCCGGAAGCCTCTGTGGTCTTTCCCTCCCTGGTGTTTTCACTCTCAAGCTGACGGGCCTTGCGTTGCATTTGTTTCTCATGGGCCATACAGCGCCCCGGGTGGGCCTCCCGCGTCCTCCTCACTTCACCCTGGTTCACTGTCTCCCCGGAAACCCCTGTGACGCTGGGCATGGACCGCGGGGACGAACCTAGTTTTGCCTTTGGTCTCCTCTGTCATATTCTCATATCTTTCCCTTTGCTTTCCACAGGTCGCTGTAACTGGACCACCCAGTCTTTCTAGTCTTTTTGCAAATTTTGCCGTCTTGTCAAGTTCCTGATGGTCTTTCCTAGAATATTTCTTTTGAAAGCTTCCTGCTGTCTTATTTCCCTTAGAGTAGCGTGTAGACAGTGTCTTCCCTTCCCTCTGAGCGGTTTCTGTCTTTCCTTTGACTTAAATGGGGAGTCCTGGGCCCTCCCCTGGTGTTGGGTGTCGTCTGGGGTTTGTAAAATACCTGGAGAGTTTATGTCTCTGGACCCACGTCGCTATCAGTAGGGCGTGTCTTTGGGGGAAATCTGCGGAGCCTCCAGTTAGAATAGCCTGCTGTCTGGCGTTTTAAAAACCAAGTGGGGGAGGGGGTGCAGGTCCTGGTCACTTTTTTCACTTCATCGTGGTGATCACTCCCATGATCCTCTCTGTCTGCCGTCCAAGATGTGTCTGCTCTTGATCGGCCTTTCCGTGGGCTAACTGCTCTGGTGCGGGCGGCGTCCTGGGAGCCCTGTTTTCATAGCAGGTCTCAAAGAGCCTTCACATTTCAAACCCTTTTCTTGCCGCTTCCCTGTGCCTCAGACTCCTGAGTTCTGGAATTCTGAGTGAGACCAGCTGTCCCTAGGGGAGAGTGGGTGAGACAGGAATTCCAGAGCAGCCGTGGAGTGCTCGCTTGGCTCCCAGTTCCTGTGCGGAGATTCCAGGCGCCCGTGTGCATGTGAGACCCTGCGCTGCTCCCCCGCCATGTCTGCTCCCTGCTGCTCCCCCGCCATGTCTGCTCCGTGGCAGTGCCCTCTCTCCGTCCGCCCCTTCCTCACTGCACTGCAGCCATCTCTCCTCTCACTCGTGCACGTCTGTGCGCAGGTCCTGCTGAGTTCTCACGGCTCAGCGCAGGTCACGGTCACGAAGCTACTCGGCTTCTCACCGCTGCAGACGGTCCCTCCAGCCAAGGTGGACGGAGGCCTCCCAGCAGCCTCCTTGGTGAGGGGTGAGCAGCTGCCCGCTGTGCTCCCCGTTTCTCCTCTGTCAGCCCTTCGCTCAGTGGTTACAGTCTGTAACTGACACAGCTCTCTGCACACGGGGTCCGTCAGGAAGGTTTCAGAGAGCAGCCTGGCTTGAACCAGAAGCAGCAGGATCCACTGTTGTAAGGGCTTCTCCCCTCTGTCACATCACTTGTCCCAGTGGCCGTTTTTGTATCAGACTCATCTTTTTAGGAAAAGAGTCTGTGGATCCGTCTGTGCGTGTCCTGGGTGCCTTTCTGTGTCGTGCCTGTGCGCCCGCCGACTGAGAAGAAAACTGCCTAATGTCAGGACTCGCCCTTGTTTCCAACCCGTCGGTGAATCTGAAGCCTCATTTTTGAAAACCATGTAATTACAGCTGCATAACGAAAATTTTGAGATCACCACCCTGCGGATTGACGTGGTCACGGACGGAAGACACGCGGAGGTGGAATTCACGACGGACTGGCAGCAGGACGCCGAGCGCCGAGACCTCACTGTCAACTCGATGTTCCTGGGTAACGTGGGGATGTGTTCACTTCGGTCCTTGGTGTACCCGCCTGGGGAACCCTGGTTCCTGGCCCGCTCTGCAGCCCATGCCCGCACCCGCGAGGCTGCCTCAGAGACCGGGGCACAGTGGCTGCATTCGACTGCCGCCCGCCGGCTGTGAAGCAAGGGCACTGCCATCGGCTCTGTCTGACTCACTCCCTGAGCCTAATGCCCGCAGGGCCGCCCACACCCCAGGTGGCAGGTTTTATCCCTATTCACGGCTGAGTGATGCTCCAGTTGTGGGTCTGCCACATTGCTTCCCAGTTCCCATTTGTCACTTCTCTCCCCTTTCCCATGAACAGGCTTTGATGGTACTTTATATGACTATTTCAATGGTTATGAAGACTTAAAGAATAAGAAAGTGAGATTTGTTGGACATGCTAAAAAGAGGATACAAGAAGATTACCTTAGAATTTTAAGATATTTCAGGTAAGAATGTTTAAAATCGATAGTTATTACCAGAATACAGTTCTGACCATGACGTGTACGTAGTCAGTGCACGAAGCGGTGACATCCAAGTGAGTCTCCAGGGGAGACGTAGCCAAGGGTGAATGGATGGACGGGTGTGGTTTGAGGTCAGTTCTGAGATGCTGTGAAACACTCCAGCGTCAGGGACAGGCGTCACATTAGAAACGTCATTCATTCCCAATGTGACAGGCAGGCCAGCGTTCGGGCTGGGCTGCTCGGGTCGCATTCGGCCTTGTTTGGGCGCCTGGACAAGGGGCCCCTTTCACTCCTCCCCTGTCCCAGCTCAGGGACTGCGCTGGATGCCCCTCCAACTCCCTTGGTGACAGAAGTGAGTGAGGCGGGCGGCCTGGTTCTGGCCAGCTTTAAGAAGTTACTCGTATTTTATTGGCTTTTGGGTTTCTCATGTAGAAAAAAGAGAAGGTAGAGAACAGACCATAGGTGGTTGTGTGTGTGTGATTCACTAGGTGGGGAAGGTGCCGGGAGGTTGGAAACAGCTTCCTGGTTGGTGTGCCGACAGTGGGATACATTGAGAATTCTGTTTTGTAGGTTTTATGGGAGGATTGTAGACAAACCTGGTGACCACGACCCTGAGACTTTGGAAGCAATTGCAGAAAATGCCAAAGGCCTGGGCGGAATATCAGGAGAGAGGATCTGGGTGGAACTGAAAAAGATTCTGGTTGGAAATCATGTCAGTCATTTGGTTCACCTCATCTACGACCTCGGCGTGGCTCCCTACATAGGTGAGGCCCGGCCGCACGTGTCTGCACTGAGGGCGGGTGGAACGCTGGCTCAGCATTCCGTAAGGGCATGCGTTTAGTTCAGCTGAAGAATCCTCAGAGGAGAAGTGGAGTATTTTAAAATAAACTTTGAGGACAAGGTAGGAGAGTTTTGTCACGAGTGGGGGACAACTCAGACACAGCGTAGGCTAGTGGTACAGTGGCCTCTGCGGCCAGACCGGGGTTTGAATGAGCCTTTGCCACTTGTCGGTTCTGTGACGCGGGTTAGTTCCTCGACTGTTAGTTTCTGAATATAAACCTGGGGAGAAAGTAACAGCCTCTTTCTAATGAGGCTGGTTTGGTGAGTTAACACATGCAAGGCCCTCAGAGTGGCAGGCATAGCAGCTTTTTAGTAACTTATAATTTACTTTCAGAAAGAACGGGGTCATCTGTGCATCTTGTGTGGGGAAACTTGGGGATAGTTCGAATACAGACAGTTGTTGGAGCAGATGGATGCTCTTTTATTAGATCGTCACCTGTTTCTAAGGTTTTTTGAGAGAGAGAAACATTGGTCTGTTGTCTCCCATACATGCTCGAGTAGGAATTGAACTCGTGTCCTTTTGGTGCACGGGTGATGCTCCAACCAGCCGAGCCCCGCCAGGGCTGAAGGAGTGGGTGTCTTATGGTCGCACGTCAGTGAGTGGCCAAGAGTTTGCATTGGGTTGTGTCCCTTGGGCCTGATCACCATCTCTGCCCCCTGCTCAGCCAGTAAATGGACCCAGACGCTTTACAGCTCCCCTTGGTGTACAGGGCGAGGGGCGTGAGGCCAGCAGCCATCACTAGTCCCTGTGGATGGAGGGCACCAGATTGGACCAACACTGAGTCCTGGCCACAGGCATTTCTACCAGCAAAGCAGTGGCTGGTGTAGCGTGTGGGTGTCGTTCACTAAATGTACCCACCGCACAGACGAGTGAAAAATGCTCCTATCCCGACAGGTTTACCTGCTAATGCAAGTTTGGAAGAATTTGACAAAGTCAGTAGAAATGTTGAAGGATTTTCACCAAAGCCAATGACTCTCTTGGCCTCGTTATTCAAAGTGCAGGACGATGTCACAAAATTGGATTTGAGGTTGAAGATTTCAAAAGAAGAGAAAAACCTTGGCTTGTTTCTAGTTAAATACAGGAACGACTTAACTAAAGCAACGGATAGTTCCGACCCACTGAAACCCTACCAGGACTTCATTATAGACGTAAGTACATACCAGTCGTGGTCAGTGCAGTCCGTCCTAATAGTAAAGCTAACTTTTTGTTTTTTTAATATATTTTTATTGATTTCCAAGAGGAAGGGAGAGGGAGCGATAGAAGCATCAGTGATGTGAATCATTGATTGGCTGCCTCCTGCACGCCCCACACTGGGGATCAAGGGCACAACCTGGGCATGTGCCCTGACCAGGAATCAAACCGTGACTTCCTGGTTCATAGGTCGACACTCAACCACTGAGCCACACTGGCTGAGCAAAGCTAACTTATTAACACGAAGACCCACAACATGTTCTGTGGACTTCATATATTTTAACAGAATTTCCCACTGAGCATGTGTGTAACTCTAGGCTGGGGCCGTTAGCATGCTTTCTAATGTGTGTGGCACTGTCTGATGTTGGCCCTCAGTCCAGGGAGCCCGACGCCGCCGCCCGCGTCTGGGAGCTGCTGAAGTACCAGGGCCAGCCCGGCCTCCTGCGGGACCTGCAGCAGTGGTCCGTGCCCTCCTTCCCCGTCAGTGGCCACGACATCAGGAAGGCGGGCATCTCCTCCGGGAAGGAAATCGGGGCGCTGCTGCAGCAGCTGCGGGACCAGTGGAAGAAGAGTGGTTACCAGATGGAGAAGGACGAGCTGCTGAGTCACATAAAGAAGAGCTGAGTCCGTGGGAGCCGCCACCAGCAGGACATCTCAGTAAGCCGCTCGCGCCTCGGCCCCAGGAGGCTTGAGAGACTCGAGGAGCAGCTGAAGGCGGCCGAGGGTCTTCATAGAATAAAGCCTTTTACACTCTGCGAGTTGCGTACTTCAGACACGAGGTGAAGGCTGCCTCCCCTCGGGAGCACGGTACGTGCCACTCTGCACATGGCCTCCCAGCAGTCACAGGCGTGTCCGCTGCTGTCTCACAGCCCTGAACTGGCACCCTCCTGGCACAGTTCCCACTGAGAGAGGCTAGTTGCCTTGCCCATCTTAACCTGTGTAGGCTTTAGCTATACCCTGAGTAGCCACTCAGAGCATCTTTGTACTGGCAATAGCCATGTTTCTGTAAAAGCCCGGCTAAAAGGTGTGGAAACCTTTGGTGTAACGGGGCTTCTTCGGGAGGGAGCCCAGACCAGGTCTGTGGGTGCAGGTGTTGGGAAGCACTCGCTGACACACTCAGGACCCACCGAGCGGCGTCCCTGCACCCCAGGGAAGGTGTGCAGGCTTAGCGGTTTCAGGTCTGGGTTCCTCATGAATAACACACTTTAAAGTAGGATATGCGAGTGTTTAATTAGAGTTTTATTTGCAAGTGTCAGTGAGCAATATGGAACATTCTGAGATGACACCTTCAGGGGCAAATGTCACAGCGGTGTCCCGCCCTCACTGGTTTAGTCTCAGCACGGTGTGCAGAGCGACGGGCAGACACCGGTCCTGGCAGTCATCGGGGCCACAGGAAAGGGTGGGGACGACAGTGTGGAGTTTGGAACGAGGTGGCACGTGCAGGGTGGTCGCTGGCGTTTGTGGGCGAGGCAGTCCACACGGGTGCACGTTTGGTAAAAGACAGTCGGTTTTGGCCTCACGTTTTACCCCTTAGTTGAACTTTCCCCAATGAATTAGGTGAAGCAGCAAAGGACTAGCAAGACCACCACAGTTCACACCAATGGGAAGACGCCCAGTGAACCCCCAGTGTACAAGCAAAGAGGTAGGTGGCGAACCAGCGTAGCGAGACCTTCGTCTCCAAGTTACTTCTTACACCTACGCCATCTGCTCGCGTAGGCGCTTCACATCACTTAACAGAGAACGTGTTTTAGTTTTGCTCTTAAAATTTACTTAGAGGTTTTTTCCAATTGACCCTGAACAAAACAGCCTAAGAAGACAGCGTCTGGCCTCCCGGAGGGGACGCACTTGAGCATCTGCTCCTTAGTGGTCTAGGTCCCGATTGCACTTGGAACAGAACCAGCGGTGTCACAGTTCAGACACTGAGCAAATGCACACAATACTGGGTTTTTACTAACAAACACGTGAGAAAATGAAAACTGTATTTTGGGGCTCAAGCTGCCTCTCTCAACTCTAATATTTACAACCAGGATCTGAGAGACACGAGAAGTTGAGAGGAACACAGGCCTGTAAAGGGCTCTGAAGTCCTACCCACTGCCTCGCCCCTCAACTGGGACCAGGTGCCTGAGTGTGGCCCTCAGGAGCATGGACCACGTGCTGCTCTGCATGCGGCCTCACAGGGCCGCCCTCCAGCAGTGTCACGTGCTCTGTGCGGGACGGTATCTATCCGTGACGAGCTGCCTGATCCAGGTTGCACAGGGCCCTGGCACACGCTGTGGAGGTGGGCGTTCCTGGAAACCAAGTGTCCTGGCGGCTCTCCCTCACCCACAGGGCAGTTGAGGCTAAACCTCCGAAGCCCTGTGGCTGAGGCTGCCCATCCCGGGCCGCTGTGCTGGGGGAGCCAGTAGCGGGCGTTCCCACAGGGGACTGCCTGGGCCACAGCTTGTGAAGTGCCTGGGGCCCTACCGTGTTTACAAGCAGAGCACGACTTTCTCAGGGCTCAGCTCGTCCTTGGTGTCCGGGATCGTGGGCAGCAGAGCAGAGCGAGTCAAACCCCAAAATTTCTGGGGTAACATGTCCTTTTTGGTGGCTGTGAATTTCCATCCGATGTGGCTGGCACAGACCCTGCACTGGGCGACCGTCCAGGCAAACCTGCAGCGGGAAGGGCGAAGGGAAGGTCAGCCGAGTGGCCATCTCTGTGCCTCCAGCTTAGGGAGAGACGCCCTAGGGCCCTATTCTCAGCATCAGGGAGAACACGGAGCTCTGGTCTGCACGCCCCTCACACCCAGAGTTCCTGCGGGGCACGTGGTCCAGCTCCTGTGTGACCACACAGGTGACCGCCTTGCGGCAGCTGCCCCAGAGGGAGTGCTCTCAGGTGGGCAGTTCTCATGAGACTGAACCTCTTGAAACAGGAAGGCTCCGTCAGAAAGACTAGACAAGGCCCAGCTGGCGTGGCTCAGTGGTTGAGCACTGACCTATGAACCAGGAGGTCACAGGTCAATTCCTGGTCAGGGCACATGCCCAGGTTGTGGGCTCCATCCCCAGTGTGGGGCGTGCAGGAGGCATCCGGTCAATGATAGTCTCTCATCATTGTTGTTTCTCTTTCTCCTCCCTTCCTCTCTGAAATCAATAATATATATCAAAAGAATACAAGCCATGGTGTTTCTGCTCTTCAGGAAGACACTCCAAACCATGGAATCGCAGCCCTTTCACCCCTGAGCTTTCCCAAGCTTAGAATTTAGGTTAACACGTTAATTCTAGTTTTAGTCCTTGGACTAAAAAGGATGTTAAACCGACTGCCATGGTTCTAGCAGTAAAACCACTAATTCCTGCTCAGCTCATTTTGTCCAAAAAAGAAAGGCTGACCCAGATGTGGCAGAAAAGACATACTTGGGCCCTTGAAGAGGATGTGGCTGAGGGACCCCCCGGGCTCCCAGGTGGAGACTGCCGGGTGGCAGGGACAGGTACCCACAGGGCCACCCACCTCCTCCCCACCCCACACCAGGGAGCAGATGCAAGGACAGCCCAGGCGCCAGCCCCTCCCAGCGTGAAGGGCATGTAGAGAGAACCATTCATTCCATGGTGTACTTCGGGCTGTAACTCCAGCAATGCTACTTAGAAATCTCTGTGCCCAGTCATGGCAAAGCCGAAAGGAAAAGTCCCAGGACATTACCCAGGAAACCAGCTGTGCTGCGTGGACGGCCGGCCTATCAGGTTCAGGTTGGAGGCCTTGTACACGGTTAGCGTCTCATGCACGTACCCGTGGGGGTTCACGTAGGCCGCCATGGGCCCACACAGGGACAAGCTGCAATAGACGGCACAGGGTCAGTCAGCACAACATGGGGAGGGGCAGCCTCATTCCGACAGACTTCTTACGGGCTGACCAAGAAGCGAGGCTACAAGAGCTACGATTTCTGACCTGTTAGCTTTACATGAAAGCAGAGCCTTAGAGTGACAGCAGGAGCTGGCAGCCCGCCCAGGTTATTCAGCCTACGCTTCTCCATGTTGGCCAGAGGACCAGCGCTAGCCTCAGCCCTGCTGCAGACAGCGCCGTGAGGGCACAGCTCTGCTCCTAGCACGGGAGTCAGTGCAGCCAGGGTGCCTCCCCGGCTGGCCCGTCACTGCAGACAGCAGTTAGGAAAGCGGCATACACGGTTCAAACACTCCCTCAGCACCAGGCCAGGTCAGAGCATCCCTGCTTGATCGGGGCCAAATGTGGCAAAACGATGTTTAACAGGACTGACTGTGATGCCTGAGGCATAGTAGGTCCTTCCCACATCCTAGACTAGTGGTCGGCAAACTGCGGCTCCTTGAGTGTGGCTCTTCCACAAAATACCATGTGCGGGCGCGCACGTACAGTGCGGTTGAAACTTCACGGCCACATTCAAGGGGCCAAAGAGCCGCATGTGGCTCACGAGCCCCAGTTTGCCGACCACTGTCCTAGACCAGTGGTTCCCAACCTTCTTTTGGCCACGTCCCACCTAAGCATCTCTCAAATCCTGATGGCGCCCCCCTGCCCCCCGTGACACAGAATTCTTATTCAAAAAGTGAGCTCCTATTCACGAGGAGGAAGCCTAAAAGGCCATTCACTTGATCTAAAGAAGCTTCCAAAGAACATGGCATGAAAGAGACAAAAGAACGAAAGGACAGTTGAAGTACTGAGAATGAAATTACTAAGAAATTGTTAAAAAATAATATGAAATTATATGAAAAAAACAGCAAATAAAGTTTCAAAACATAATAGAGAACAAAAATGCATAAATAGGTCACAACATATATACTGTATATGAAGCCCCTAGGACAGTGGTCGGCAAACTGCGGCTTGCGAGCCACATGCGGCTCTTTGGCCCCTTGAGTGTGGCTCTTCCACAAAATACCACGTGTGGGCACGCATGTACAGTGCGATTGAAACCTCGTGGCCCATGCGCAGAAGTCGGTATTTTGTGGAAGAGCTACACTCAAGAGGCCAAAGAGACGCATGTGGCTCGCGAGCAGCAGTTTGCTGACCACTGCCCTAGGACCATAAGATATGCAAAAAAATTCAGTTAATAACTCATTCTCAAATTGCCTATTTAAAAATCAAACTGCCCCCCTGAGGCGTGTGCCCCATGCTGGGAACCGCTGCCCTAGAACACAGATCCCAGCAGGGACTGAGGCAAGACGTCCGGCTCTGCTGCTTGTCCCTGAGCTGGGGCTGAGGGAGCCCGCGGCCCCTCACGGTTCACTTGCTGAGGAACTAGAGGTGGAGTGTACGGGCAGCGGAAATAGTTTTGACAATAATTGTGTTAAGACAGCTGGGAAAATGTACTCAGAAGTTTACTAAAAATGTAATAAATATCTCACCTGAATATTTCATTTTTGGTTGTTATTTTTGTTTCCTGACATTGTTTACAGCACAGAGACGTACACTGGAAAATTAAGAGGAGGTTAGTGGGGAAACGCGCTCACATGACAACGAGATGACACAGGTCACAGACACCCCCCTAAGGGGCCCGAGTGCTTCCTAACCCCTCCTCCTGGCTGAGAGGCTGACACCACCGGTGCTCAGAGTCCACACCGAGCGGACACAGGGGTCCACGGCCCAGGAAGGCAAACAGCTGGAGCTCCCACGACCCCAGGGAAACACTCAGGTTGTACTGTCCCCTCCAGTCCTCACTGCAGGCCTGTGCCACCTGCAGGCGCCGCGTGGGACCCCAGAGCCACGCGCTCCCGCTGCCTCGCGCTGGGGGTGCTTGCCCACCTTGTTCATGATGTCCAGTTCGCAGCGCAGCCGCTGGACAGCACTGCCGATCTTCAGCAGCTGGATCCTCAGCACGTCGTCGATGGGAAGACAAGCAGCTACTCTGTAAGAAAAATCTGAGAGGCGTGGCGGGTTTTCACGGGTGAAACTTGGGAAGCGGTGTCTTGAAATCCTCCTCTAGGGTTTCCAGAGGAAACTTCACACCTTACAGCCGCTAAAGCAGACCAGCTACCCCGCGTGCCCTCTCCTCTCGGGAGGTTTACAATGCGGCTTTCCTGCCCTTGTTCCTCTAAGGGCCTTCTATAGATTAAACACAAAGTCTGACACGTTAGGGGTTTATTTGCTAAGAGACCAGAAAAACGGCTACACAGCACCTATCAGAGCACAGGGTGACGTGTGCAGGTCCCGGAGCAGGGTCCTGTCAGCCAGCTCGCCTCCAGGGGAGGGAATGGAGCAGGGACGGCAGCCTGGGCTGCTCGGGAGAGCCCCGTGGGAAACGGGGTTCCCAGCATTTCACCTGTCATCCCACTTCCTAAATGCACTCGTTTTTAAAGACTCAAAGCAAAAGAAATGCCCTTCTCAAAGCTGATAGAAACACTAGTTAAGAAGCCAAATGTGTTTGGTTCCGTTCAATAAACATTTCCTACCTATTGGATTTGAAGGGAGAGAGTCATCTTTCAGGTTTTCGTCCCATTCCCGCAGCTGCTGCTTGATTCTGTCCATTAACGTTTCCTGTAAACACAGGAGCCCTAATGAGGCTCAGGCATTTACAATCACTGTGCTCTTCGCAGCTCCGAGACCACGCACACACTCCTCGCTAGTGAAACCTGCGTTCCAGCTCAGCGTCTGTTTCTCCTGGGGGATGACCCAAGCCCCAGCTGGGCCTGGCAGCTGCCACCCTGGGCTCTGGGTCTGGCAGGCGCCCGCCCTGGGCTCCGGGGGCACCAGCCTCCTCTCCTGCCCAGGAAGCCTTTCCTGCCTCCACCCGGGATTGAGGCCGTGAGCTGCAGGCACTTTCCCACGCAGGAGCGAGCGCTCACCGCCCCTTCACAGTGTGCGCACAAAACCCGTGTGCTGGGTGTTGGTTGTGAACTGGTCTCCTCCGTGGCTGTGCAGGTGCTAAGAGCTCAGCACCTACTGTGGAGCCCCAGGTGGGACTTGCGGGCACTGTGCCTCCCAGGAACGGGGACCGTGTGGAGTGTGGACTGGGTGCCAAGCGCAGCAGCCACACTGCCCCATGTTACACACTCCAGTGATTTGCCCCAAACCTCAGAGAAAGGGACAGAAACCACGCTTTGCACACAGTCTGTGTCCACAAACCCAGATTCCTCTACCTGTTCTGACAGCCTGTCGTGGGGGTTTTGCATCAGCGGGGGTGGGGGGTGGTGCTGGGCATTAAACGTAAGCAGAACCACTGTGGATGTGACCGAGAGCACACCAACTAGGGACCAGGAGACACATGTTAATATACTTGTTTAGAAAAGTCCAGAACACTGTTAAAGGACTCTTTAATTTTCTAAGTGTAACTACCATGTGACCCAACAAAATGTCAAAGGCTTGATAAACCCTAAACCAGTGATGGCGAACCTTTTGAGCTCAGCGTGTCAGCATTTTGAAAAACCCTAACTTAACTCTGGTGCTGTGTCACATAGAGAAATTTTTTGATATTTGCAACCATAGTAAAACAAAGACTTATATTTTTGACATTTATTTTATATATTTAAATGCCATTTAGCAAAGAAAAATCAACCAAAAAAAATGAGTTCGCGTGTCACCTCTGACTGGTCTAGACCATCTCCGTATCTGGTCCTGAGGTCACCAGGCCTAAGGAACCAGGAAAGGCCCGGCCCGTGGCTCAGTGCTGAGCATCGACCTACGAACCAGGAGGTCACAGTTCGATTCCTGGTCAGAGCACACGGCTGGGTTGCGGGCTCGATCCCCAGTGTGGGGCATGCAGGAGGCAGCCAATCACTGATTCTCTCTCATCACTGATGCTTCTATCTCTCCCTCTCCCTTCCTCTCTGACATCAATAAAAATATATTTTTTAAAAAAACAAGAAACCAGGAAAAGCAAAAATCCTACACACGACAGGCACAGCCTCTTGCAGGAGTCGGTCGCCTGCCTGTTCTCAAATGCAGGGAACGGCCCAGCCTGAGCGTGCGACACGGTGAGCATGAGCCGTGTTTTCTTCTAAGGCCTGGGGTGTGGCACGGCTCACCCAGAAGCAGGAAGCTGAAGGTGAGTCACTTACCGCGTCATACAAGGAATACAGCCAGCGGGGCCACGAGGTCAGATTTGCACAATGAAATTTTCTCTGAAACCAGAAATAAGTCACTTGGTAGTGATCCCACACAACAAAGAGACCCCGTGCCTGGGAGCGGATTAAGGCCAGGCCTGGGTCAGGCCCCCCTCGATGCTGCCCCGGCCTTGTGACCTGAGAGCAGGGTCTCGGCTCCCCAAACCCGTCCAGGAGCCCGTGTCCCGTCGGGGTGTGCTCCACACAGCGACTTCAAGTGACCCTGCCATCGCCCTGCTTGCTAGAGCCAACCAGGGGAGTGAGGGGCCGTGTCAGGCTTGAAAGCACACAGCTGCCCGCTGCCTGCGAACCTGCAGCGTCAGCACTCCCACCCTCCAGAACCTCGTTCACGGCTGCGGGAATCTGGGAGCCTCCCAGTGATAACTTCCCACAGGAATCTTCTAGACACCGGGACCAAGACACGGACTCCCAAGGTCAGTGCGTCCCCAGGAACCAGTCACGAGCCGATGCCTCCCCCACTCCCCCGCCAGCTGCAAGGGAGTCCTGAAACGGGGTGCATTCACCCCCAAGAACAGGAGGGTGGTGCACACTGACCCTGCCAGAGGCGCTTCATGAACAATCCTACTCATTTACATCAAAATTAAACCTTCACTACGCTCTTGGACACAGAGTAAGGGACGGTCAACGCAGGGTTTATCAGGTTACAGTGCAAACTTCCAGGTTTTTAAGAGGTACATCTCAAAAGCCAATTTACTCTGATTTAGAATCTAGCGATCTTTCCTGCAGGCAGAAAGCATAAATACTATTTCTACTCAGAACGGAGGCATCTCGCGAATAAGTAGAAACAGGCTTCACCCGCTGTTTTTCTCAGAGAAAGAACGGTTTAGCCAAAGGACACGCGCCTGCGTCTCCTGCAGACGTGTGGACGTCAGCCCTCACCTTCTGGTACTTCTGCCACCACGTGTGTGAGCGCCGGTCCTCCCGGGAGGCGGGCGTGGCCGGCACCATCCTGCACTTGTTGAGGGACTCGAGCTGCACGGCGGCCATGGTGGAGGGCAGCACGCACTCGGGCAGGATCTGCACCTTCGCCTGCTGGATTCTGGGAGCGAGGACCAGGCGCGGGGTCACTTTTAAGGTGAACTAACTCAAACTAAACATGAGGCTAATTTTCAATACTAAGGTTTTCAAAATTTTCTTTTTTAAAAAACATTCATCAAATGCTGATGTTAAGATACAGAAGTTTTTCAAACATACTATATTTCATAAATCATACCAAAGTTCAAACCAAAGATAACCTAAGGAATGGATTTTCAATCTCAGGGTGGAATGGAAAGGAAGACTTTTACATTTCAGGAAAATATGCAGTCTATAAATGAAACCAAGTTAAAAAATCAACACGTAACCAACTACTGTTGCGTATCCTGATGCTTGTAAATTAATTTATTAGACACCCGCCGTCCCATCTCCCCTTTCCCTCCAATCATCCACCCTGAGGAGGGGGAGAAAAAGGAACGGAAAACAAGACCCCGTGCATGGGGAGGAGTTGAAAAGACCAGAGAAGTACTTGCAGTCCTAACTTCCGTGTGCATTTTTCTCATCAAACGTTTAACTTGAACGTGCAAAGAATCAAAATACACATGATGTTTTTTTACTTAAACATACTTCAACTCTCACGACAGCAAAGCCCCATTTCCAGAAGGCTACTTGAGACGGGCCCTTGCGGGGAACGCCGCCCACAGGAGGGCTGTGCCGAGCCGTCTGTTTGGGGGCCTGCAGGCTCTGCCAGGAGGAGGCGCCAGTGCACCCCGTGCTGGTGCTGGGCGAGGCGCCGCCGGCCGACAGGTCAAGCAGCACATGGAGCGCTGCCCGGAGTTCAGAACCTGGGTACCAGGCTCAGGGTCTGCCGTGTCCCGTGCCAGCCACCCACCCACACAGACAGCCTCGCCCCGCAAGCGTCTCCGCGGGGGCCTGACACCACCCGGGAGACCGTGCCCTCGCAGCTTGCCCAGCCCGGCTGCATGCTCCTCAGGTGGATATGCCTTGACCTGCGTCAGAGATAATGGTCTGCTGCCCTCTTGTGTTCAAACGGTTTTTCCACAATCAAAAGTCACTGATACCAAGACAGGCTCAGAAATGCACTCCCCCAAGTCAGTTTCCATTACGGTTTCTGGAACAGTGCTCACTAATAATCAATATTTTATGCGCATGAGGCCAGGAAGCACTGTGAGAATGGAGTGTTAGTGCTCAGGGTCTCAGGAGGGCCCTCAGGACACACTTCCACCCGCTCAGGCGAAAGGTCTGGGCCTAAGTGTGGAGGCAAAAGTCTCAGCCATTGTCCTCGAGCAGCTCATCCCCCGAGGGAGACAGACAGACAGACGTCCTGTGACAGCGCCGTGTGCTCAGCGTGTGAGTGTCCACTCAGTGAGTCCTGGGCAGAACCCAGAACCTGCATCCTTCTCCACAGGTGAGTCCCCTGTGCCAGAGTCCAGGCCACGCCCACGAGGTATGCCCGCAGCGATCAGGACAAAACGTTTGTGTGTCTGTCTGTGTGTGTGTGTGTGTGTGTGTGTGTGTTAAAAAGGATAAATTAAGGTGGACTGGATTTTTAAATGAATTTAGATTCCTTGTAAGGGCTGAGCCAAGTAACTGGTGAAACAGAATACCCCCAATTCCTCAACGTCAGAAGGCCTGTGAGCCTCTGAGCTCCACCCTTTCTCTGCCCAGAGCCATGCCCAATGGCACTGCCCTGTGGGTCTGCCTACTGCCCTGACCTCCAGGGAGCTCTGTCCCGGGGACCCTGGGGGAGGGGCTCCCAGGATGGGCATGAGGCAGGCGCTAGGGCTGCTGCAGTTTTATAAACATCCCAGGGGCTGATGCACAGCAAACTTGGGAACCACTGGCTACAGCTTCCAGGGAAAGAGAACTAGTCAAAGGTTAGGGAGTTGGAAGGTGAGGGGAGTAAAGAAATATGAGAAGCACACCACACATCATTTGGAGACGTCTGCTTAGCTCTGAGGGGCGGCGTCTCTTACCCATCTGACTGTGTTCGCAGCTCCAGGACCTTGAACCTCTGTCTCCCGACCGCTTTCACTTTCACCACCTCGATTCCAAAATCCTGCTCTTCCCGGTAGGCATAGATCTCCGCGGTGGTTCCGAACTGCGCCTCCCTCTCCTGTGCGTTGCTTCCAGGCAGATTTCAGAAGAAAACCGTTGGAACATTTAGTTTTTAAACACGCAAAGCTGACGAGAGCAATGCACCGGGGAAAGCAACTTAGAGGAATCGACCCTCACTGCAAAGCCACTTGAATGCTACCGGGGATGCGGCTATAGGAGGCGGCCTCGCCACGTAAGCGGGAGCACACGTAGGAAAAGAACAGGCTTCCCGTCCCGGAGAGCGACCAGGGCTCACGGTGACCCCCTCGGCCCCTAGCAAACGCTCCTTTGCTCCGCAGCCCTCAGTCCTGCTGCGGGTTTGCCAGCACACTGCGCTGGGGTGGGACTTCCGCTCCTTCCCGCCCCACCGCCCGCTTCCTGCAGCTGCCACAAGACACCTGAATGCAGCTGCACTTAACCCCGGCCCGTAATGGACGCCTCGGGAATTGAGAGCAGCCGTTCTTTTGCACAGGCCACCCTTGACATTGAATGCAAAGGCCCTTTCTCTTCCACGCAGGCCGGCCTCACAGGCAAGGTTCTAGAGCCGGGGAGGCTCACCTGTGTGCGAGCACGGCGAAGGTCCGGTCCTTCTGGATCAGGGTGCGCACCATGCTGACCTCCTGCGGGCTGAAGAGCTGCAGGGGCAGCGTCTGCCCCGGGATGAGGATCATCGCCACCTGCGGCAGCACCGGGATCACCTGGCAGCTGTCGTCGTCGTGCAGGGTCCGGCCGTGGAACTCCTCCATGTCGGCCCCCAGGTACTGCGGGCAGACACGGTCGTCACACGGCGTCAGCACACGCACGCCACAGACTCAAACCAAACCCGGGGAAACATACACAGAGGGCACTGACTTTTCTCAAATAATAGTGACCTTGGGCATCAGCATCCCCCACGAAAGTCTAGTTCTGGCTCTTAGAATTCCAAGACCATTTTTCTAGTTCAGAAGACTTTATTTTGACTGAGATCAGAACGTCTCTGCTCAAATGTCACGAACGAGCGGGTGAGACGTCAGGAGGGTAAGCAGCGCCCAGTGCCCAGTGGTGCAGAGAGTAAGTAACTTAGTGCCTCCCGACCAGCAGAATCACACAACGAAGGGGGACCACTCCTCAAAGGGTGACAGCAGGACGAGGGTGAAACTGCTGGCAAGTCCCAGGGAGCGCGTCTCTGTGGCCACAGCCCACGTCCCACCCGGCTCTGGTGTGAGCAGCGCTAGCCAGGCTCCGACCGGTCCCTCCGCTGAGAACTTGCACCTGCAGGTAGACCTGCCACTGAGCTACGTACCGTATGCGATGTTGGCAGACTGGTGTCAAAGTTTATGACACTTGGTTTTTTGGCTTCTTTGCTATCCTGGTCTTCCACTTCCATTTCAAGTTCATCTTCCTCCTCGTTCTCTGCTGTAAAAGAACATTGTGAAAAGAAACCAGATACGTGAGCACAAGCCGATGGGTGACAATGTCCGAGCTGCGCTCCCTCCCGCAGGCACAGTCCTTCCGCGGTCTGAGCCCGGGAGGACAGGGCTCTGGTCCCACTGGCGCCTGGTGATCCCTGCAGATGGTGAGGAGGCCGCAGGGCCGGGGTCTGGCCAAAGTTCTGTTTTAGAAAAGTTTAAAGTTTACAGAAAAGTTGGGCTCCTGTACTCCTCACATCCATTTCCAGAGCTAACGTGTCCCCCTGAGGAGTCGGCTGGCTCCTGTCCCCTGGATCTGGGTTTCCTTGGTTTGTACTAACGTCCGCTCACGGCTCCAGGTCCCACCCAGGAGGCCACTGTCTCCCTGGCCTCGCTGGCTCCTCCCTCTCCAGCTGGAGTTCTGTCGGGCATTCTGTTTGACGTTGTTTGATGCGTCCTCATGATTAGACTGAGGTTACGAGTTCTGGGAGGAAGACTCCCGAGGTGAAAGGCCACCAATGTGACTGATCAACATGGCAGATGCCGACCGACCACCCAGCCGAGGTCGTGTCTGTGGGGCTTCTCCACGGTGACCTTCCTGTTGGAAGGAACACACCTGGCCCAGCCCCCACTGCAGGGGTACGGGGCCCCCTCCTTAAAGGGGCACCTGCACACACTGCTGAAATCCTTCTGTGTGAGAGACACGCAAGACAACTCATTCCAGCTGGAATGATTAAATGTGAGTTTCCTCATCTGAAGAGTGACAGGAATGAGTAAGAATCTGTAAGGTTCTTTCGAACTTTCTCTTTAATGATCCTACAGGAAACAGGAAGGAGGGGAGACCCACTAATGACCGCACATTCCCAGGCGGAAGGACTTTCACAGCAGTGACTCATCTCCCTGGCTACCACTCGCTATCGGAGAATGAAATGTCTGCAAGCATCTTCATACCGATTTTGCTTTGAAATTTTAAAGCTTGCGTGCAACATAAAACATTTTGAAAGGAATGTCTCAGAAAGCTTTCTCCACACAGAACTTGTTATGAAAGCGAAGTTGACCTACTTTAAACCCTGACGTCACTAACAAGAGGTATGAAAGTTAGAGAAAGCTGCACGGAAGAGGTGCTTATCTCTCAAATGGGGTCTGTCCTCCTCATGCCAGCTGCCAGCCACGGGCGACTCCTTCCTCTACCAGGGCTGCTCCACTGGGGGGTGAGGTGAGGGGGGGGGGCTGTTCCCCTCCGGGGACTTGGGAAACGTCTGATGCTCTGAATCTAATTCCTTGTATTTACAATCCTGACAGCATGGCTTCCACCTGGCCTGCGGAGAGGCCCACACGCTGCACCAGAGAAAGTCGAGCAGGTCAGCTACTAGCCCAGTGGCTAGACTCCATGGTTTTAAAATTTACATTTTAGCCATTCTGACTTCCAGTCTCCAAATGATTTCCTTACATATACAGGGTGTTCCCCCCCAAAAAATGTATAGACACTTGGAATTATTATTAATTCCAATGGGTTAAATCTGAAAAGGAAGAACCATGGAATTAATCATGTGTGTAAGCATTTTTCGGGGACACCCTGCGGTTGCCTTTCTCATGAATAAGGCTGAACCCCACTTCCCCTATGGGGCAGTTTATCGGCCAGTGTTTCCTTGGCCAAGATAGATTCTTTGCAGCTTAGTTAACTATTTCCTTGGCACTTAAAGAGGATTATTCTTTGAAACAACTCACAGTGCATGGGGTTATGGACAACCCAATGCTTCCTTACAAATAATGCCCATATGCAAAGGGGACATCTGTTACACTTTCAACAATAAAGATAAGTTTTTAAAATTCCCAGAAGATTCAGAAAAGCACTATGATCGCATCTACAAGCTCCCTGGGCCTGTCCCTCTGATTTTTGGACAAACCCTAACTGTCGGGAACCAGCGGAGTGAAGTCGGAGGCGGGGTCACGCAGGAGGGCCCGGGCGGGGCAGGTGCTGACCGGGCTGATGGCGGCTCCCGGTGCACAAATTACCCTCCAAGCACAGCTTTCCTTGGGCG
>NW_005370710.1:1529460-1536202 GCF_000412655.1 Myotis brandtii
AGAGCACGCGCCAGAGCACCAGGCAGCAGATGCTGGGTGCTGGAGGGAGCCGCCCAGGGCTGGAAAAGCAGGCGGCCTTTTTGTCCCCTTTCCCCGAGCCCTGCTCCGGGTCACCGGTCACCGAAGCTGCCATCGGTGGGTCTGTCCCCATCCCCCTCCTGCCCTCCCTCACTGGCCAGGCGCTTCCTCCTCCATTTCATCTGTCCAGGGTCTGCAACCCACCAAGGCCCATGGAGTCCAGCTTCCCTGGATGGGAATTAGAAGAGAGGAGGAAAATTGGTTAAATGAGGGTCTCAGTAAATATAGTTCCACAAGCAGGAAGAGGACCTGGGTCCCCAAATTCTAGAAAATAAATCCTTCACTGCAAATGACGTCCGTTTGTTATTTGCATCATGAAAAAGGAGACGATGTAGAAGCTGGGAAATTAATTCACTAGGAAAGGTGTTTCATATAAAGTTATTAATAGATACGCGAGTAAGGAGGCTTTCAATCGATGAAACACAGAAAGACGGATAAGAGAGTTTAATACGGGGTTGGCGGAGGAGCTACCTGGGAAGCCAAGGACAGAGAGAGGCTAAGACGGCCTGCGAGCCAGGGCCAGAGCTGAGAACAGTCCAGACGTGTCCACGAAGATCCAGACTCAGAGGAATGAATGGGTCCGTGGCACCTGCGCTGGGTGCCCCGCGTTACAGGAACCGGGGGTGAGAGGGAAAGAAACACACATTTCCCCAGCGGGAGGGTGAGGGTGATGAGGGAGGAGAGAAAAGGTGACGAAAATGGACTCCCCGCCCTTGGCTGGATGGTGAGCGGGGCAGGGGGGAGAGAGTGGGGGGAAGCAGGTGTATCCCGACACAGCGGGACCCGGGTCAGCGGGCAGCGGGCAGCTATGGAGAAGGAGGGCCACGTTTCTCTAAGGAGTGCGGAGACCTCTCAGAGGACCGGGGCTACGTGATGGCCTGGCCCCAGGTGCTCTCTCTAAACTGGTGAGTGGGGCGGGGCAGCGGCTGCCCTGGAGGCTTCCCTCCAGCTGTCCAGGGTCCAAAGATGACATCAGAGGTCTGGGCTGGGTGGCAGCCACAGCCGCGGAGGGACAGGAGCAGGGGCCGGCCCGCGAGTGACTCAGCGCTCACTCCTTTTCCTGCGTGAAAACTGCTGACAGTCTCCTGGGCCACCCGAGAGCTCAACGCCCAGACCCAGGCACAGGGCGCTCCCCATCTGCGGGGTCCACCTTAGTCTTCACCTGCCCTGTGGACAGAGTGCAAAGAGCTGACAAGTGTTTACACCCCAAGAGGCACCAACGGCAATATTCCCAGCAGGTGCGGTAGAAACCAGCGAAATGCCCCAGATTTTGAGAGTTCTCTGACAGCTTCCTAATCGATTATTTATTGGCTGACAGGAGCCAGAGTCACTTTCTGTTCATCACGGCAGGAACAAAATGGAAAGAAAGGCACAGAATGACGAGCTACTCTGCAATGCTAGTTGACTCCGGACGCTAAGATTCCCTCCCCCACTGGCTTCCTAAAGCTTTATATTCTCCCAATATGTCATAATTGTAAATAATTTATGAGTGAGCATAATTATGTCATTATTTGTATACTTAAGAAAACTAAAAGGAGGTGTGCTTTGGATGTTTTTTAAACTGATTTGCAGAGAGAGGAAGGGAGAGGGAGAGAGAGAGAAACATCACAGAGAGAGAATCATGGGTCGGCTGCCTTCCGCACTCCCCCTACTGGGGATCAAGCCCGCAACCCAGGCATGTGCCCTGAGCGGGAATCGAATTGTGACCTCCTGGTTCATCAGCCGATGCTCAACCACTGAGCCACACCGGCCGGGCTGTACTTTATTTTCCCCCAAAGAGGTCACCATAGCAGCGGAGATGACACACACATACATAATGGCATAAGCATTGCTACGCCCGAGCTGGGGTGTCTGCAGTTCTGTTGCCCCAGGAAGCCGGGTGCCCGGAGCGCAGAGACCTAGGGCTCGGCTCACTGATGAGTCGAGATCTGAAAAGCCGGGAGCCGCTGGGGGACAGCCCAGCCCACCTGCCTGCGCTTTATCACCCGCCACGTTCCTGCGGGCAGGGGCTTGGCGCTGGCTCAGACGCTTGGGCAGCCGCCACCACGCGCCAATCAAGCAAGCTGACTGTGCAGGTTTAAATTCACGCCAGGCCTGTCCCCGGAACAGGGGTGCATCCTGGGACCAGGCAGCCCCCCACAGGCTCGCTCTGTGCCAGGCTCAGGCCTCAAAGCACCGGGTGGCGAAGCCCTTATTATTCTGAGTCGCTCAAGCGTGAATCTTGCTGATGAGCACTGTTGGCCCGCTGCCTCGGGCGGTGATAAATGGAAGATGCAGAGCCGTGACCCTCTTCCTGCAGAAGTACTCCCCCTCCCTCAGCTCAACGTCCTTCCAGCCAGAAACCTTTCCTTGTCTCTAAGCAACTGTGGCTTTTGCCTCTGGGAAGGGGTGTCTGTGGGGGAGGGGAGCATGCCCCAGGAACAGCAGGTGCAAGGGCCCAGAGGCTGGAGGCAGGGGTGAAGGTGAGGGATGCCGTGGTGAGGCCACGGGAAGCAGGCCTGTGGCCTGTGCAGAATGGCACCCTCCCCAGCAGGGGTCATGGGTTGGGTCTGCATCCGGCAGTTAGCATTTGGCTGCAGGTGGAGGGTCGGTTGTATTGGGGAGGGGTGGACGGGGGACACCCCGTAGGAGGCAGTGAAAGTGACCGCACCCAAGAGAGCCCACTGATGGGCTGCCTCCTGCCTGCCCCCCGTTCCCCCCTGAGGACCAAGCCCGCAACCCGGGCCTGTGCCCCGACCGGGAACCGAACCGTGACCTCCTGGTTCCTAGGTTGATGCTCAACCACTGAGTCATGCCGGCCAGGCTCATTCTCATGGCAAAAGCTCCCACTTCTGATTCCACAGGACTGCTACATGTGTTTGGTTTTTTTTTTATAGAGAGAGGAAAGAAGAGGGAGAGACACAGAAACATCAATGGAGAAACGATGAGAGAGAGAAACATCGATCGGCTGCCTCCTGCATTTCTCTCCCATGAGGACCAAGCCCGCAACCCGGGCCTGTGCCCAGCCCGGGAACCTAACCGTGACCTCCTGGTTCCTAGGTTGATGCTCAACCACTGAGTCATGCCGGCCAGGCTCATTCTCATGGCAAAAGCTCCCACTTCTGATTCCACAGGACTGCTACATGTGTTTGGTTTTTTTTTTATAGAGAGAGGAAAGAAGAGGGAGAGACACAGAAACATCAATGGAGAAACGATGAGAGAGAGAAACATCGATCGGCTGCCTCCTGCATGCCGCCTGCCAGGGACTGAGCCTGCAACCTGGGCATGTGCCCTGACCAGGAATGGAACTGGCCACCCGTCGGTGCACTGGACGGTGCCCAACCACTGAGCCACACCGGCCAGGGCCTCGCTTGGCTTTTAAAGGAGGGGTCTCCACTACCTTACACTGCAGCCTGACAATAAATGAATGTGCGAGTTCTCGTATTCTATCCAGACAGACGAGCATGTCCAGGCGGCATCCACAGGCAAGAAAGCGAGGTGACCTGCCTGGAGGCGGCGGCTCAGCCTCGTCCAGGCCACGGATACGCTGGGCTTTCCTGCTGGTCCAGCGTCAAGAGCAGCGTGGGCCTCGCTTCAGATTCTAGAGGAGGCAGAGGCCAGCTCCCCACTAGAATCGCCCTCGGTGAGGACAAAGGACAGAAGCAAAGGCGACGTCTGGAAGTGTCATTTCCAACAACCGCATGGAGAGAATCTGCGGGGTGTGCGCGTGTTTACCACCCCCACGGGGGTTCCCGCCGCACCAGCTGAGAAAAGGCAGAGAAGCCTTAGATGGTCCAGAAGGACCTGCCGAGGCTGCCGGCCTGGCTTTTACGAGCTGATCTGACCAGGAAATATTGATTCCTATAAAGGTTCCCTGAAGTCAGCGGACCCGCTATTAATGCTCACGTCTCATTTACCATCATCCGTGGCAGCTTCCTTTCGGTAAGTCCTCTCTCTTTCTGAGTTGGCGTGTGAAGACAGACTGAATTTGATGGCTCCGCCTGGCATGTCCCCATGCGGCCTCGGGCAGGTTAAACTCTGCTGCCTTGTTTCCTCTCCTCTAGGTGGGAATGGTGAGGTCCCCACCTCGAGAGCTGCTGGGACCTGGCATGTGTATGATGGGGAGACCTCACAGGAGCACCTCACAGGGGTGAGCATCACTCAGGCTGAGGGGTAAGCCCACCGCCGGCTGCCCCTCTCACCGGTTTTCCTCTGCCCTTTTGTTCTCTGTGGGTCGTGTACGGTGGGGAGACCTCACAGGAGCACCTGCTCAGGTCAGGGTGCTCGGGGCTGAGCATCACTCAGGCTGAGGGGCAAGCCCACCGCCGGCTGCCCCCCTCACCGGTTTTCCTCTGCCCTTTTGTTCTCTGTGGGTGACGGGGCCTGGACCCAGGAACTCGCTCTGCTGGGACCCAGCTCGGGCGTAGCTGCCCACAGGGGGACCCAGAGGACCTGGGAGGCTGAGGAGGGGACCTGAACCAGGTAGTTTCCTCAGCGGCCAGGAGATGGCGCCCCCCACATTTTCCCCAGACAGTTTCTGCAACGACCAGTAGATGGCGCCCCCACATTTTCCCCAGTTCCCACAGTGGCCAGTAGATAGCGCTCCACACACACATTTCCCCCAGGCAGTTCCCGCAGCAGCCAGTAGATGGCAACCACATTTCCCCCAGGCAGTTCCCGCAGCAGCCAGCAGATCCAAGTGGTTTCCCAGGCTGTTCCCACGGTGGCCAGCAGATGGCGCCACTCACAGCCCTGGCCCAGCTGAGCCACCTCCAGAACCAAAGGTCAGCTGGGCCCTGCCCAGTGGCCCTGAGTTCAGGAGTGTCCCCCTGCCCTCCTTCCTCCGGGCGGTGGCTGTTTCCTGCAGTCGCCACCTGCACGAGGCCGGCGGGAATCACTTCCCTCGTTCGCACTTTCACACGCACTTAGTCATTCTTGGCTCTAAACTCTCTTCTCAAACAACGAGGACGATTTGTGTATCCCGGCTCGACCCTGACGGAAAGAAACACGCTTTGGTGTCTTCTGAGGAAAAGCAGTTCTTTGAATACCATGCGACGTATCAAAGAACGTGTACACATTTCAAAAACAGGAGGTCCCACAGGAAACTGAGGCAGGGGTTTGAACACGAACTTTACAAAGGAGGGTGTGCAAATGCCTAACGAACGTGAGAATGTGTGCATTTAGGGAAAAACAAATTAAAGCTCTAATGAGATACCGCTGAGGTGCATTCATGTTAAATTACGGGAAATGCCAAATGTGGACCAGGCTGTGGGACAATGGGCCGTGCCAACACCCGGGTCTGACGGAAAGTGGTGGCAGCCGCCGGGAGCGCCCGCAGGCATGTGCACGGAGCTCACCAGGCCCCGGCCCAGCAGCCGCAGGAGCAGGCACATCCCCACAGAAATGCAGGCACAAGAATTGGCAGGGAAGCCACCGCCATGTCCTCCGGAAATGGAACGGGTATGAGACTGACAAACTGATGTGGGACAAGCTTTCTAGCAATATCTGCCTGTTGCAGTGGCCTGGGACCCATCCGGGCATCTCTGAGGTCTGCCTGTGTATTCATTTTCTCTTTCTTTCTTTCTTTCTTTTTCTTTCTTTCTTTCTTTCTTTCTTCCTTCCTTCCTTCCTTCCTTCCTTCCTTCCTTCCTTCCTTCCTTCCTTCCTTCCTTTCTCTCTCTCTCTCTCTCTCTCTCTCTCTCTAGGGAATGACAGAGAGAGAAACATCGATGTGCGAGAGACACATCGATTGGTTTCCTCCCACATGCACCCTGCGGCGCCCCCCGTGGGTCGGGGAAGAGCCTGCTACCAAGTTTCGTGCCCTTGACCGGAATCGAACCTGGGACCCTTCCATCCACAGGCCGATGCTCTATCCACTGAGCCAAACTGGCCAGGGCTATATATTCATTTTCACAGGAAGTGCTTGGAGGTCAATATCAAAGCCCTCTAACTCTGAGGACTCGGGTGAGCAGGGGCCCCCAGCTCAATGACCCTCAGGGATCCCCTTATAGGAGGCCTGGGTTCGCCCAGCGACGGGGCTGTGGGAGGTGCAGACTTGGGGTGTTACCTGTATTCTGAGGGCATGTGTGTTGGTTTTCTGCAGCTGCCATCATACATGCGCACCAAGTGGGCAGTTCATGCCACAGACGTGCTTCCTGCAGCTCCGTCGGGCGCCACCTGGGCCGTCGGGGCCAGAGCCGGGTGTCAGCGGGGCTGCGGCCCTCCCAGCAGCTCCGAGGACCTCTCTCCTGCCTTCCTTGGCTCCGGCCCCTTCTAAATCCTCCAGGCCCTCTCTGACCCTCCTCCCAGCCTCACGGTTCTCTCTGGTCACAGCTGGGAGAGGTTCTATGACTTTAAGGCCCCGTGATGATGTTGGGCCACCTGGACGGCCCGGGCTTATGTCCCCACGTCAAGGTCCTTCCCCCGATCACTCCTGCAGGCTCCTGTTGCTGTGCGAGGCCGAGCACTCACAGGTCCCGGGACTAACACTTGGCACCATGGGCGGAGCCACTCTGCCACCACAGTGTCCTTGACAGAGACTCCCAGGAAGTCTATCTTCCCCACCCAAGGATGGGGTGGGGGACGGGACGGGACTCAAAGCCTCAAAATGACACCAAATATTCTGAGGAGCCCAATGGGCCTTGGAGACGTCTGGATAAACCTCTCACTCTGCAGAGGAGGAGCC
>NW_005370710.1:1536301-1558554 GCF_000412655.1 Myotis brandtii
CAGCCCCGCGGCCCCTCTCATCGGACTCTCCCCGCAAAAACGCACTTTGTTTTCCTAAAACCCCTGATGGGAATCTGTTCTGCTGGGAAGAATGGTTTTGGGTGAGAACAGAAATTTATCAAAAGGCTCATAACGAAATGTCAAGATGGTTTGCCATTTTATAGAAACATCATTTTTAATCCCACGTGTCAAAATTACTCCGTCGCCAATGGGACATGGCATTTAAATAAAGGTCGTGCAAAATCGGGGAGCGAACGCGACGGGCGATGCATCTGAAATTTGAGAGGAAGTTGGGAGAGCCAGGCCTTGGAAATTTGACCGCCCCTCCTCTGCTCTCACTTGGCCTCTCCGCAAGACCCCAAGTCAGTCAGTCCCTGCACCCACCCACCTTCCCTGGCCCCCAGCCTACAGGCCCCTCCTGCCTGCAGACCGCGCATCAGGGGCCCTGGGATGTGGTGGTGACCCCGCACTCGCCGGGCTGCCCTAAGGTGACCTTGGCCTCAGCTAAGGATCAGATTCCGGCCCCTACTGGCCCGCAGACGGGGAGGGGCCGGCCTGATGAAGGGACTGAGAAATCCCCGTGCAGGTACTTTTTCAACCTGATGTCCATTTCCAGGGAGATGGAAGCCAGGTGCACACACACCCACTGTCCACCAGGTGGCGCGGTTGGTATTTCCAGAAAGTGTCTAACATTCAGGTGGAGACCTGCTCACACACACTTTTCACTTAATAAGGACACAAAAACAGGTGAGAAAAGAAAAGAAAAAAAAGCATTAAAAAATGCTCAACTAAGTTTTTAAAAATCGGAAACTTTCTTTGTCAACTGGGCTGACTCTACATCCTGACACAATAGTTTGAGCGTATCCATCCCTCAAACACATGATGACCTCATTCCCTTTCCTCAGGACAAAGAGGAAAGAAGAGGAGAGAGGAGTTTAAAACGGGGACAGTGCCCTCCGGGCTATTTCCAGAGCCAGCGGTTTTGTGCACGTACTTTTTTTACATGTCAGACCAGGGGGGACACATTTCGAACTTCTCTCCCGCCACCAGCCCTCACTGCGGCTCTGCACCTTTCCTGTTTAAAGCGGCATCGTCTTCATCTTCTGGGTCAAGAGAAAGGAACCCCCTGCTGTGCATTCTCGGGCTGGTTCTCTCTGTCCGAGGCCACGGGCAAAGCCTTGTTCTTGTGTGTTTCCATTCCTACACGTGAACTTCAACAACGCCGGGGGCTGGCTTTATAATTCAGCACTTTTCCAAACAACGAAATTCATTGAGGACATAAAAAGCACAAATGAGGACAATACAGATCTGTGGCTCCCGACAGAAAAATTCCCGAACCTTCTAAGCGTGGGAATTTATAAACGTGTCGGAATCAGATGAACTTCGGCCCTGAGCCCCCGGGGGCCTGAGGTTTTATTTCTGGCTCTACCCAGACCGCCATCGGGGGCAGGCGGGGCGGGAGCTCTCAGAGTCTCTCATTTCCTGGGCTGCGGTCTTATTATTACAGCATCGGACCCGGGTGCCGCCAGTGCTCCCAGAGGGCAGGTCCTAGCACACGGAGCTCCGGACTCTCCCTGAAAACAGGGTTCCCCCTCCGGACACTTTGGGGATGCTGCCCGTGTTACCCACCTTTGGAAGGCGACCTTGAATATCTCCTTTTTTAAAAAAAGTTTTTGGTTAATCCTCACCAGAGGATATTTTTCCATTGATTTTTAGAGAGAGTGGGAGGAAGAGGGAGGGACAGAGAGAAACGTCGATGTGAAAGAGACACATTGATTGGCTGCCTCCCGAATGCACCCCGACCAGGGCCGGGGAACCTGCAATCCAGGTACGTGCCCTTGACTGAAATCAAACCAGGATCCTTCTGTCTGAGGCCGACACTTTAACCACTGAGCCACACCTGCCAGGGCGAATGTCTCCACATTCAAGAGTGTTCCCCAGGAATAAACTGGGCTGCCTTCGCCTAATCTAGTTCACTTTGCAGAGTCACTTGGTGAAAGACAGCACTTACTAGCCTCCCCCGAGCTTGGTCCTTTGAGGGGGAGCAGCTCCAGCCCTGTGGTCCCCGGGGCTGAGGGGGGAGGTGCTGTCGGGACAGATGCAGGACTCCAGGGCACCGCATCTCAGGATGTTTCTAGTTAATTCATTTGCATTTTATCCAATTCCTTTTTCCCCCCCCCGGAGAGAACACTGTCTCCCTGGCTGAAATAACCATAAAGCAAACGGCACAGGGAAGCCTGCGCTGCACGATCTTAACTGGATTTCCCAGGCCTTCCCGCTGGAGACAGTGGCGTTCATCCCGCCACAGCGGCCATCAGCGGCTCCCGCACTCAGAGGCCCGGCCGCCGAGCTGCTGGGGACCATTAGGAAAACATCGTTCCCATGACGGAGCCGCCTCATCTGCATACAGTATTGTGTTTCATTTGCATATTGTGGGACCAGCCTTGGTGGGAGCAGGAAACGATTTTCCAAAACTATTTTCTGTGCCCTGATTCCCACCATTGTGGCTTCTCTCCTCCCCATGGGCCGATCAGATGCTTTATTCCACAAATCGGAAGCAAATCGGGATTTTTAAAATCCACTTCCCAGCAGCAGGCAAGCTGAATCTTTGATGGCTGCTTGGGGTGAAGGTGGGAGCCCCAAATTCCTTGGAGGAGGCCAGGGTAATGCTGCTGCCGCCCGAGGACGTGGCGCCGGGCAGGCCTGGGCCCCGTGTCGGGCACTGAGCATGTGGCAGAGCGGTCAGTGTGGAGGTAGATGGACACCTCCGTGCGGATGCTCGTGCGGAGCCCCCTCCTCCTCCCCCCGAGGCAGGGGTGCTGCGGGGCCTGGTTTTAGTGTGTTGACCCCCCCGCCCCCCGTGACCTTTTCCAACGCCCTCCATGGCGGGGATTTGGGACCCGCAGGGCGTGGCTTCCAAGGCACATTGACCCTCTGGCTGCCCAGGGGTCTCTCTGCCTAGAGAGGGCCGGAAAGGACGTGGTTAGTAATAAACCATCGACCAAGAGTCCAGGCTGTGGACGAAAAGGGGCCACACACTCACCCCGAGATGCTCAGGGGAGGCCCAAAGTCCCCACATAGGACGGTCCCAAATGAGAACTTTCGACTGAAAGCAGGTCATGGGGGCGGCCCTGTCCCAGCCAGCATCTTCCCTGACAAAGGTCAAGCTTTACTGTAACTGAGCCTGACTTTTTAAAAAAATGTTCTTATTGATTTTTAGAGAGAGGGGACAAGAAAGAGATAGATAGAAACATGATTGGCTGCTTTCTGCATGTCTCCAACTGGGGATCAAGCTCACAACCCAGGCATGTGCCCTGACCGGGACTAGAACCAGTGACCTCCTGATTCAGGGGTCGATGCTCAACCACTGAGCCACACGGCTGGACATCACCCTTTACTTTTGATATCGCTCAGTCCTCATTCAGGCCTGTGATGAATGACCCCCTTACAGACAGAGACATGGAGGCAGAGAGAGATGGAGTCATCTTATGCCCCACAGCTCGTTCACAGTAGGATCGGACATTAAACCGGGAGTTTCAGATTCCCTGGTAAGGAACGGTTGGCGGTGGGGGGCCTTCGAGGGGCTGAGCAGGGCGTTAGTAAGCTCTCTCGCTGTGAGTTCACCTTCCTCCCACCCGGTGTGAACAGACAAGCAGACACACATCACCCCTCACCCGTGAACGGTCTCCCATCCCTCCCCGGGCCCCAGATCACCCCAGATAAAGGGAGCTTTGGGGTTTATGAAAACTGTCTCATGTCTTTCTATTCCACCTCCTTCTGAGCGTCTTCATTGCCGTTTGATGCTGTGACGAGGGCGCTGTAATAAAGCTACTTAATTAAAATAAGATTCTAGCCCGGCCGGCGTGGCTCAGCGGTTGAGCGTCGACCTAGGAACCAGGAGATCGGGGTCCGATTCCCGGTCAGGGCACATACCCAGGTCGGTTGTGGGTTTGATCCTCAGAGTAGGGCGTGCAGGAGGCAGCCGATCAACGATTCTTTCTCATCATTGGTGTTTCCTTATCTCTCTCTCCCTTTCCTCTCTGAAATCAATAAAAAACAAAACGAAACCCACCGAGATTCTACAAATCTATAGTAGTTCATCGACGCTGGCCACGGCAGACCTCCGTGGTACGGCTGTTTTTCTTCGTGGTGCGTTGTTTAGGAGTGAAGACACTTCCTGCTCAGACACCCTGAGCGGACGCTCACACACAGGGTTTTATGGTAAACACATTCCCCAATTGCAGTTTAACATTATTTCCCAAAGAGCCCCAGGAATTTCATTTTATTTGAAAATGGGCTTATCACTTGTTCATTAAATAGATTTATCCTGAAGGAGATAATGCCACCTCTCCCGAGGGCAGGTCTCATTACTGTGCCTTGAGGTTCATGGATGAAGGTCAGGCATAAACAAGACAAAGAGCTGTCACTCTGGCCGCGGCCGCCGTCCCGATGGCTCCTGCTGGATCTGAAACGGCCCACCCGGGGCCTGATTGGGGACTTGACCTTCGAGCTCCTCGGGCATCCGCACGGACAGGCTGCTGTGGCAGTGACGCAAGTACACGCTTCCCTTCTGCCGTAAGTTAGGGATCAATTCATACTCTTTAAAATATATATATGTGGTTTTTTACTGATTTAAAAGGGACCGCACGGACCTGCTGTGGCAGTGACGCAAGTACACGCTTCCCTTCTGCCGTAAGTTAGGGATCAATTCATACTCTTTAAAATATATATATGTGGTTTTTTACTGATTTAAAAGGGAGAGGAACAGGGGGATAGAAGCATCAATGATGAGAGAGAATCATGGATCGGCTGCCTCCTGCATGCCCCACACTGGGGATGGAGCCTGCAACCCGGGCATGTGCCCTGACTGGGAATCGAACTGTGACCTCCTGGTTCACAGGTCCACGCTCACCACTGAGCCACACGGGCCGGCTGAGTCTGTTTAATGACGGTTCCCTCCCTGCCCTCCTCTGTGTAACCCATCAGGGGGCTGTCATCACAAGGACTCCTTCACCCCAAATGCAGCCATTCGCCACCCGCACCCAGGGGACAGCGCACTAGGAACGGGAGGGAGTTTGGCGCCGTCAGATGAGCTAGGAGCCTGGGAAGGTGCTGGGAGAAGCCTTCTCTGTAAGAAGCCATATGTGCGCTCCGCCAGGGCGCCCATGGCCACGCTCGCTCCCCGGCGTTAGAGCCACCAAAAGCCATGTCGCACGTGGTCAAAAGGCTGTTTCATCACCAGGAGTCGCAAGCCACGTGTGATTGTTAAATATTGTCCACTGATACACAATAAACTCGTGGGCTCTATCTCGCTGGGAACAGGGCGGGGAGCGAGCAGCGCGGGCCAGCAGAGCTCACAGGGGCCTCTCTCCTCCGAGATCCAGCGAGGATTACAATCCCCTGCAGCGATGGCCGCTTGAAGGTAATGAGTTCGTACCCCGCTCTGTCGGGCAGGTGTGGCCGAGACTAATGACCTCCATACAACGACGGCCTTTTCCCCGGAACCTGAGCTCCGTGGGGGTGCGGCACCTCCCGGCCCAGCCTTGCGTTTGAAACACGGGCGACAGAAGGAAATGACAATTCGGGCGGGAGCCGCGGAGAGAGGCTGTGCAGAGGCCAGGGCACGGGGCGCTCCCAGGATGGCGATTCACAGCGTCCGAGTCCACCTGCTGTGTCTGTGTCTGTGTCTGGCCCCAAGCTGCCTCGCGGAAGGCGCTGTCCTCCCGAGTCTCCGTTTTCTTAAGGTCAACTCAGCTGCTGCGTGACGAGGATGCTGATCCTGACAGGCCCACGGCTTTATGGGCCGGGAGGATGAAAGCCGAACCCCCTCTGCCCACTCGTCAGCTGCACCCCGCGGAGTGCACGCAATCCTTGCTCGTCGCCTGTTGGACAAGCCCATTGAAACCCCACCACCGGGAAGAATGGGGCTCTCACCCGGCGTCTTCCACGCAGCATCTAACACAGGCCATGGGGTGCCCAGGGCATGTGCGAGGAGCGCCCAGCACTGCGCTGGTGTGGCTGCCCTGTCTCCTCCCCCCGGACCCTCTTCCCCCGTTTCCCTTCTGGGCCAAGAAGTAAGATTCCACTTTCCCTTTGAGTCCAGCTTCCACGCCACCTGTAGGGACCAACTGTGCCTCCCCAAATGCGCACGTCAGAATTCTACCCCCCCTGGGACCCCTCCTACGGCCAGCAGCCCCCCAAAGCCCCTCCTTGCACGTCTGAACCCCTTCTCCCATCCAATCACCCAACGCCCTCACCGCCACCCTGGGCCCTTCTTCACCTTCTCCCTCCTTCCCGGCCGCTCCCCCTCCCGTCCCTTCAGCCTCCTGTTGTCCACCAGCCTCTCGGAGCTGCTTCGTGCGTGGGATTCGGCTTCCGAACAGATGGGGAGACGGGGTCACTGAGACTGCCTGCTGGGGGCAGGTGGGGTGGGGGAGGGTGTGTGTGTGCAGGTGGGGGGCCCTGGGAACACCCCCATCTGCCATCTCACCTGGAGGAGATTGAACCCCTTTGTCCATGAAGAGCCCCCCTTTTCCACCACGGGGTGCTTTGTCGCCATGCCCTCAGGGGCAGAAAGAAGATTTCTCAGACTTCACCCTCGAGGGAGCCCCGCGTGCAACCCCCGTAATTGTTCCCCATGGTAATTTTTAAAAATATATGTTTTTATTGATTTTGGAGAGGGGGAGAGAGAGAGAGAGAGAGAGAGAGAGAAACATCAATGATGAGAATCATTGATCGGCTGCCTCCTGCACACCTCCTACTGGGGATCAAGCCCACAACTTGGGCATGTGCCCTGACTGGGAATCAAACCATGACCTCCTGGTTCATAGGTCGACGTTCATCCACTGAGCCACGCCGGCCGGGCCCCCCACAGTGATTTGGACGGACGGGGGCGGTGGGGTTCTGGGTGGCACAGCTCTTCTAAGCGCTGTCTCCTCACCAGCCCTCTCTCCCACAGAAGTTTCATAAACGCGTTTTATGACATAATTACACTTCTGTGCTTTGTAGCAACGCGAGGTAACTCACAATTAGCATGGTAATTAGGAAATCAGGTGTTATAATCGCAATACAGAGCCAAAATGCGGCATGGAGATTCAGTTCCTAACAAATAGCTTCGTTCACAGGGTGTTCGTAAGGCCAGCGCGCTTGGACGTTATCATATTCTTCACAGAAACCATGCATTATGGATGCATCTAATTCCAGAGACACTTTCAGGCAGAAAGTAATGCTCCACTTAAGTCACAATGTGAAATCATAAGCACAGACACATCCGCGGGGCGCGCGGCTGAATGCGGAGTGACCGCTGTCTGCCGCAGCCGTCCGATTCGCTCCCGGCCCGCGGGGCTCACCAGCGGGCGAGCGTGGCAGGTGCAGAGAGGCAGGGAGATGTTGGCAAAGAAAAGCCTCCCATCGAGAAAACCTCACCCACCAGGGGGTATTTTCTGGAGATTTCAGAAAAGCCGCAATTACTCCAATCAGGGACGGAACGCACCCGTTCTGCAGGGACTGAGGGTCTCTGAACGAGTTTGTAAAACCTCACACCAGGGGCCGTCGCACACCACGGGGGCCACGGCTTGTCTGTGAACAGACTCTTGTCAAGGAGATGGCAGTGGGGCGAGCGCAGCCCAGGGAGGCTGTGGGGCGGCGGCTTGCATCCCATTTCTTTTCTTTCCTTTTTAAAATATATTTTTATTGATTCCAGAGAGGAAGGGAGAGGGAGAGAGAGAGAAACATCAATGATGAGAGAGAATCATGGATCGGCTGCCTCCTGCATGCCCCACACTGGTGTTTCTATCTCTCTCCTCTCTCCCTCACTAAAATCAATAAAAATATATTTTTAAAAAATAAAATCAAATCAAAGATTATAAAAACACACCAAAGACTCCGGAAATCCAGAAGGTATCCAACCAAAAAACAAGACCGAATGACCGAAAGAGGAAAGAAGAAAGAAAAAAAAAACCCCGCAGGCGTTGCCCAGAATGTCAGCCTGCTTTCGGTGTATAAATTTCCTGCATTATTTTCTAGTTAATGAGTTTTCCAATAAGCGGAGAACATTCCGGCGATGTCTTTACTTAACGCTGTAATTTCACAAACTGTCAAGAACAGAGAACTCCGCTGGGGACGTGAAGAGCTGCTCGAATTTTCTTAATTGCCACCTCACTCGGGCAACGAGCTCATTGTTTATCTGTGTGACAAATGCTGCTGAGGGCGTCGGGCGGCCCCGGGGGAGACACCGCCACACAGGCTGCCGGTCTCGCTGCCGGGGCTCTGAGCCACCGGGAGGCAGAAGTGAGCACTCAAGCGGGGCGGTGGCGGGTCCCCCGTGGCTGCGCTGCAGCGGGGAGCTCAGAGCTCCCATCCTTAGCAGGTGAGCTCTCCCATCTGCATCCCCCCTGGCGAGGGCGGGCTTGAGGGTGAAAACTCCATGCCCTGGGCCCTGGCCGGTTTGGCCTGTGGACTGAAGGGTCCTGGGTTTGATTCTGGTCAAAGGGCATGTACCTTGGTTGCAGGGTCCTCCCTGGCCTGGGCCCTGGTCAGGGCTCATGCAAGAGGCACCCAATGGATGTGTCTCTCTCACACCGATGTTTCTCTCTGTCTTTCCTTCTCTCTTCCACTCTCTCTAAACATCATGGAAAAATATCCTCGGGTGAGGATTAAAAAAAAAAAGATACAAAACATAAAACAACAAAAAAACAAACAAACTCCGTGCCCTGCACCGGGTTTTGCATGGGCCCCTGACACAGTAGCTGGCACACGCCTTGTCCCCAGTGGATGATGAATGGATGGATGCGATGGGTACCGCTCCGGCCCACGCTCGCCGCTGCCTCCCGCCCCACCTCCACCTGCCGAAGGAAAGGCGAAGACGCTCCATGACACGGTGACAATAGAGGCTCCGATGGTCACTTGGAGGCCGGGTCCCTCCCCCCGAGTGGCACACACAGGTCACCGCCCCCAGGTCACTGCCCCAGCCCCAGGGCGCTCACGACCTCCGACATCACTTTATTCTGCTAAAAATCAGAAAACATCGTCGACACCAGCAGAGAGGAGGTTTCTCACAGTTTCATTTCTCATCCTGGAATCACCTGGAATCAGAATTGGCAATTTTGCCCCCGGCCGGTGTGGCTCAGCGGTTGAGCCTCAACCTATGAACCAGGAGATCACGGTTCGATTCCGGATCAGGGCACATGCCCGGGTTGCGGGCTCCATCCCCAGTAGGGGGCGTGCAGGAGGCAGCCGATCCATGATTCTCATCATCAATGTTTCGATCTCTCTCTTCCTTCCTGTCTGAAATCAATAAAAATATATTTAAATTTTTTTAAAAATATTCTAACAACCAAAAGAAGGAAATTTCTGAGCATCTGAGCCGTCCGTGGAGAAGTACGCTCCTCATAGCTGCATGGGTGATGGGGGCGGGGGAGGGACACGGGCTTAACTGTGACTGTGCTTAAAGTAACCAGGGGGCGTTGCCCGTCTCTTTCAGTAGAAAGCTCGTATCGCTGTGATTCTTCAACACCATCTAAAGTCATATTTACACTTTTTAAAACATATATAGTTTTATTACTGCATTCAGAGAGGAAGGGAGAGGGATAGAAACATCAATGATGAGAATCATGGGTCGGCTGCCTTCCGCACGCCCCCTAATGGGGATGGAGCCTGCAGCCCGGGCCTGTGCCCTGACCGGGAATCGAACCGTGACCTCCTGGTTCAGAGGTCGAGGCTCAATCCCTGCGCCACACCGGCCCAGCCATATGTACACTTTTAACAACAGTTGTGCTTTGTTTTTGTTTTTTTAACGAAGCAACAAGGTTGAATTGCAGCACCTGCCGCCGAGACGCTTGCAAACGCTGTTCCCGGCTGCGCCCCGACCTCCGGAAGGCCTGGCACAGGAGGTGCCCTGTCAGCCCCGCGGTACAGGCCACAGTGAACTGCTGGCACCGGCGGCGCACGTGGGTGGCAGCTGCTCCTTAACCAGCACGCTCTCCCGCACCTGCCACAGGAGCTCACACCTTGCTCAGCTGGAAACGCTTACGTGGTATTCGTGGTATTCGCAAGCTTGTTCCTCTCGCCTGCGAGCGACAGCACTAAGTTAGTGCCCCAGGGAACACTCACAGGTACGTGGGGTGAAGAAAAGATCACTTACACCTGGCTGCTGGGAGGGGGTCTCAGGGTTCAGGTTCCAACTCATTCTAAAAAGGAGAAATGAAAACCCACCCTGAAGGTAGCAGACTGATGCTTATGCTTCCTGTCTCGACTCTCAGTAGCACTGGAAGGTTCTGGAAGGATCCAAACATTTAAGCAGATACACGAGACATCAGCAGAGACTTGTTGGGTGGGAGGGGAGAGATGAAGAGGTCAGAGCAAGAATATGAATCACCGCCCAGTCGGCGCGGCTCAGTGGTTGAGCGTCAACCTATGAACCAGGAGGTCACAGTTCCATTCCCAGTCAGGGCACGTGCCCGGGTTGCGGGCTTGATCCCCAGCAGGGGGCGTGCAGGAGGCAGCCGATCGATGATTCTCTCTCATCATTGATGTTTCTATCTCTTTCTCCCTCTCCCTTCCTCTCTGAAATCAATAAAAATATATTTTAAAAAAGGAAAGAAAGCCATCTGGGGACACAGACCCACACAGAGAAGAGCGGTGGAATCAACCCCCCTAATTCCCCGGCCAGAAGTCACGGGCACATTGTTCTTCACGAATGGACATGGGGGGCCCTGGGTACCCACTTCCTACACGGAGCCCCCCCGTGGCAGCTGGCTGTGTGGGCCTGTAACGTTCTGTCAGTGGCAAAAACACCCTTCTAGTTTCTATTCAGTCCTCCGCGTCTCACCAGGCCGCCCAGGGGACGGCGGAGAAGGACCCAGAGAAGAAGAGCGCTCAGTATAAACACAGTGACTTAAAAAGGGAACTGGGGAAGCGGAGGAGGCGGCGAGGTTTCATTCAGCTGCAAATTAGAATGTGCGTGGAGTCCTCGGAGGCCCCTGGTTTAAATGTCCTCAGAGGCCAGTTTCTCTTGCACTTTTACACAGAAGACAATTTACATAGAAGCTGGTGTCTGCAGTAACCATGGTAACCTCCCCCCCCCCCCCCCCCCCCGCATGCGATTCATGTGGTGCCTCTCCCCATCGAGCGGGCTCTCCCTGTGCGCTGGGCGTGGGCAGCCGCACACGGTGCGGTGACGCGGGATAAACAGCGGAGGTGCGGACACATTGGAGCACCGTCCAGAGGATGGGGACAGGCGGGGGAGGGAGATGCCAGAGTGAAGACAACAAACCCGTTGGGGTTTTAGTGGAAATCATACCTGCCCAGGAGGGTCCAGACCTAGTCCAAGGTCACCAAGATGTGTGATTTTGTTGTTGTTAATCCTCATCTGAGGATATTTTCCCATTGATTTTTAGAAAGAGTGGAAAGGAGGGGGAGAGACAGAGAGAAACATCGATGTGAGAGAGACACATCCACTGGTTGCCTCCAGAATGTGCCCCGATCAGGGCCAGGGATTGAGCCTGCAACCCAAGTATATGCCCTTGACCGGAATCAAACCCGGGACCATTCAGTCCGTAGGCTGACACTCTATCCACTGAACCAAACTAGCTAGGGCAAGATGTGTGATTTTTAAAAATATATATTTTTATTGATTTCAAAGAGGAAGGGAGAGGGAGAGAGAAAGAGAGAGAGAAACATCAACGATGAGAGAGAATCATTGATTGGCTGCCTCCTACATGCCCCCTACTGGGGATGGAACCCACAACCCAGGCATGTGCCCTTGACCAAAATCAAACCTGGGACCCTTCAGTTCACAGGCCGACACTCTATCCACTGAGCCAAACCACCTTAAGGCAAGATGTGTGATTTAAAAAATATATATATTTTTATTGATTTCAGAGAGGAAGGGAGAGAAATATCAGTGATGAGAGAGAATCATTGATCAGCTGCCTCCTGCACGCCCCACACTGGGATTGAGCCTGCAACCCGGGCATGTGCTCTCACCTAGAATCAAACCGTGAACTCCTAGTTCATAGGTCGATAACATCGGGGAAGATGGGTGATTTTTATTGCCTGGAATTTTATAAGCTCGGAGAGAAAGGGGAGACGTTAGAAAGGAAGGAGGCTTCCGCATAGCTGTGTTATAATTAGTCCCGTAAAAATCCAACCAGCTGTGCTCCCGCCCTCTGGGGCTCTCTGGGCAAGGAGAGGACACAGCGGTCCAGGGCCCCGCAGGCTGAGGTGGCTTCCCTGTGGTTCACGGGCTGAGCTGCCCTGTAGACCCAACGCTGCTCCCTCTCCTGGGAGCCCCCTCTGAGACCATCTCCAGGTTTTCTGGGCCCCGTTAGCTATAACCTTAAACCTGAAGTCCATACTGATGGCCCGTCCGGAGGGTTAGCACTGGGATCAACAATATCATTCGTTATGTAAGTACCTCTTCCCCACCCAGTGTCCCCTCTGAACTGAGTTTCGATGGGATGGCTGGGCAAGGCCAAGTCCGCCCACAAGGAACAGCGCGTGGAGCGGTTTAAGGCCCAGGGAGCGATTCCCTCAGTGGACAGGGACTCACACCGTCCGACATAGGAAACACTCGTGTGCATAGAAACACTGTCCCTGAAAGTGCACTCATTCCAGGAAGGAGTGGGGATGGATTTCCTAGCAGAAAGCAGTGTCTCAGCAAAAGACGCCTGGAGTGTCAATTCTCCAGAAAGAAAAGGGGAAAATTGCGTAATAAATACGATTTGCTGCATCTTCCTGTCTGCTTCTATCACGGGTTGTGGCCCTTTCCGGAGAGGGGACCGCTCCCTGGGCCCCACGTCGCTCGATGCAGTGTCTCTTCTGCTCTGGAAACACTGTCTGCAGTGTCTCCTCAACTTGCTTTCACGAACCACAGCGTGGCTTGCGGTGGCTGCGTGACGCTGCTTATTAGAAAAGCTGTCACTGCCCCAGCCTGTTTCGCTCAGTGGTTAGAGCCTCAGCCTGTGGACTGAAGGGTCCTGGGTTTGATTCCAGTCAAGGGCACATACCTCGGTTGCCGGCTTGATACCGGGCCGTGGTTGGACCGTGGTGGGAGGTAACCAATGGATGTGTCTCTCTCACATCAATGTTTCTCTCTGTCTGTCTCTTCCCCTCCCTTCCACTCTCTCTAAAAATCAATAAAAAAAGTCCTCGATGGGAAGGGGGAGATTAAAAAAATAAATAAACTTGCTTTCATGAGCCAAAACGTGGCTTGTGGCAACTTCCTGACATTGTTTGTTAGGAAAGTTTTTATTGCCCCTTGGGCATCGCTCAGTGGTGGAGCATCAACCTATGAACTAGGAGGTCACGGTTCCATTCCCGGTCAAGGGCACATGCCCAGGTTGTGGGCTGGATCCCCAGTAGGGGGCGTGCAGGAGGCAGCCAATGGATGATTCTCATCATTGGTGTTTCTCTCTCTCCCTCTCTGAAATAATATATATATATATATCTCACTTATGAGAACAAGGAGCTCTGTCTGGCTTTCGATACAGAGGTTTGCACCACTTCCCCTCCAGCAGCGCCTGCAAACATCCCCGAGGAGTGGGTCACCTCCCCATTCCCCCTCGAAATAGTTGGGCAACGAGACGCATAGAAGCCTCGGAAATCCCCTCCTCTCTGTCTCGGGGGCACGCGGGGCCTGGGCTGCTGGGGAGAACACAGCACAGGGCCTTTCATGTCCTCGCTTTCATCCCAGAGCACTGGTCTCCAAGCCACATCATGATTACGTTTCCGACGGGCGGACATGAGGGCTTCGTCGCGGCTGCAGGCTACGTCTCCTCAAACATCAAAACCTCAGGCTGCACCGTTCCAGCTCCTGCATGCGAGGTGCTTTCATTTGCGCCTGGATTTGATTTGTTGCAAATGGGAACATCAAGGGAGGCGGGCTCCTCTGATGTCCACGCGCCTCCGGAGCTGTAGAAGGGCGCACGGGGTGTGGCTGCTTTGCTAAAAGTAGGACGCTTGCTGCCACTCCACAGACTCTGCTTCCAGGATAAGAGAGTGACAGGCTGAGACCTGTGTGGGGCCTGGCCTGGCTTCTCCCTGGTCCTTCCATCCGCAGGCTCCTGCTCTGTACGTTGTATCAGGTGCGCACCCGCCTCGAGGGCAGTCCGGTGGCCCTTGGGAAGGAATGGCATTTCGGTGGCAACAGCTCAGTTCGACGGCTGCCATACAGGGTGGCGAGGACAGGGTCCTACGGGAGCCCAGACACGGCGCATGCACTTCAGACTCAGGGAGGAGGTCGGGGGAGGCCTCCTGGAATTTTCCAGATGATGCAACAAGCAAAGCAAAGGCCCTACAAAAGCACAGAGGCGAGAGGGCAACAGACAGGAAAACAGTCTGGCTCACACAGTGACGTTTGAAAGGGAGTTAGCATTCTGCTGGGACGTTCACGCTGGCCAACTGGGCTATCAGCAAGCTCTGTGAAGGCCCTGGCCCGTCTGGCTCAGTGGATAGAGCGTTGGCCTCCGGACCAAAGGGTCCCGGGTTCGATTCCAATCAAGGGCACATACCGGGTTGCCGGCCCGATCCCCAGTAAGGGCTGTACAGGAGGCAGCCAATCAATGATTCTCTCTCATCATTGATGTTTCTATTTTTCTCTCCCTCTCCCTTCCTCTCTGAAACCAATAAAAACACACTAAAAAAAAAAGAAAAGAAAAGAAGGAAAGCTCTGTTAAATTTACCGTTTGCACCGGCCAATTCCTGACGGTCGTGGAGAGGAGCCAGGGGCCATCCCTGCCGCCCTCCCCCGAGGAGTCTCTCTGTTACCCACACTTTCCCTTCCCTGACTCTCCCAGGCCCTGAGATGAACGACTGCTGTGAGCAGCTTATTAACTGCCCAAGCAGACGGCCACGGGCAGCTCCGGCCCGTCCTTGTGAAACAGCCATTATTCTCACCGTTTGCAGCGCCGAGTCCACCAGGAAGGGCAACGATCCCCCGGGAGCAGACAGGGTCTCGGGGAAATCGTGGCCTGTCCCCCACCCCCATCCCCGTTTTCATCGACCTCTCCGGTTGAGTGATTCTCGGCCGCATGTGACAGGGCGGAATCACGCTGTGCTCGGAGGGCAGGCGAGAAGAAAAGGCTGGTAGATGGAGAATTCATCGCCAGCCCCCTCTGTGCCGGGGCCTCTGTATGGAGCCGCGGACTCTGCACTAAGTCGGGAAGAGAAGGAGAGAGCAGACGGCCGGCCGGGATATGAGCACCTGAGTTTCCTATGGAAGGCAGCTCAGTTGTTGAGAGCACGGCACACGGTGCTCGCGGGCGCGTGGGATCAGGGACGGGAGCGAGGCCAGAAGGCAGAGGCTGCGTGAGTAGGCGCGCATTTCCGGACACGAATCCCCTGCAGAGTCTGTGTGATAACCTGGTTTAAGGCTAGGAGATCTGAGGCCGGGTCCACAGACGACCAACACGGCTTTTTTTCTCTATCAGAATAGTCATCGCATTTAACTCTGGGGTCCGAATTCTCCGTGCCTTCCCCAGACAGCCTCCCTTTCTATGTCCGGCCCCTAATGACCACACACTGTGGGGCGGCAGCCCGGGCTGGCTTGGACTCAGGCAAAGAAAAGTAGAAATAACTCTCAACATTCCAGCCACATTCTAGCCCCCAGGGAGCACATTCCCTCTTCATCCCTGGGAGTGGGGGGGGGGGGGGGGAGGGACGGGCCTTCCTTAGACTTCTCAAGGAGTGACTCCTTGTGTGGATGTCACTGATAGGGCAAGATGAGGCGCGCAGTAGGTGTCTAATAGAAGTTACTAGTTCGCCCGGTGAGTTTGCTACAGCCCGGTGGCCTGAGCAGCAGAAATCCACGTTCTCATTGTTCTGGGGCTGGAAGTCCAACATCAAGGTGTTGGATGGTGTGGTTCACCCGAGGCCTCTCCCCCTGGTTTGCAGACGGCCGCCTTCTTGCTGGACCCTCCCGGGGCCTTTTCGCTGCGCGTGTGCCCTGGGTAACGGCCTTGTCTCCCAGTGCGGTCACCTGGAGGCCTGGGGCTTCAAACATGAGTTTGGGGGAACACACTTCAGCCTGTAACAGTTCCTATGTGTTGTGTGTGTGTGTGTGTGTGTGTGTGATGTAAGCTTCCGTGTAGAAATACCAATGACGATGACCTCTGTGCCAGGGCTCTCTCTCTGTCCTAGGCCCAGAGCATCACCTGCATCAGGGTCAGCAGTGGGGGAGGCAAGACACACCTGGATTTACACCTGCCCAGCTGATTGGGGCAGAAATGGAATGTTGGGGACCAGCTATCATTGTAAGAAATATCAGTCCTGCTCTGTTAACCATGGTTGGTTTGTTCTGATTACAGAAGCCACATTCTAACCTGGCTGGGAGGTGCAGGTGGGACCTGGGAGCTCACCTGGGAATGCAGCCCATCCTCCCCCTCAGGGAGCTGCCTATGACCATGGAAAGATTAACAACCTGTTGCAGAAACCAGAGCTGCCAGCCCTTTGAAGACCCCCGGCCTTTGCATACCACCCACAGGCTGCAAATCTCCAGCCCCCATCCCCTGTAAACTGCCCATTCGGCCTACCCTTTGCCTCCTTCCCCATGGAACCTCTGTCCTTCTACCCAACATAAGCAGCCGGCTTTTGGTGGGGTGGAGAGAGCAGATTCTGTGGGTGACCCGCTGCCCTCCCACGCTGCCGGCAGGATGGGAGTACACGCTCATCATCTACGATCCAGCCCGGTCTCTGCTCCACCGGCTCCAGTGGTGGCAGGCAGCCGGGACCCTGGGCTGCCGGGCGAGGCCTGCTGAGATGAGCAGGAGCGGCAGTGCCCCTGCGCTCGGCTCTCCTACGGGAGACAGCAGCACTGGCTGTTCTCCTGCTGCTCGCACCCAGGAAGTTTTGTTTTCATTTTTACAAGAGCACCAGGTGCCCACGACTCAGCCACGTGCTGAGCGGAAAAGAAGAACGCAGCCCCCTCCCCTGGGCGGCCCCACTGCCCTCGGCACCTGGTGAGAGGCCTGCTCATCCCTGCCAGCCCCGCACCCAGAGCCCCATCTCACCTCGGGCGCCGCTCACCCGCCCGTAATGAGGCTGCGCCCGCTGCTCAGAGCCTGTCCTCGCCAGCACTGCCTTCCCTCCGGCGCCAGAGAGCGGAGAGGGACCCCTCATTTTATTGCAAAGTGAACAGCGAGAGCAAAGAGGAATGTGAGTAAAATTCTAATGAGCGCAGGCAGGAGTGTGGCCGATCCTTTGTAGCCGCCCCGAGAAGGGGGTGGGCGACTACGACACTGACACTGCAGACCAGCCCGGGGCCATTACTGAACAATGGCTCCTGCTATTGGGGCTCCCCACACCCTCCACGCCCGGATTACACAGACTGAGTCCAACGTCCGGACGTCTCGGGTCGGGCTGGGGTGGGCTGGTGTGGGCTGGGGGGGGCGTGCAGAGCTGTCTGCTTGCTGGTGTGATTCCCTGTGGGGCTCCTTGCACCTCCTGAGCTCTGGTGCCTGCAGTGACCACGGAACATCCCCACCTGAGCTGGTGGAGCCAAAGCTCAGCAGGTATCCAACCAGCTCTACACAAGACGGGCAGAGAACAGGCCTCCCGCTTCTGGCCTGGTCCCACGGCCTTTCCACACCCCGAGCAGGACTGGGGTGTGAAACCACGCGCTCCGCTGCCATAGGCCCTGCGCCTCAGTGGGCGCCCAGGGACGGCTCCTGCACTGCACCCGCCACTCGCATTTCCTAGGCTCCGAGAGGCCATGGACACCTGGCCGGCCGAGGGCTGCGGAGTCTGCAGGCCTGGGTTTGCATTCAGACTAAACCCTCTATAGAGCTGATCCTGGAGGATTGGCTCACACCCCCCAAGCTTCGGTCTCCTCATCTGTAAGACGGTGCGGACGGTGTCGCTGTGATGACTACGTGATGCAATGCATGTGAAGTCAGTCTAGTTCCCGGCACCTCGGAGATGCTCCATGAATGAAAATAAGAATCCTAGCCGAAAAGTAACAACAAATAATACAAACAGAGGGTTCTGGAGAAATGCCTGCCTGCAAAGGTGAGGTGACCGTGCCAGCCACCCCGCCGGGGAGGTGGGCGCATGGGACTGGAAATCAGGTCCTTAATTCCTAGACTGTGGCCATGTCTGCTGCTCTGCACACACTGGGCATAACGTGGGCCCTTGTCAGACCGCTGGTTTCCCAAACACAATCATTAGACCATTAGACTTAAAAAAAGTCTGGTTTTGAGTTCAGACTCATCATCTCAGAATCTACCCTCCTCTATATATACACACACACACACTCATTCACATTCACACACTCACATTCACACACACACACTCACACTCACTCCCCACACACATTGTCACACGCACTCACTCACACATGCACACTCACACACACACTGACACACACTCTCATGCACACACACACACTCACACTCACTCCCCACACACATTGTCACACGCACTCACTCACACATGCACACTCACACACACACTGACACACACTCTCATGCACACACACACACTCACACTCACTCCCCACACACATTGTCACACACACTCACTCACACATGCACACTCACACACACACAGTCACACACTCTCATGCACACACACACACTCACACTCACTCCCCACACACATTGTCACACGCACTCACTCACACATGCACACTCACACATGCACACACACACAGTCACACACTCTCATGCACACAAACACACACAGGCACATCCACTTAATCATGATCCTCATTCATTGGGTAAAGCTTTCCTCAGGCCCATGCAAGTCTGCACACCACTTTCATGTGGGTAAAAGCCTGAGCAACTTACCATTCCAGGAGGTTTTTTCTTTTTTGGTCAAAACCATTTTAAAAGAATTGCACACTCCAGCATATAAATGCAATATAACTCACACATTTCCTTTCTATTGGTCATTTAAGGTTTTTAAAAATGTTCAAAGCAGCAATAATACTGCAATAAATGTTTGAGCAGCTGTTTGCATTTTGGATTCTTTTTTTGGCTGGATTCCTAAAGATGAAATAACCGGATCCAAGGGGAAAAACCATAAAAATGAAACCCCCTCTCGAAACATGTAGCCACGGTTCCCAGGAGGGACCTTCACCAGCACGCACCTTTTTACACTCACGTGTTTGTGCCTGAGTGGTCCCGACCAGCAAGCCCACCTCGAAACCAGCCATGGCTGGCCAGGGTCCCTCAGAGCTCCCCAAGGGGCAGAACTGCTGACCAAACTGCCCCGAATACTTTCTGCTACGCCAACCTCGGCCGCTGCCTCCTCCCCTCCTCCCTCCCCCGCGCGTCAAGCAGCACCAGGCGCAGGGTCCGTCCAGGTCCTGCGTCCTCAGCGGGACGCCCCTCTCCTTTGCCCCTCTTATCCCACCACGCACCTGTGTCGGCCAACCTCAGTGGGACGGGTGGGTCCCTGCACCTCGTCCAGCACGTCTCCCTTCTCCTCGGTGCCCAGCAGACGCGAGGATGCGGTGGGATCGCGCAGGACAGAGCGGTGGATGGACAGGTGTCGTGGGCTCCGCTACGTCCAGCACACCTGGCAGGTCCTCCGTGGGGAACTTCTCCACGGTTCAGGGCGGGGGCTCTCATTTCTGTGGTCCCAGCTTTCCTAACTGAGGGTTGGACACATCACAATTCTTTTTCTTTTTAATATAGTTTTTATTGGTTTTAGAGAGGAAGTGAGAGAGAGAGAAACATCAATGATGAGAGAGAATCATTGGTCAGCTGCCTCCTGCACATCCCACCCTGGGGATGGAGCCTGCAACCCAGGCATGTGCCCTGACCGGGAATTGAACTGTGACCTCCTGGTTTATAGGTGGATGCTCAACCACTGAGCCACACTGGCCGGACTGGACATGTCACAGTTCTGGTGCCAACTCCAGGGTGTGGGTTCCCTGACATCCAGCAGTTCTCCGACCCCAGCTGTGCCCTGTGACTCCGCTCTGCCCTGACACTATCCTCCCGGGCAGGGTGCAGACCCCGAGGGTGAAGGGCTCAGTCCTATAAGACCGCCCGCCCTTCAGATGCCAATGGTAAGTAGGTCCGGGGGGTTGGTACCTGCGTTTCCGACTGGCCCACGATGGGAGGTTCTAGTGACACGATTCGTTTGCTCGGGTGGCTCACAGACCTCAGGGAAACACTGTACTCACGGGGCCACTGGCTCCTAATGAAAAGGATACAACACAGCCAGCGTGGCTCAGAGGTTGAGCGTTGACCTATGAACCAGGAGGTCACGGTTCGATTCCCGGTCAGGGCACAGGCCCGGGTTGAGGGCTCGGTCCCCAATAGGAGGCGTACAGGAGGCAGCCGACCAATGCTTCTCTCTCATCATTGATGCGCCTCTCTCTCCCTCTCCCTCCCGCTCTGAAATCAATAAAAATATATCTTTACAAAGTCTGATTTGAGCATCTGTCATGTGCCACGGCCTGAGACCTTGCCACCCAGCTGTTCCGGAACGGAGAGTAATATACATGAATAGCACACTCGTCCGTCTACTTAGCTGCCATCTTAACGTCCACGCTGCTCGTCGTTGGGATGAGAGCCACACCCTCATTCCCAGGAAAGGTTCATTTTCATGCGCTCGTAACGCCCTTAAGAATCATTTTTTTATCCAGTGTTTGCCCCGTGGCCCTACTATTCCCCTCAAGCCATCTTGCTACTGCTTGCCGTTAAGAAGATGGAAATTAGTGGTTTCAGCTTCTATTTTAATTATTTCTTGCACAATACACCAAATTAAAATTTAAAGGCTAACGACATTTTCTGTTGCTGAACGTAGAGCTGTGGCTTTTAATGAAGCCTGCTGCCGTCTTTTATTTATGCGAACAATTTTTCTGCATCTTGGAAAAAGATTATCAATGTTTAATTTTGCTTTATTAGGATGTTCTTCTTACGAGAGTCACAGAGAAGCGTCCCTTCCTGATGTATTTCCTGATCACGCGAGCTCTAATTTCAGGGTTCCTGTCGACGCGGGCTCCAGGCAGATGTTGCCGACGAAGCCTGGAGCGGCGAGAGGAGAACAGCATTGCTAGGCCGGTTGGCCGGGGCCGCCTCGGGGTGATGCCGAGTTAAGACCCGGGAGACTGACCCTGTGAGAGTCTGGGCTACATCCTCCCGCAGCCACGGGACAGGTGCCAGGCCCCGAGCCAGGCGCTCGCCCTGGTGCAGCCGAGGCCGGCGGTAGTTGGGCAGCGTGGGAGGAGTGAGAAATCGCAGACGCCACCTGGCGAGCTCAGCCCCCTGTGAAGGGGCCTCGTCCTGTCTGTCCGTTGAACCTGAGCTCGATGCCACCCAGCGGAGGTACTGACCGAAGAGCAGCTCAGGACCAGACGGGTCCCTGATGGGGAGAACCGGCCCCATGGCATCGACACGCCAGCCCCTGGGCTGAGGCGGGCACGGTGCCCCCTCCACCTGCATGGGCTCTCCCAGGGTTGGATGGAGGCTCTGTGCGGGCGGGGGGGGCGGGGGGGAGAACGGCAAAGGGGTCCACGCTCTATTGATCTCTGTCATTAAATGTCTCCTCTTAGAAATCCAACAGGTGAAAACTACGCCTCCTCATACAGCCCCGAACCCTCGCAGAGGCTGGAGCAAACTTAACGGTCATCTAATCGAACGTATTTATTGTATAAAAGAGGAAAATAGGCCTCGCCGAGGATATTGGTTTCAAGAAGGTCGATGGCATGTCCAGGCATCACAGCCAGGTGGGAGCAAAATCAGGTTGTCTTTTCAACACTGTCCCCCACAACTCAAATGACACCTCCTCCTCGTCTCTCTGGAGGGAGTGGGTGCTCCCACACAACGTAAGTGGTCATCCTATCTAATAAAAGACAAAAAGGGTAATTAACCATACCTCCGCTACGCTTCCCATTGGCTAATCAGGGCGATATGCAAATTAACTGCCAAGAAAGATGGCGGTTAACCGCCAACAAAGATGGCGGTTAATTTGCATATGTAGGTGCCAAGCGATGGAGCGAAGCCGGCTGGCCCCGGGCAGGAGCAGCGAGTGAAGGCCAGCGTGGCAAGCGAAGAGCAAAGAGGGGGGCCCGTGCACGCAGGGCCGGGGGCTTAGCTAAGGCTTAGCGCATGAGCGGCCGGTCCCGGGGGTCTGAGGAGAGTGCTTGACAGGAGCCCGGACTGCAGAGAAGGAAGAGGAAGTGGCCACAGGGCCACAGGGCAATCCCCCTGCACGGGCACCCTACCCCAGCCCCCGCACCCCCGGGGGGACAGGGAGGCTGACCAAACAGGGAGAAGACCCAGCCTTGGGGGTAGCTGCAGCCC
>NW_005370710.1:1560149-1577472 GCF_000412655.1 Myotis brandtii
CTCCCAGACTGTGAGAGGGCACAGGCCACACTGAGGGACCCCCCCCCAGTGCACGAATTTCGTGCACCAGGCCTCTAGTCTCTCTATATAAAAGCCTAAGCGACCATCCGACCATTCAACCATTTGCCTGGTAGCTATGATGTGCAATGACCACCAGGGGGCAGATGCTCTGACCAGCAGAGGAGGGAGCCCGATTCCTCGCGGAATCGGCTGTGGGTCAGGTTGCTGCTGGGGCACTGTCGGCCCCGAATCTGCTTCACCGGCACCCCAGGCCCAGAGAGGAGGGAGCCTGATTCCGGGGTGCATCACCCGAGAACCGCCCTCTCACAATCTGGGACCCCTCGGGGGATGACGGAGAGCCAGTTTCGGCCCGATCCCCACAGGCCAGGCCGAGGGACCCCACCGGTGCCTGAATCCGTGCACCGGGCCTCCAGTAGTCAATATAACACAGGAAAAGCCTTTGACTCAACCTTTGGTTTAAGTCTTGACTCTCGGGAGTGACCCTGATAACTGGATGAACTTGGGAAATTACCGCTTTTCTCCTGGGTTGGTTGCAATCACGAGCAAAGCGCTTGGCACACGGCAGGGACCCAGGCACTGCCGCTGCCACAAAGCCTCGGCCACCCTGTCCCCGGAGGACACCAGGATGTGCCTGGCTTTCCCAGATCCACACCCTCCTCCTCCCAGAGTGGCGGGAGCCCACGCATCTCCACAACCTTCCAAAGGCTCTGTGCCAACTGTCCACTCGATCTGGGATTTCAAGGACCAGAAGGCATCCGCCTCGTAAGAGCATCGACGGGAGGGCTGCTCCCTGAGCAGGCGAGCAGTGCCCTCAAAAACCCATCGAGTCGCCCGCTGGTGCGGCTCAGTGGTTGAGCATCGCCCTATGAACCAGGAAGTCACGGTTCAAGTCCTGGTCAGGGCACCTGCCTGGGTTTCGGGCTCGATCCCCAGTGTGAGGCGAGCAGGAGGCAGCCGATCAGTGATTCTCTCTCATCATTGATCTGTCTCTCTCTCCCTCTCCCTCCCTCTCTGAAGTCAATTTTTAAAAATCCATCAAGTCAGCCTTTGGTGGAAGGCCATGCCCCTCTCCCTCTGCCCTCCTGGATGGGGTTCGAGGCTGGTCCTGGTGCACCCCACAAACACCCCCTCGTGTCCAAGGTGATGCGGTGGGAATGGCCGTGCGGGCGGCTGTCAGCGGGCGGCTGAAGCAGATGCTTGAATACAGGAGTCTATCATGGACTTCCGAGCTGTGAGCTCTTTCTAGCTAAAGGCAGGGACACTCGATCCCATTTGGGGGACAATGGCGTGTGAAATGATCGTCCACCCGCACGGATCCACGCACCCACGTGTTCCTCTGATGCTGAGACCTGTCCGCTGTGCACCCCCCCTCCCGCCCCCCGGCCCTCGGTGCCTAGTTTATAAATTCCACTTTATCATAGGTGTGCATGGATGGAGAAAAACATACCACATAGTCTAGGCTTGGAACACACCCCATATTGATAAGAAGGGATCACTGCATAATCATTTGTACTATTTTATAGCTATTTGTGTATTGGTCTGCTTTTTTGTTAATCCTCACCCGAGGATATTTTTCCATTGATTTTTAGAGAAAGTGGAAGGAGGGGAGAGACAGAGAAACATCGACGTGAGAGAGACCCAGCAATTAGTTGCCTCCTGCATGCACCCTGGGATCGAGCCTGCAACCGAGGTACATGCCCTTGATTGGAATTGAACCCAGGACCCTTCAGTCCATGAGCTGATGCTCTACCCACTGAGCAACACCAGCCAGGGCTCTGTCTACTCTTTACATACTTCACAAGAATGTACAGTCCAGGGAGAAGGGGTTTTGCCTGTTTTGTTGGCCATTTTATTTGAATCACTTGAAAGACTCTCTAATACTGAGTCGAGGCTCGATCTAGTTTTGACGAATGTATAAATAACAAATTTCAACCAACCCAGAGATTTCAGGAACTGGTATTGCATTAAAGCAGCGAGTTCGCACTTAACTGTTACAGCAACTGCGTTGATAATGGGTTCTTTATGATTAATCTGTGGTTATTTCAAAGGCGTTTATTGAGCAAGAAAATGCAAGAGACAACCAAATTGCACTTACAATTCTTCCTTTGTGCCATATATCACATATACGCGTATATCAATGTGATATATTGCACAACAAAATAGTGCTAAAAATGACTTTGTTTTTAGCTGCCTTGAGGTTTTGCATTTATCGGCACCTCAACCTAGATGATTATTTCGCCCCAAATATTTTTATGGCATCCTTTCCTCAGTTGATATAAAGATTTCTTGCTTTGAAAAAAAAATAGCATGAATATTATTTGAGGAGAAAAGAATGATTTGCATATATTCATACAGTAAAATACCAATGAAGAGGAAAATATATTAGCAAAACATATCACTGAGAAAAGATTCGTTTATAGAATATAGAACTAACTTCTCTAAATCAATAAAAAGATAAGCGACAAAACAGAAAAATGAGCCTAAGAAGGAAATAGGAATTTTATAGAAAAAGAAGTACAAATATCTATAAAGTACCAACATATAAAAAATGTGCTCAACCTCATCAGCTTTTGGGAAAGGCAAGTTAAACCACATGAGGTTCCAGTTAGCACCAAGAGATTTGGCAAAAAAATAGAGAATTTGACAGTCAGTATGGGTCGGGGTGTGGAGCTACTGGGACGATGACAATGCTGGTGGGTGAGTAGACGGTTACTGCGCTGAAATGGTTTGAACCTATTAAGGTGAAACTTATGCATTCTATCTCCCAGCAAGTTCAATACCAGATACGTAAGGAGGAGAAGTTCTTCCCTGCGTTTACAAGAAGTCACGTGTAAGAATGTTCTTCCAGCTGCCCTGGAAATAACACCACCACACACGAAAACACCAACGAAAATAACCTGACGTTCCCCTACACGAGAACAGCCAACTGGTTCTGTGCCCCTGTAGGGGAATATTGTTCAGCAAAGAACACGAGTGAACTCCAGCGACACAAATCAATGTGGACACACCCTTGCCGTAATCCCCTCTTGCTGGAAATTTCACGGTCCATGGTTTCGGTTAACCGAGGTCACTTGCAGCTTAAACATTCAATAGAAAATTCCAGAAATAAGCAATAGATCTGTTTTACGTTGCCCACTATTCTGAGTAGCGTGATGAAATCTGGCCCGTCCTCTTCCATCCCAACCAGGACATGAATCGCCCCTTTGTCCATTGTCTCCACGCTGTTGACTCTCCCTGCCCTTCGGCCACTTAGTAAGTGGCCTCCTGGGATGTAAGATGGACTGATGTGGTACCACCGTGCGTGTGTTCGAGGAACACTTACTTCACTTGCTAATGGCCCCAAAGCACAAGGCTGCTGATGCTGGCCAGTCAGACATGCCCAAGAGCAGCTATTAAGTGCTTTATTAAGGTGTGTCTAGGAAAAGCACAGTATAGGTGGAGTTTGGGATGTCCATGGTTTTAGGTACCCACTGGGGGGGTGGTGTCTTGGAAAAGGTCCCCCTCAGATAAAGAAGGACTGCTATATACCAACTCAGAATGATTCCATTTTCCCACATTCAAAACAAAAAAAAATGTTTAAGGATTCATGCAGAAATTTTTTAAAAAAAAACTATAAAGAAAGCAAGAGAGTGATAAGCATAAATTCAGCATAGTGATGAACTCTGGGGTATCTGGGAAGGCAGATGTAAATATTTTCTCACACTCTTTTTAAAAACTTTTTAAATGTGGTTTTTTTTTTGTATTGATTATTTCAGAGAGAGAGGAATGGAGAGGGATAGAGAGGTAGAAACATCAATGAGAGAGGAACATCCATTGGCTGCCTCCTGCACGCTCCCTACTGGGGATAAAGCCTGCAACCAGGGCCTGTGCCCTGACTGGGAATAGAACTGGCAACCTTTTGGTTCCTGGGTCAATGCTCAACCAACTGAGCCACACCAGCCAGGCTTTTCATACTCTTTTGATGTATCATTATTGACACCTGAACCAAAATTTGAGGTCAACAGTGGCGCGGGATGTTTGTCTTAGTCTCTTAGATGTCGCTCTATAAAAACCACAGTTGACCCCTCATGCCAACTACTTTCTACTAAATTCATTTCTTCACGGGCATCAGTTAAGCGCCTCCTGTGTAGGCATGCTGTTTCAGGTGCTGCAAAGTTACCGAGGAGTTCGCCCCCAAGGAATTATGAAACACAATTCTCGCTTTGGGAACCACAAATTTAACTAGAAACATAAAGGCAAACACAGGGCAAAACCTACAGATCAATTCAAAACATCATCGGTGCGCTATTCCCTTAGGAAAGAAAATCTATCTATAGCTACTATTTAAAGCAGTTGCTATCCTATCGGTTGAAGAAATGAAAGGTTTCTTTTGTCAGCTGAAACTCAAGTTTACAATGAAGGTCTGCCTTACAATCACAAGCCACTGATTGCTTAAAGCTTTCAACAGATGCAGATTTCTTTCATTATAATATGTCACCTTCCAAGTGTCTAGAATTTCAACATAAAAGGCACTGTGGTTGTAGCGTTGGAGTTGAGGAGATACAAGTTTTGATTTTCGTGACATCCACTTGAGAAAAGGTGTCAACACAACCGTGCACGCATTGATGAGCCAAATAATTAGAGTAAACCCATGCATTAATTTAAAAGGATGGACATGTTTATGATATTGTACTTTCAGAGTATATATCTCCATTTACTCAAGTCATTTAATAATTCTCAACCAAATTGTGTGCTTTTCTTTTAATGGGGTTTTGCAACCTTTCTTGCTAAATTTGTTTTTAGGTCTTTCTAATTTTTGTCTACTATGAACAATTTCCCCCTATTTCAGTTTCGAACTGGTTACTGCTAACATAAAGGAGGAGTATTTGCTTCTCTTGTGGTATTTATCTCAAGTCTAGCTACTTTTCTGAATCCTCTTACTCATTTTAGTAGTGACCACATCATATTCCTGGTTTTAACAGATTGCTATGCAATATTTAGGAAGTTTCCTTCTAGTCCTATTTGCTTTGATTTTTACAAAATTAGCAATAGGTACTGAACCATTTGTCAGGTGGCAGGAAGTGACTTGGAAGCATCATCCAGGAGGTCATCAAGGAAAGCCACTACCCTTTGAATATGACAGTAATATGACTTTGAGGAGAGCATACGCTTGAGATTTTGTTTGTACTCCCTAGTAGCAGTGATTAACTTGTTATATATATAATTGATTTTAGAGAGGAAAGGAGAGGGAGAGAAAGAAACATCAGTGATGAGAGAGAATCATTGATTGGCTGCCTCCTGCACACCCCACACTGGGGATCAAGCCTGCAACCCGGGCATGTGTCCTGACCGGGAATCGAACCGTGACCTCTGAACCACACCAGCCGGGTGGTACCGAATTTTTAATCACCATGTTTAAATGTTGTGTCAATCTCTTTATGGCAAATTGGAGTCAAGCTGAACTCTCATGAAACTGAACCAGCAATAATACACCAGAAAGTTATTCACGTGGTAAAGCCATGAATCGAGACTAGCCTTTCTGTGGCATCATTTTCCCCCAGATACAAACATCACAGCTTCTCCTTTGTTTCTTTCTGCCGGATATCAGCCAAGTATCAGCTTGAAACTCATCCTTTTCCTGAGGGTGGCTCCGTAACTACCTTCTGAAGCGTTCGAGACCCGCGCGTGTACGAAGTCTGGAACCCGGCCACCTTAATAAAAGCAGGGGCCGGGCTTTCGCGAGCCTCTTATGTTATGAATCGCGTCTGAGCGGATTGAGGATCCCAAGATTTACTGTCCTTTCATTTCTCATTCATGTGAACCAGGCGCAGGCTTAATATCAGGTAACGATCTATTTCTCTCGGGGGCACAGATGGCACCGTGACAGGACATATTTATCAAGATAAGAAAAGGGGAAAAGGAGTGCCACTGAGCAGCACTTACGCGGGGCGGGGCCTCCCAAAGCGCCGAGAGACGTCGGAGGAGAGAGCGAAGTGAAGACGCAGTTGCCACGCGCCTTCGGACTCGCTTTCAGTGCATTGTGAAGTGTGATGAACGGTTTTCTAAATACCTTTCTCCCTCCCTCCGTACCAACCGAGGACTTCAAATTAATTCACTATTTATGACTCCTTCCCTAATGGATGTTTAAAGTCCATGGCAAATAATCAATCCACTGCAGACTCAAACCCATGAACATGCCCTATTTTCATACCCAGAAGGAAATGAGAGTGCAGCGCTATCAGCTCCTGCAAAAACAGATCGGCACTGCTCACACCAAGCAAGGAAAGCGGCGTGGTCACTGCAAGGTATTTAATTTTAATACCCAACATCGTTATATTTTTTACTTTTTCTAGGCAACTACTAGTCTCTGGAAGATCTGAAAGGCTTGTAACATACACATTGTAATGTTAACCAAATACGTCCTTTATTAAAATTTCTTTGCCCAGGTAGTTGAGCCTTTTAAAGGGCAAGTAAAGACCACCAGGATGTGACACCCACGCTCCTCGAGTGGTAACACTGCCACTTGGAGAGAAAAGGCTTTCAAGAACTGCCCTCAGAAAACAGGTGTTTGAAGACCCAGAAGAAAGAAAATGGCAAAGACCAAGAGCTGGCTGAAAAGTTGTAAGAAAAGACAAATCGGTCTACGGCACAAAACAGAGAGACTTAAAATAATCCCAGGTATAAATGAGACCTTGGAACATGATGGAGGAGGGAGACGAAACAAACCAGTAGCGATAGGAAGACCCACGCATCATGTGACGTCCGGAAATCTAGTCTTCAGATGGAAAATGATCAAATTAGATCCTCAGTTCACACCATTTCCAAATGGATTCGAATTAGAAATGCCAAATGGAAGGATTGATAAGACTGTGCAAGAGAATACATTTTGTGGATTAGGCTAGAGAACACTTTCTTTTCTTATTAAATTTTCTTTTTTTTTAAATTTATTTCAGAGAGAGGAAGGGAGAGGGAGAGAGAGGGAGAGCGAGAAATAGAAACATCAATGATGAGAATCATGGATCGGCTGCCTCCTGCATGCCCCACACTGGGGATCGAGCCTACAACCTGGGCAGGTGCCCTGACCTGGATACAACTGGGGACCTCCTGGTTCATCGGTCGCTGCTCAACCACTGGGCAACACCAGCTGGGCCACAATTTGAATATTTTTATGTGAGGCTCACACTTTCTTCTGTATCACAGTCCCCACAAACCCTCTGTGTCTCCCACCAGGCCATTTTGTTTGTTTGCCTGGTTTATGAAAAGCCCTGAGTTTGTAAGCCTTGCAAAGGCAGGAGATGGCCGGGGGAGTAGGGGTGACTTTCGGAACTCAAGAGAAAGAGCTCTTCATCAGCGACAGCAGAGTCGGCGAAGGGGAGAGAAGAGATGGAAGACATCTGAAAGGAGAAATCAGCGAAGGCGAGGACTTAAAGAAGGAAGCACCATATTGTTTAAAAGGTTAGTGAGGATGCAAAGTAAGAAAACACCGGGGTGCACCTCCAAACTTCTCCTGAATGGGTATCGGTGTGGCCAGATGGTTAAAAACATCTTTACTGAACAATTTGCCCCAATCTCACCTTTTCTGCCTCCTGACATCAGTCCCCCCCACCCCACACACACACTTTGAACCTTCACCTCATCCCGCAGGTGTGATGTTTAATATGATGCATGTTGCTTCCAGGCCCCTCTTGACTAAGCTTGGTGCTAGTCCTTCAGGCTTCTCTGGGCAACTCTCTCCTGGTCTGACCTGGAAAGTCCTCGCCTTTGTAAAAACAAGGTCTGTCTAGAACATTCACGAATGTGTAAGAACCTGTCTTTTTGTCAGCTCTGGAAAGAACTCAACCATTTCCTGTTGAAATCCGTTCTCTTTCTTTTCTCCTCCAGGAACGTGTAAAACTCCCTGGAACACCTGCTCGGAAGTCTGCCCCTGGTCCTCCAGCGCTGAGTAAGGCGGCATCTCCAAACATCAGAGTAACGGACTGACCCCGTCGCTTTTGTAAAACCTCTCCTTTGCCTTCTCCTCAGGGAAACAGTGGCCCGTCGATGTTGTCCCCCCCGGGACGGGTGGACGTGCTGTTTCATTGAACGGGCTGATCAATCCAGTCAGATAAGCCGTTACTGTTTTTCTCCGGCGAATTAATTAGCTGCTTAATTGAGCTGAACAGATGTATAGGTTTCTTGGGCATTTCACGGACAAAACCACAAGGAAAATCAATAGCTCGATAAGTCACCCTCTGGACAAAGTGATCTGGCGGGACTTTCTTCACCTTTGCAGTTAAGTTTGGGCTCAGTTTCTTATCCTTGGGAGGCGTCGTGCACACAGACCCAAAGCTCTCACGCCTCACGTGGGCGGCCGTTTCAGAGGGCGGCCCAGAGGGCTGTTGTGAGGCGGGGGAGGTGAGCAGCACAGGGTTTGTTACAGGCTTGCTGGGGAGAGGCAAGTTTCTTCCTAAAGAAATTGATGTACGTAGATCAAGATTTATAGAGATGTTATGTGTAAATACGTTTTTAAAAAATATTTTTATTGATTTCAGAGAGGAGTGGAGGAGGAGAGAAAGGAACCCAGGGATGTGCCCTGACTGGGAATCGAACCAACCAAGTGGTTCATAGATCGACGCTCAACCACTGAGCCATGCCGTCTGGGCTACATGTAAATACTTTCTAATGCAAGACGGTGTTCTATGTACCACAAGTGCTCCAAATAAAAATGATAAAGTTCCTTCCTTCAGTGAGGATACCAGTTAGCTAACTACTCTGCTCAAAACGAAATATGCAGTGTGGGCTCAAATAGGTAAAAGACAAAGAATATACAATTTCACATAGACCTAAAGGCTGCAATTCGATCCCCCATTGGGGCACATATGGGAGGCAATGATCAATGTGTCTCTCTCACATCAATGTCTCTCTCTCTCTCTCTCTCTTCCTCTCTCTCTAAAATAAAATATAAAAAAAGAATACAAATATTTAGTGAGCAACTAGATGGAGAAATAAAAATGTGGTTCTGTTAGGAAGCAAGAAAAAAAAAAGAGATGGATGTTGGATAGGCAACCGACACTAACGTCTACAGTACACTGACTTCGTCATTCCTTCTTGTCAAGGGAAGGCGGCAAGAACAGACGGAATAATTACACAGAAGACGTTATATGCTAAGTGGCCGTCCTCATCAGCCAGTCAGAGTCAGTGTCAGAGCTGAAGGGTGCGTTCCATCCCTGAAGTGAACCTCACAGCGTGGGTGAACAGATCCCTTCAGAAACCCCCACTTTGCAAATGCTTGTTTGTACAACCCCCGAATTTCTCAAAAATCATGTTTCATTTTTTTAAAAACCTGCTTTCTCAATGTATGTTCAACCTTTCAGTGTTTGTTAAAGATTGATCTCTGATTGATAAGGCCACGTTCCACAAAGAAGCGAAGGTTTCAGTGACACAGAGGAGTTACCGCAGACCCGGCGAGGAGACACACGTGCATGTGGGCACCGGGCACTGAGCTAGAATTATCCGTTAGTGACCTGACTGTTCCCACAAGTCAGCCTGTCTGTGCCTCGGCGTGAATATAAGCCTCCGCGACATTCCCAATCAAAGCGCGTCATGGACCACGGGGTCATTGGCAAGCAGTCGAAGCACTTACACTAACTTCATAAATGCCAAGGGTCCGCGGTGCAGCGTGAGCTATGAATACATTTCATGAGCGATGTGTGAACCGGCTATTATGGGAATGCGAGGGAGGGAAAACGCCTTCCCAGCAAAGAGGCACCAGCAAAGGTTTCAGTGACACAGAGGAGTTACCGCATACCCGGCGAGGAGACACACGTGCGTGTGGACACGTGGGTGCCGGGCACTGAGCTAGAATTATCCGTTAGCGACCTGACCGTTCCCACAAGTCAGCCTGTCTGTGCCTCGGCGTGAATATAAGCCTCCACGACATTCCCAATCGAAGCGCGTCATGGACCACGGGGTCATCGGCAAGCAGTCGAAGCACTTACACTAACGTCATAAATGCCAAGGGTCCGCGGTGCAGCGTGAGCTATGAATACATTTCATGAGCAATGTGTGAACCGGCTACTATGGGAACTCGAGGGAGGGAAAACGCCTTCCCAGCAAAGAGGCACCAGCAGTATCAACGCCAACTGCCACGCATTCACGGCAGCTCTACACGCTCCGTTTGCACCTTCTAGGTGATGATTTGAGGTGAACAAAAAAGCCCACAGCTCTCTAATATCCGCATTAACTTAAAAAAAGAAAGCAATTCTTAACCAAACAATGGCTTTTTCTTTGGAAAGGAAAAGGGAAGCCCAATCACCTGCCTTTGTCTGGACAGGCACATTCCCGCGCTGCTGGCGGAGCCTCTGAGAGGGCCAGGAACAAATGTGCGATCAAAACGCTAGGAAAGCGATTTTCAAACGAGGAAAATAAACAGATCCAAGAGGTCCCCTTGCATCACACAGCACAGCTGGCGGGGTGCAGCCCCTGTGCCCGCATCCCAGGGAGAGCGGCAACTCCGAGAGGATGGAGAAAAAGGGAAGGACCAGGCCAGCACTCGCGCCTCTCTCCGTGGTGCTGAAGGCCGTGGCTGGGACAGCGCAGTTGTGAGCACTCCCATTGACTTTATCTTTTTAAAATATATTTTTTTATTTATTTTCTTTTCTTATATTATTGAAAGTATTACATATATCCCCCTTTTAAAGTGTATTTTTATTGATTTCATAGGGGAAGGGAGAGAGAGATAGAAACATCAATGATGAGAGAGAATCATTGATCGGCTGCCTCCCAACCCCACCCCGCCCAACACACACACACACTGGGGATTGAGCCCACAACCTGGGCCTGTGCCCTGACCAGGAATCAGACTGTGACCTCCTGGTTCCCAGGTCGACACTCAACCATTGAACCACACTGGCTGGGCTTCTTCACGTTTTAAAGCCTCCTTCAGCCTTAGCTCACATGCTCCCTATAAGGGTGCAATAACAAATTAACTGACATTATAATTAGCCAGGAGACTTGGCCGGCTGTGTACAAAGACACAGATGCCTCAGACTTGATAATGACTTGGGAAGGCGGTTGCAATAAAAATATGTTCAGCTGCTTGCCCAGAACATTTAGAAGCGAAAGTCTCTAGAGCTCAGTTGGCTGTAGAACAGGGGCTCTGACTCCACCCTCCCTCATAGAGCTCCGCTCTCCATGCTGCTGGAGCCCATTAACTCACTGCCTCACAAACGCACGAGGCTATTTAGATAAATGCACATCTTCTAAGATTAAAAAAGCTACCAGGAACTCATGATTATCTTAAACCCTCATATCTTCGAGTTGATTAATGTAATGAGAACATCACCCCTAACATCTAGCTAAGACCACATCTGCCTCAAGGGACTGATAGTTCAATGTGGATGAAGATGATTGTGGGGGGCAGGATTCGGGGGTCCATGAAGTCGGGCACTTTGGGAATCTGAGTGTCCTGAGGGTCTACCGACTAGGGAGGAAGATAAAAGAAGGATCTCCCAGGGCCAGTTTTGCAAACCTGTCACTTCAGAAGCTGGGGGAGGGGCACAAAGTGGGGACTCTCAAAGCTGATTCCCTCTCCTTCAACTCACTGCTTCCTTCCCTGTTGTGAGCTACCTGTGGTGGTATGTCTCTGAGCAGCGGCCTCGACAACGTGTTGAGCACCTACTGCATGCGAGACATCCCACCATGACCTGACCTAGATTACTGTATTTCCCCTGGAAACAGTGGCCGGTATCTAGGCTCACAGACAAGGAAACCGAGAAATCTACCTGACACGCGCAGCTGGAAGTGCAGGGGGAGGGCGAGAGCCCCGGCTGCAGAGCCCACGTTCTCAAGAGTGCTCCTCTCCCTGGGTTCCTGGGCCCCTTCGTTCTGACCTTGTCCCAGTGGCTCTAATTGTGGTTCATCTTAGTTCCCTCTCTATCCTGAAGGCTCCCCTGTTCAGGAAATTCCTCATGGTTTTCTGACCGCAACTTTTTTCCTATGTGACCCATCATTTTTAGGAGAGAGGAAGGGAGAGGGAGAGAGAGATAGAAACATCCATGATGGGAGAGAATCATTGACCGGCTGCCTCCTGCACGCCCCACACTGGGGATTGAGCCCGTCGCCCAGGCATGTGCCCTGACCGGGAATCGCGCTGCAACCTCCTGGTTCATAGGTCGATGCTCAACCACGGAGCCACGCCGGCCGGGCATCTGTGAGCCATCTCTTCTACCCAAGCACTCTCCCTGTTATGGCCAAGGGCTGCTAATCCGACATTCTACCCTGTCTCCACTGACCATGGCGAATATCGGCCCGTGGCAACACTGAAGCCTCTACGTCTTGAAAAAGAAGGCAGGTAAAGTGGAAGGAGGGAAAGAAAAGGGAGGGCCGATGCTCCAACCACTGAGCAACCCCGCTAGGGCTCCATGTGCTTTAATAAATGTCTCTAATTCTCTATGCAGCATAGCAATCAAGGTAAGCGAACCTTCTATCAACCCGGAAAGTTCTCTCTCGAGTCATGCTTGTGGACAAATCCTTTCTAAATTGTGTTGACCCAACGGCACACATTTCGAGGGAGGTTCAAAGTAAATGTGTGAACCCCCTACAGGCTGCCTTTTCATAGTCCAGGCATTTAAACGCCTTTCCCGGGCTTAATTAACCAAGAGTAATTGATTTATGTATTTCTTTAACCCAGGTGCACCTCTGCCTTATAATTTCATTAAACTGTTACCAGCGCTGAGCGTTTACAAGTGAGATAACGAAAGGCCACGGATGAGCATCCGGCGTCTGAGGCGGGAGTACGCCGGCCCCGCGTTGTCACGTTAGCGGCTCAGCTGCGGGCTGCGCTCTCTGAGGCGTGTCTGGTCTTTGCTGAAGATGGATGGCCTGTCGGGTTTATGTAAATAGGAGAGCTAAGATTGCTGCGCATATTCGCTCATAAATTAAACAGGGGCTTTCTCCCGGTCGGCACAACGACAGGGAAATGGGCCTTGACCGGACATAACGAGGCATCTGCGTCCACGTAACTGTCACTCACGGTCAGTGTCCAGGGGCCATCGGGCCTCGCTGACCCGGCTGAGTGACAGTGAGGCGAAGGCGAGTGCACGGTGCAATCCCGGGTCACCCGCTCGTTTGTGGCGCAGAGCGTGACCATCGGAAATAACTGGGGACTGGGCCCTGCGGTGCACGGCTCGGGCCACCCACTGGCGCTCGTACTGCCCGTCCCGTGGTGCCAAGCGCTCGGCCCCGGGAAGGAGGAACGTGAGCCATGGCTGGGTGCCGGGTGGCGTCCTGTCCCTGCATCCAGGGGCTTCAGTCACAGGCACCTCTGCGGTGTGTGATCATAGGTTATAATTACACGTTAATCTACGTGTGAACGTCTTCTCTCCTAACGCTAGTGTGAAAGGGAAAATCAATAACAACATGTTGTCTTATTTTTCAGTTATTTATTACTATTTTTTAAAAATCTTCACCTAAGGATATTTTCCCATTGATTTGTAGAGAGTGGAAGAGGGAAAGACGGAGAGAAACATCAATGTGAAAAAAATACATTGATTGGTTGCCTCCTGCACGTGCCCTGACCAGCAGCCTGCAACTGAGGTAAGTGCCCTTGGCCAGAATCGAACCCAGAACCCTTCAGTCTGCAGGCCGACGCTCTGTCCACTGAACCACACTGGCCAGGGCTGAATCAAACCCGGAACCCTTCAGTCTGCAGGCCGACGCTCTGTCCACTGAACCACACTGGCCGGGGCTGTTTTATTTTCCAGTTAGCATTAATGCTCAGTCCGACTGGGGGCTGAATTTCAGGAAACGACAACCATACAAAACATAATGAAAAAAGAAACTGGAAAAGGAGAAGGTGGAGAGACACACACAGCCCCTTTCGCAGCCTGACCCCGCATACCTCACGCTGGGGCCGGTGGACGGTTGTGGTATCTTCCGCCGCGAGGCTTTCCCTGGGCCGCTCATAACCAGGTGACGTTTATGAAACCAATAAACTGTGAAGTCCATTATGGTTTATGGCCGAGTCTTGAGCAGGAGCCTTGTAACAGACTCATCTAAAAGACCATCTGAGTCATTTAAATATCGTTAAGTGACTGCAGAGTTAAAAGGAGCCTCCCTCCCTCCCTCTCCTCCCCCAAAGAGCTCAGGTGCAGGAGGGAGAGCGAGGCTGGTCCTGGGCTTGGAGCCTCAAGAGAGACAGGGGGGCTGCTCCATCCCCGGGGGCGGGGAGAGTCATCAAGCCCAGGAGAGTGTGGGCGCCCTGGTGTGAAACTGGGGCCGTGCCTTTTCCCTCCTCACTGTGCAGTCAGAAAGGGGGTGTCTTTTCCCGGAGTGGAGCTTCCTCCGTCATCCTCGCTGTCTGGGTCCTACCCCGTGACTCTCCCTGGAACGGGGGTGTGGGGACTGCACCGTCACTGGGAGAAGCCCCGGAGCCACCCTCAGAGCAGCTCCAGCCTCACCATCGCCTTCCAAGTTCAAGTTCACACCCTTTCGCACCTGGGCGGCTGCCAGGGTCAACTTGGGTCTCCCAGCCCCCGGGGCCTTCTCCTTCCCCCACCGCCTCCTGGTTCACAGGCCGACGCCCAGCACTGAGCCATGCCCGCCCGCAGAGCCTGCCGTTTTCACAGCTCCTGGGAGTGCTGGCTGCAGGGCTGCCGCGTGATTCAGGCGTCGCTTCATGAAGCCAATTAGATCTCCACACCGAATGGGGAGAAGCTTGTTTGTTACCATTTGTAAGACTTGAAACCCGCCAGACCCTTCACTCTGTCCCCAGGTCCCAGCCACGGGCTGTCACATCCTGTGGCCACCAGACGAGCACATATATTAAGTGGCTTCTAGACAGGCAGCTGCTGACAGTTTGTCACTGGGATTCATTAAGGAGCCGAGCGTAGGAGGAACGCGTCTCGCATGCAGTGGTTTTTTGAGGGACTGTCTTATTACAATTAAATTCCAATTTCACAGTTTACTAACTTTTTTCTCTGCAAAGACGACAGCATTCACCACGGCACAGGGGCGGAGCCGCGCCGACCTCCTGCTCAGGGCCGGGCTGCACAGCACACCCCCAGGCGGAGCGCAGTCGGCACACGGGGACGTGGCTCGGGAGAGCCTGCCTTGGCTTGTGCAGGGTTAAACGTGTGCTTTCCAGTGGCTTTCCCATCAGGAATGTCTTTTTCTCCGACTGTAGAAATCACTCAAGTGGTTCCTACCGCTTCTGGTTTGAACGGTCTTATCTCTGTGGCTGAGGGTCATCTAGCTTTTCCGTGGAAAGGCTGGGAACTGTTAGGAAGTTATCTTACTCTAGGTGGCCAGCTGGACAAGTAACAAGCATTCGTTAAGTGCCAACAGCAAAAAGAAATTTTTTTAAAGGAGAAAAAGGAACCATGCCCAGCCAGCGTGGCTCAGTGGTTGAGCATCAACCTATGAACCAGGAGGTCATGGTTTGATTCCCGGGTTGCAGGCTCGATACCCAGTGTGGGGCATGCAGGAGGCAGCTGATCAATGATTCTCTCTCATCATGGATGTTTCTCTCTCTCTCTCTCTCTCTCCCCCTCCCCCTTCCTCTCTGAAAGCAATAAAAATATATACTTTTTAAAAAGAAAGGAACCATAATACTGGCCCAGGAAGCTTGCCATCTGGTCGCACTAAAAAGAAAGGAACTATAATACTGGCCCAGGAAGCTTGCCATCTGGTCGCACTGACTCAAAAGCGAAAAGCTCGGGATTGCCTTTCCCTAAAAGCCTTAATGCAGTTGAGCATCTCAGCTCTTTGCGGGCCGCGTGTGTGTCTTCTTTGGAGAAGTGTCTGCTCAGGTCCTGTGCCCGTTTTCCAACTGGATTGTTTGTTTGGTGCTGAGTCGTGTGAGCTTCTTCGTATGTTTTGGACGTGAACCTCTCGTGGGAGCTGCTGTCCAACTGCGATGAGGTACCCCTCCCCCCTGTGAGGACGGCCATCCTCAACAACAGGTGACGGCAGGTGCTGGGAGGAGTGGAGGCGGGGACCCTCACTCCCTGCTGGTGGGGATGGACCCTGGGACAGCCGCCGGGGACGACAGCATGGAGGGCACTGGGAAAATGAAGGAAAGACTTACCATACGACCCAGCAACCCTGCTTCTGGGCATCTACCCGGACAATCTGAAAACACGTGATGAATCCACGCCCAGGGCCCTGTATCTCCAAGACAGCTTGCTGACATGCCGTACGCTGTACACGAAGGCGAACATTTACAAAGCCTTCATGAGAAAGCCACGTTCAGGTCCACACGCCAAACCGACAGGCAAGCGAGGCTCCTTGTACTAGTGGTGTCATCGCGGACGCCGTGTTTGACGCCTCAGAGGTTAGCGCCCTTGGGGAGCGAGGGCTGGTAACGCTGCAGCAAGTGGATTGAGTCGCAGAGAAATCCTAGCGCGCTGTGTGGCTGTCGGTGGCGATGGTGGCGGCAATGACACACTCCCCGCTTGGAGAAAACCTACTACGCGCTGCAGGCCGCGCCCAGCAGGCACGTCAGCGGCAACGTCTCACGTCGTCAGTAGGCCCGGGGACCAGGCACGGGGTGCTCCCCGATGTCGTCGGAGAAGAAACTGTGCGGTCGTTTAAAGGACTTTACTCGAGGTCCCCGCTGATTCACACACGGAGTCTGGGTGTGAACACCGGCTTTTCTGAGTCGGCGGCACACGGTCCCCGCTGTGCTGTGCATCCGGGGAGGGACGGGAAAAGAGCACCGTGTCCCGGCAGCTTTTCAATACGTTTATGGGAAGATTCCGGCGCCTGGCGCCTGAGGAAGCGGCGCCCTCTGTGTGAGGCGCTCCGCGGACCTCGTGGGAAACACAGACGTCAATATTTAGCAACTCTGAACGCGCTGTTTTCTGCTGATAAAAGGAAATCTGCGGCGGCCATCTGTTTCCCTGGCATTTGGGTGGAATTACCGTTATCTCGGGAGAAACAGAGAGGAGCAGGGTGCTATTTTCAAAGATGCCATCTTATCGCACATTCCGTCTCCGGCAGGCATCTCACCCGCGCGCCAGCTCGCAGTGGCTTGCCGCAGCCCCGGGGGGTGGGGGGGGGCGGGAATGAGTGGGGTGCGGCTTTATCTCCCTGCAGTGCGATTCGGTGAGCTTTTAAGAGCTCCATTCTGCATAATGTATTCAACACACTGCAGGGCCCCTGTGACATTGTATTTGTGCAACAGCTAGATGTGCAAATATCTGTAATAGTTAAATAATTAACCCGGCAGCCCAGCTGGCGTGGCTCAGGGGTTTAGCGGCGACCTATGAATCAGGAGGTCATGGTTCGATTCCCGGTCAGGGCACAGGCCCGGGTGGTGGGCTCGATCCCCAATGGGGGGCGT
>NW_005370710.1:1577531-1590042 GCF_000412655.1 Myotis brandtii
CTCTCTCCCTCTCCCTTCCTCTCTCGGAAATCAATAAAAATATATTAAATATATCATCAACCTGGCCGGTGAGGCTCTCTCCTCCGCGTTTAGAAGCGACTGGCAGAGTGGCAGACAGCACCTTGATCGGAGTAAGGATACGGCCCCTAAGAGAACCGCAGGGTTTTACACAGGGGTCTTCTGGACCCGCCTCTGGTCGCAGAAGTCAGCGTTTAGTGACCTTGTTATGCTTCCTACAGACATTGACCTGTTTTTGTTTTGTTATTTTTTTAAATTCTCACCCGAGGATTTTTTTCCCCACTGAGTTTTTAGAGAGAGTGGAAGGGAGGGTGGAGGGAGGGAGAGAAGTAGAGAGAGAGAGAAACATTGATGTGAGAGACAGACACCGATTGGTTGCCTCCCACTCATGCCCCAACTGGGGCCAGGGGTCGAACCTGCAACCAAGGTACGTGCCCTTGACCAGGAATCGAACCCAAGACTCTTTGGTGGTTGGGCTGACGCTCTAACCACTGAGAAACCCAGCCAGGGCTACACTGACTTGCTGATTCCTCGCAGCGGCCGTGTGAGGGGGATATTAGCAATAACTCCATTTCACAAACGAATAAACAGAAGTGCAGGGAAGTTGGGGGGACCTGACTGCCATCCGTTGGTTGCGGCGCCAGGACTGAACAAAGGTGACTCAGCGTGTGCTCCCTTAACCACACCATGCGATGCCTGTGGCCTTCTCCGATGCTGCCCAGCCATGCAATTAAATATCAAATGGTAAGTACACCATTTAACAAACGATTTTCCCCGTGTAGCTGAGTGACTGCTCCCCACAGGACCTGTTGGCATGGTTTTCAGCATCTGTTTCTATGGGGAGTTGTCACGAAGATGAACCCCCCAAAGCCTGCTGATAAAAGCGTTTAGTGGGGCAGCTCTGCAAGTAAGAGAAACCACCGCCAAGATGACCCGGTGAGAATCCCGCATCTTACTTAGGACAGTCTCTGGGGTTTGGCATCTGCGTGAAGATACGGAACCTCTCTCTCTACGTCTGCAACTTGACTGGAAAGTAATTCCCACTTTTATCAGAGAAAGGCAATCAATAGAACAGCAGATGATCATGTTTTAATGATAGCGACACGCACACAAAATCAATATGCACCCACTCATCTCTTCGGAACGGAGACCCGGAGGCCAAAAATCATCCAGAAATCAATGCCTTTTCTGATAATGACATGCTTATTACACATCTATCTGCGCAATTTTGAAATAATCAGTCCTCAGAACACACCAAATTATACCGAGAAGATGAACAACAAGCGAGAAAGAAAGCTCCACTTTGTCTCAAAAGGCGATTGTTTAAAAGAAGAGGGATGGCCCCAATTCCCGCGCTGTCACCATCTCGTTTATCCTGCCAGCACGTGGGGACCGCACGCCACCGTTTACTTTAGAGCAGGAATGGATGTGTTTCTTCATAGTTCCTATTCCACCTCGTTCCAGAAGAGATTTATGGAATCAAGGAGAGTGTGGAAGAAAAGCATGTCTCGAACTTTGTTCTAGGCTTCCGCATTAGGGTATTTTTTTGTTTTTAAATCAAAGAAAGGTGCCATGACTTCCAAACCATTGAGCCCGAGTTTCCCGCCGGAGAGGCGACCTGGGGAGATTCAGGAGAGAACATCTGTGACACGGATTTTCCGTTCTTGCATTGTTTTCGAGCCCCAGCTGTCATTGCGGGCAACACAGACGAGAAGGCTCATTAGCTTTTCCAGAAAATGGCAACTTCTAAATTAAACACGGCCTGGGAGCTGCCCGCTAAAATCTGATGATAAAGGAAGACCCATTTAATCTGTTACGTGGGAAAATTAATTTCCAACTTCCTTATTTAGGTAAATGTCCTGTATTACGTTCCTGAGTCAACAAATGAGTATCTTTGAGCTTGAGTCGTTTCTTAAGATGGTGTGCAGGATACAAAGAACGTATCTTTTCTTTAATGAAAGCCAAGGGATTGAGGCTCAACGATCTCACGCTGTTCTTAGCGGCTGGAGTTTGTGCTGGAGCCACAGTCCACACCACGTTCACTATCACACTAGATGCGCTTTATGAAGAAAACATACGGCCAATAACACAAAAGTAAGTCACACGCTTGGAAAGTAGTGGAAGCAAGTCCCATGCAACTTTGCTCTGTGTGGCTTATTCCTCCATGTCCTTCTCCATGGATCTAGGTAAAGGGCCGCGTAGAGCATTATTTTATTCTGAGGAACCTGAGGAACAGCAGCACCAGGGAAATCTGGTTTCGGTCGTGGATTTGTGGGTCACCGATGCTGCAGAGCGACGCCACCCTCACCCTCAGTCTGGAGAGAAGCGTGCTCCTGTTACAGGGGTCGCTGTGTCAGACCGCAGGGAAGAACCCGAAACCCTGAAGGCGCTGGAGAGCCCCCGAGAGCAGGCAGACGCGTGCTGGGGAGCAGGAGGGACACGCACTCCGAGGAGGGTGATGAGGAGCCGGGGCTGCTCTTACATCTTTCCCATCAGAGGCCACCGCGCCCCATCGAGGCCACGTGGGCTCCAACCGCTCAGATACAAACATGCACTTTACTGGCCTGAGGACCCAGAGGAAGATGTTTTATTCCTTCCGATATATTTTTACTGATTTCAGAGAGGGAGGGAGAAGGAGAGGGAGATAGAAACATCAATGATGAGAGAGAAACGTCATCAGCTGCCTCCTGCACGCCCCCCACTGGGGATGGAGCCCACAACCTGGGGGGCATGTGCCCTGCCCGGGAATCAAACCGTGACCTCCTGGTTCATAGGTCAACGCTCAACCACTGAGTCACGCTGGCCGTGCTTATGAACAGGGCGGCATCCCTTCTAGAAACCGGAAGGTTGCTCTAGGAAAGAGTTCGAATTACTCGCCACAAGTGGAAAGTTACTGGGGATGCTGCTAAGGCAACAGCAGGAGAGAGAAAACCCTATATCCCGGGCATACACCCCGCCCTTGGCTCGGCTGACCCCAGAGGTCAGGCAGACCCCCCGCAGCCCAAAGACTATAGGAGCTTCCCAGGGGTTGCAGCTGCCCGGATCAGAGAGGAGACAGGAGTTGGGGATTGGAATTTACCCAAGTCAACCCTCTGCTAAAAACAGTTTTTCATATTTGTCAGAAGAACATAAGGTAGATAGACTCAACAACATGTCATTGACAAAACCAAGGGTAAAATCCAAAAATGTTGGCACAGATTACTAATCTTGCTTTAACTATGAAATGTAAACAATAATCCATATCATCATAACCTATCATTGAAACGCCCTCCGTTATAAGCTAGCTCCCAACGTGTGAGTTCCCACACTTACCTCAAACGGCTTTCCCTTCCCGAGTTTGATTGAGCTCTGCCTGGACGATGTGTTCTTTCCTGAGCTTCTCGGTGGATATCCCTGGAGTGTATCTTCTGATAGAAGAGCAAGTGGAGGTGTGGACGCGTTCCGAGCGGCAGACTATCTGGTTTGTGGACGAGAATTTACTGCTCTGCTGAAGAGTGACACAACTTACGTTTCTAGGCTATTGTCTGACAGCCTGTTGGCTCCTTATTCGTGACGCTGAGTGGAAGACACCGTTCGGGTTCAGTTTTAGGCTCCATCGTCTCATCACGGCAGAGTTCGCGTGTATTATCACTAAGGCTTGCTCCGCCCCTGCCTTGTGACCATCGAGGTCAGTACTCGGACTCTGTCTGGTAGGTCTCCATCACGATCTGGAGTCATGTTGAAAACACCACTTTCCTCTAAGTGTCAGTCCATTTCGTCGGGGACGGTGGGGCGACCTAAAGCACGGCTGGCGGTCTTTCAACAAACACAAGCTCTACACCAGTGGTTCTCAACCTTCCTAATGCCGCGACCCTTTAATACAGTTCCTCATGTTGTGGTGACCCCCAATTTCATTGTGACAAATTGAACATAATGAAAGCATAGTGATTAATCACAAAAACAATATGTAATTATATATGTGTTTTCCGATGGTCTTAGGCGACCCCTGTGAAAGGGTCGGCCTTGGGTTTAGATCTGGTGGCCTTGGGTTTAGATCTGGTGGCCTTGGGTTTAGATCTGGTGGCCTTGGGTTTAGATCTGGTGGCCTTGGGTTTAGATCTGGTGGCCTTGGGTTTAGATCTGGTGGCCTTGGGTTTAGATCTGGTTGCCTTAGGTTTAGATCTGGTTGCCTTGGGTTTACATCTGGTGGCCTTGGGTTTACATCTGGTGGCCTTGGGTTTACATCTGGTGGCCTTGGGTTTACATCTGGTGGCCTTGGGTTTACATCTGGTGGCCTTGGGTTTACATCTGGTGGCCTTGGGTTTACATCTGGTGGCCTTAGGTTTAGATCTGGTTGCCTTGGGTTTACATCTGGTGGCCTTGGGTTTACATCTGGTGGCCTTGGGTTGAGATCTGGTGGCCTTGGGTTTAGAGCAATAAACTGGATACGGGCCTGTTGTGGTGAATTCTTGCAACGCCCTGGAACAGGGGTTATTCATTCACCCTGAGCTACTCTGTCTGGGACGCCTGGTCGACTGGTCCTCTAGCCCAGTGTTACTCAGTGTGGCCTACAGGCCGGGGCAGGTCTGCGAGGGGTGTGCTACTAGTTCCCACTGAGATGGAGACAGACATTAGGAATGTTTGTTTATGAAAATTTGATAATGTAATTTAATGCCTGCTGAATAAATAGATTAATAAAACATTGAGGCGGGTAGCTCTCATCATTGAGGTTTCTCTCTCTCCCTCTCTCTGAAATAAAAATATATATATTAAAAACAACAATAAGAAAACACACACAGATGGATAGACTTTGTTGACTTCCCTCGTGTTCTCGGTTTTAAGGAACCGTCCTTCTTCCTTATCTTCTCATTTAACCGAGGTCTGACCGCGGTGCTTGGCTGTGGTCATGTTTGACCTCAGAGCAGACGCCTGTGAGTCCCTTCAGAACGGCCGGATTCCAGCCTCGGTTCCAAAGGGCCCTCAAATGCATCGACATAACCAGCACGTCACGACGCCGATAAATATTGAACCGAGCATTTATGGAGGGGTCGCTAAGGCGTCCTGGTGCACCCGAGAGCTGAGCTCTTGTCCCGGAAGCCAATCCACATTATGCGGAGTTGTTGATGTAAGCAACTGAGGCAGAAAACACAATTTAAATGACATAATTTGGCAACGCTGCAAAAGGAAAATTGCATCTCTCAATATCCCTGCTTTCTTTTAATGGGAAAATGATTGAAAAGGCCCTTCTTAGCATACACTCCAGTAACCCACGCAGACGCAGAATTGTAATTTATTTTCCTCTTTAGTAATTAACTGGGGGTTTCTAATCATTCAATCTGAGTATGTTTTGATTCACTAAGTATCCTGTTCAAATCTCATTTTTCCACCCCCATCAGAGCATTAAATCCTCCCACATGGAGAGAAGCGGACGTGCTGGGGCCAGTAAATGGATCTGGCTGCTCTGCTTCGGCGGGAGAGGATGGGGAAATTTTTATCAAAATTACTTAACAATTACCTGATCCGCTGATAGATCAGCAGGCGTTAATTGAGTTACACCTGAAAGGAAGCAGCCTCGAGACTCGGGAGATATTAGGAGTGGTTTCCATGGAAACCACACACAGAGGGGAGCCCGGCCAGCGTGGCTCAGTGGTTGAGCGTCGACCTATGCACCAGGAGGTCGCAGTTATATATGTGTTTTCCGATGGTCTTAGGCGACCCCTGTGAAAGGGTCGTTCGACCCCCAAAGGGGTCGTGACCCACAGGTTGAGAACCGCTGCTCTACACACATTCTAGAGTTTCCAAGATGGTGCAGATGCTTCAAGAGGCAGAGCTGAGTAGGTCCCAGGTCCACTCCGAGCAACGTACAGTTCACTGAGGAGACACGTGTCCTCAAATAACTGAGAGGATGCATCACTTGATTTGGTGGCCTTGGGTTTAGATCTGGTGGCCTTGGGTTTAGATCTGGTGGCCTTGGGTTTAGATCTGGTGGCCTTGGGTTTAGATCTGGTGGCCTTGGGTTTAGATCTGGTGGCCTTGGGTTTAGATCTGGTGGCCTTGGGTTTAGATCTGGTGGCCTTGGGTTTAGATCTGGTGGCCTTGGGTTTAGATCTGGTGGCCTTGGGTTTAGATCTGGTGGCCTTGGGTTTAGATCTGGTGGCCTTGGGTTTAGATCTGGTTGCCTTAGGTTTAGATCTGGTTGCCTTGGGTTTACATCTGGTGGCCTTGGGTTTACATCTGGTGGCCTTGGGTTGAGATCTGGTGGCCTTGGGTTTAGAGCAATAAACTGGATACGGGCCTGTTGTGGTGAATTCTTGCAACGCCCTGGAACAGGGGTTATTCATTCACCCTGAGCTACTCTGTCTGGGACGCCTGGTCGACTGGTCCTCTAGCCCAGTGTTACTCAGTGTGGCCTACAGGCCGGGGCAGGTCTGCGAGGCGTGTGCTACTAGTTCCCACTGAGATGGAGACAGACATTAGGAATGTTTGTTTATGAAAATTTGATAATGTAATTTAATGCCTGCTGAATAAATAGATTAATAAAACATTGAGGCGGGTAGCTCTCATCATTGAGGTTTCTCTCTCTCCCTCTCTCTGAAATAAAAATATATATATTAAAAACAACAATAAGAAAACACACACAGATGGATAGACTTTGTTGACTTCCCTCGTGTTCTCGGTTTTAAGGAACCGTCCTTCTTCCTTATCTTCTCATTTAATGAGGTCTGACCGCGGTGCTTGGCTGTGGTCATGTTTGACCTCAGAGCAGACGCCTGTGAGTCCCTTCAGAACGGCCGGATTCCAGCCTCGGTTCCAAAGGGCCCTCAAATGCATCGACATAACCAGCACGTCATGACGCCGATAAATAATAAACCGAGCATTTACTGAGGGACCGCTAAGGCGCCCTGGTGCACCCGCGAGCTGAGCTCTTGTCCCGGAAGCCAATCCACATTATGCGGAGTTGTTGATGTAAGCAACTGAGGCAGAAAACACAATTTAAATGACATAATTTGGCAACGCTGCAAAAGGAAAATTGCATCTCTCAATATCCCTGCTTTCTTTTAATGGGAAAATGATTGAAAAGGCCCTTCTTAGCATACACTCCAGTAACCCACGCAGACGCAGAATTGTAATTTATTTTCCTCTTTAGTAATTAACTGGGGGTTTCTAATCATTCAATCTGAGTATGTTTTGATTCACTAAGTATCCTGTTCAAATCTCATTTTTCCACCCCCATCAGAGCATTAAATCCTCCCACATGGAGAGAAGCGGACGTGCTGGGGCCAGTAAATGGATCTGGCTGCTCTGCTTCGGCGGGAGAGGATGGGGAAATTTTTATCAAAATTACTTAACAATTACTTGATCCGCTGATAGATCAGCAGGCGTTAATTGAGTTACACCTGAAAGGAAGCAGCCTCGAGACTCGGGAGATATTAGGAGTGGTTTCCATGGAAACCACACACAGAGGGGAGCCCGGCCAGCGTGGCTCAGTGGTTGAGCGTCGACCTATGCACCAGGAGGTCGCAGTTCAATGCCTGGTCAGGGCACATGCCTGGGTTTGGGGCTAACGTGCCCCCTTCAAAGAACAGCTTTCTTTAGATCGAATCCGCATACCCATCAAACTGGCCCCGGCCACCCCCGTTTAAATTCTGTGAAGATGCCACGTCTTTCTCTCCCTCGTCTAACTGAGCATCCGGCCACTGTCCGGCACTCGAGGTCCAGGGGCGTCCTCAGCTGTCCCCACCTCCGTGGAGATGGATCTCGCGGTCCCCGCCAAGCCGCCCGCTGGCTCCAGAGGTTGGATGGCGTTTTATAAGGGAACATACGCCGTCTGCTCCCATGTGCGGTGGGTCACACGAATCCCAGCAAGTGATCGCGACCTGAGTCCCAGCTTCGCAAGCAGCATCCCTTCTTCCCTCCCGGCTTCACTTTCCACCCCTCCCTCACCTTCCAGGCAAAGCCCCTGCTACTCTCCCCAGAGGCTTCTATGGCGTCTGTGGGCACCTGAGGCTCAGCAGCCGTCGCTGGTGTGAGGCCCAGGGGGGAAGAAGGGACTTGTGCCCCACGCCCCACGCGCACACAGGGGCTGACCCCTTCCTCACCACCGGCGCTGCTGGAGGAGGCTAGGAGACAAGCCTCTGTCCTCATGGGGCCCCAGACCGCTGCCCGGTCATCTTCCCGTCTTTCGCCAGCAAGGAGGCCGTTCTGTGGCCGGCAACAAGGCCGCATCCCCCCTCACGCTCCTCGCAGGATAAACTCGCTGGCTGGCCGCGGTCGCTGCGCCCCAGGCAGTTCCCACGCTTCCTCAGCGTCCATTCTCTGGGTCTCCCAGCATCAGCGGGGGAGCAGGGGCATGGGGTGCAGGGCAGAGAGGAAGGGGGCGGGCTCTGAAGCTGGGAGCCTGGGGTGACCCTGCCCCGACCACTGCCTCCCCTCTCTCTCTCTCTGCGGCTTCGGCAGCTGACACGAAGGTGGACAGGACCTGTGAGCTGAAAGGGAGAATGGATTCCACCTCCCTCCTGGGTTTGGGGTTTGCTGGCAAGCTCTGGCGTGCCTTCGGGGCAGGTGACACATCGCCTGTGTCCACCTCCAGTTCGCCGGGCACTGTCCCCTTCATAAGGACCAGACGTTGGACTAGGCCCCCTGCTCCAGCATGGCCTCCTCCTGGCTTATTGCATCACAATGAGGTCGCACTCAGAGGTACTGGCAGTGGGGACTTCAACACATGGGTTTCAGGGGACCCCAGTTTGATCCCTATCACAGTGGTATGCAGTATGTGCTCCCCTTATATAGAGTATACAGCCCGGAGAACGCTTATATGCATATCATCTTTATGTACATGTGCACACATGTCTATCTATGTATCTATCTATTCTCTGAACCCTCACATCCTGAGAACGAAGCCCTATTTTATGGATAAAGAAACGGAATCACAGATGGAAAATACTCCCTCGTTCTCCCCATCCACATTCCCTCTGACGTTTGGGTTGACTTCCTGAGCCAAGAGAAGCCATCAGACAGGACGCATGGGCTTCCTCCTGCACCTGTGCCCACACTCCTCCCCACCCCCACCCCTGCCCTCAGGCTCCCACCTGCACCTGTGCCCACACTCCTCCCCCATCCCCCACCCTCAGCTTCCTCCTGCACCTGTGCCCACTGCTCCCCATCCCTCACCTTGACCCACCCTGTTGGGGAACCCTGTTTCAGGAATTACCCTGTCTTTCCTTCGGCATCAATACACAGTCACTGAAGTAAGTGTAGAGTGAATGCACACAGCACTAGGCAAGGAAAGGGGTTCCCAGGGAAATACAGTGCGGGGAGGCTGTGGGAGACTGTGGGAGGCTGTGGGAAGCTGTGGGAGGCTGTGAGTGGCTGTGAGAGGCTGTGGGAGGCTGGAGGAGGCATTGGCTATGGGAGGCTGTGGGAGGCTGTGGGAGGGCTGTGGGAGGGCTGTGGGAGGGCTATGGGAGGCTGTAGGAGGCTGTGGAGGCTGTGGGAGGCTGTGGGAGGGCTGTGGGAGGCTGTGGGAGGCTGTGGGAGGCTGGAGGAGGCTGTGGGAGGCTGTGGGAGGCTGAAGGAGGCTGGGGGAGGCTGTGGGAGGCTGTGGGAGGCTGGAGGAGGCTGTGGGAGGCTGTGGGAGGCTGAAGGAGGCTGGGGGAGGCTGTGGGAGGCTGTGGGAGGCTGGAGGAGGCTGTGGGAGGCTGTGGGAGGCTGAAGGAGGCTGGGGGAGGCTGTGGGAGGCTGTGGGAGGCTGGAGGAGGCTGTGGGAGGCTGTGGGAGGCTGAAGGAGGCTGGGGGAGGCTGTGGGAGGCTGTGGGAGGCTGGAGGAGGCTGTGGGAGGCTGTGGGAGGCTGAAGGAGGCTGGGGGAGGCTGTGGGAGGCTGTGGGAGGCTGGAGGAGGCTGTGGGAGGCTGTGGGAGGCTGAAGGAGGCTGGGGGAGGCTGTGGGAGGCTGTGGGAGGCTGGAGGAGGCTGTGGGAGGCTGTGGGAGGCTGAAGGAGGCTGGGGGAGGCTGTGGGCTGAGCTGGAGAGGAGGACGCAGAGCAAACAGCAGGCACTGGTGGCACTTAAGTAAAACCGTCCCCTCCTCGCTGCAGCTGGAACCTCTGCAGGCACTGCCGGGCCAGTTCCCAGGACACAGATCCTTCTAGCAAAGTGGCGGGTGCGCTCACTGAGTGGGATTGTGGGGACTGGACAAGGGGCAGCTCCAAGGTCTCAGAGGAAGCACCTGCCTGGCGAACGAAGGGGCCGATGAGCCTCCCTGGAAGATGCGGTGCTCACGGCAGCCGCCTGCTGCTGTCTTATTGTGCACGTTGAGGTTTCCCTCTCTCCCTCCCCCTCCTTGGCCTTACATTCAGACTTGCCCCAAGCACTTAACAAAAGGAATGAACTCACTAACAGGGATAATGCGGAAGCCCTACCCGCATTCCAAACAGAACCTGGGGAGCCAAATAAAAAAATAAACAAAACTGAAACCACGCTGGGCTCAGAGCCCAGAAACCAGTCACATGGAGGCCAAGGCGTGAACGTGAGAAACACCAAAGCGAGGACAAGCAACAAGCTGGGGACAGGGAGGCGGCGTAGGGGCGGCCAACGTGGACGCAGAGCCCTGGCCGCCTTCCTGCCATCACTCCTCACTTCCTGGGACCTGGGCTGTGGGAGGGGGTGTGGCTTGCCCGAGGGCTCGAGCTGACACCTGGGAAGTCAGGTTCAAACTCAACGCCTACCTCTCCAATGTGTTTAAAGGGTGCATTGAAGACATGGCAACCAATTTAATGAAACGATCTCCTATGAGTGTGTGGTGATTGGTGTCTTTCCAGGGCAAAGCCTGGTGGTTGATGTATTCACTTGAGAAATATTCCTTGAGCAGCTGCGTCCCCACATCCAGCTGCGGGCATTGTGGTGAGCATGTAGGCGCGGTCCCCGCCATCCCGGGGGCTCCCACGTGGGAGGGAGAGAGATGAAAAGTCCCTCTACTTTGGAAGTTGACACTGATCATACTTGTCAAACACCTATGGACACACGTCACCTTTATAATAAAAAAGGAAGTAGACGGGTATGCTGGCTCGTACGCGTCACCGCCTGGGGAGACAATCCTGGGGCAGAAGAGCCGAGAAGAGGTCATCACAGGGTGATGGGCGGAGCGCGGTGTGGCCTTGCATTGAGGCCGTGTCCTGGCACCAAGACCTACGGCTCCCACGTCCGCGCTCCATGCAGCGCTCTGTGCAGCGCTCCCACGTGGAGAGGCTGGGAGAGAGAGCCTCCTGCCACGGACTTCTGGACTCTCTGACGTAGGCTGTGCTCCGATGGAAGGTGACAGGAAGAAGAAAAGCTGTACGAGCTTTATTTTCTCTGCCCTTGTCTACTAGTAAGAAAGCTTAAGAGTTCTTCCCGGGTCACTTAAAAAAAAAATCAACTAGATGCATTCTATTTCCTCCCAAACTGCTTTCTGCGTTTCTCACGTGCTTAAGAGAAATGCAAGCCAGCACCCACGCGGGCGAGGAGGGAGGGAGGGGAGTGTGGGCACAGGCGGCCCGGCTCTGCCACAGGGGACCTCCCGCTCCTCCCACACAATGGGATGCGATGCCCGGCACCTCCTTTTGCTGTGAGAGTGAAAGTGTCCACAGGAAACCCAGCACCGTGCCTGGCTCAGCACAGTCCCCAATGACTGGCACCCAAGAGGCATTCCTCTGTCTGCAGGGTGTGAGGTCATCATGAAGCCTATTTTCTAAACGCAAGCCAAGTTATCCCAACAGTCATTAACGACGCCTACACTTCCCCACTGGTTTTTTTAATTAACTAATTTTTTCCCCCCACTGATTTTTTTAATTCAAAGTTTTAAGTCCCCAAAATAAAATATGTTCATAAAAACTTCAAATAATGCAACAACAGAGAGGGAAGTAAAAGGTGTTGTTTTTTTTCACTCTCCCCAAAGAAATTCTATACCTATCTCCTAAAATATTTTATATGAGTTTAAATATATTTAATTAGGATATTATACATAGGTATATATGCATATATTATTTATTTTTACACATTAGACTGAATTATATGTATAATTCTGTGACTTGCTTCTGTCACTCGATAATATGTCTTTTTTTAAAAATATGTTTTTATTGATTTCAGAGAGGAAGGGAAAAGGAGAGATTGGAACATCAGTGATGAGAGAGAATCATCGATTGGCTGCCTCCTGCACGCCCCACACTGGGGATCGAGCCCACAAGCCGAGCATGTGCCCTTGACTGGAATCAAACCTGGGACCCTTCAGTCTGCAGGCTGATGCTCTGTCCACTGAGCCAAACCGGCGAGGGCTCCATAATACATCTTAAAACTCCCACAACAGTGAGTATAGGTCCGCATTACTCTTTTTAACGCCCACTCATATGGATAGGTGTGTGCATATATACTTACATATATTTTAAAAGCAATCCACATTTATCATAAAAACCCCAAACAGTAGTGAAAGTTGTTAAGTGAAAAGTCAAGTCTCTTTAAACTCCAAACTCCCACTGCTACGC
>NW_005370710.1:1590171-1600369 GCF_000412655.1 Myotis brandtii
CGTGATTCCCCATCACGCTCCCCCTCTGTTCCCTTCAGAGCAGTTACCGCCGCCAGCACTCGTGTTGGTGCATGTCTGCCCTCCACCTCCCCACCGAACTGGAACCGTGGGGACACGGGCGTTGTCTCTTCGGCTCACCAGAGCGTCAGCAGCACCTGGCTCAGCGCCTGGGACACAATGCACTATTGGCTGACTGCATGTATTTTTAAAAAATATATTTTTGTTGATTTCACAGAGAAAGAGAGACGGAGAGATAGAAACATTAATGAGAGAACCATTGATTGGCTGCCTCCTGCACGCCCCCTACTGGGGATGCACGTGGCAATGAGAGGACCCTGTCCTTTCATTAGTCCGAGGCTTGAACCTGGCCAAGACACCGTAACTGCGCCCCACAAGCCGGGCCCAGAATCAACATTCTTAATGTCCACTTTCTGTCAACAGCAACTGGGCTAATCTCCGGGAACTTTCTGACAGTCTAGCTCCTGCACAGTAAGAAGCCTCCCCCTTTGTCTACATCCAAGTGCCCCCCTGTGCCAGGCTCTCATTAGACGAGCCCATCTTTTCGGGGGAGACGCCCCTTGGCCCGATTTCTGGTTGCCACTCACCGAGCTCCGTTAGCGGTCCTTCCCGCGTGGTCACGGCGACCCCTAACGCGAGACCCACCGCGGTCGGACATCAGCAGCTGGTGGGAAGTATCTCATTCATGACCTGCCACCTTCTTCCTTAAAAATGCGTTTTTCATGGAATCGCCCGAACCGCGGGAGTTAATAAACCCACCCGTGCATCTCGTCCATGAGAACTGGGTCATAAAGTCACTCAGTGACTGCTATTCAGTCCAAAAGTGATAACAAAAACGCCCACGGAGCCCTGGCCTGGGCGCGCTGTCCTGCCTGACACCCTGTCCTGCTGCCAGCACCAGCCGGCAAAGTGTTCCCTCCAATGAGTTCCTGCATTTGACACCCCCCTGCCACCCCCACAAACAACCACGTTTAACAACAGCCACACGCTAACGCTCAGGATAAACCAGCAGGCGCGGCAGCCGGAGCCCGATAGGGAGCCCACCGGCCCTGCACCTCTCTGCCTCCTCTCGCCATTCGTTTTTCACGTGACAAAGACCCTGCTCAATCCCTAAGCCACCTCCGGGCACTGGCCCTGGTGCTCAGACCGGAGCCACTCGACACCACGGGAGTCTAGATGCTTCCGCCCAAGTTTGCTCTCTGCACAGTAAGGCGCACCGTCCTGCTTAAAAGACGAGGAAGGGGGCGTGAGGGAAGGCTGGCCCCTGAGATCCAAGGCCCCGGGGCGGCAGACGAGCGGAGGTTTAATTTCAGACCAGACGCCGAGCGTCCTGCCTGGTCCCTGCCCGCCCGCCACGCCTTTCGAGTTTACCAGGACACCCCCGCAGGAGGGAGCCCAGGCGTAGAAGCACCTGGAAAGCGAGACGCTTGGGGCGGGATGAAGGGAGGTGTTAGTGAGAATATCGTCAGAAATGTCCTACTGCCTCTGCTCTGATGTCCACCCGCGTTCCGGGGCACAGAGCGGCCGAGCGGGGCTCCCAGGCCGCGTCCCCGGTCCCACCAGCCGCCCAGCTTTCTGAACAAATGCGGGAGCCGGGAGCCAGGAGCCTGGGGGACAGCTCCGCGCCAGGTGCTCACGTGACAAAGACCCTGCTGAATCCCTAAGCCACCTCCGGGCACTGGCCCTGGTGCTCAGACCGGAGCCACGCGACTCCACGGGAGTCTAGATGCTTCTGTCCAAGTTTGCTCTCTGCGCAGTAAGGCGCACCGTCCTGCTTAAAAGACGAGGAAGTGGGGGCGGGGTGGGGAAGGCTGGCCCCTGAGATCCAAGGCCCCGGGGCGGCAGACGGCGGAGGTTTAATTTCAGACCAGACGCCGAGCGTCCTGCCTGGTCCCTGCCCGCCCGCCACGCCTTTCGAGTTTACCAGGACACCCCCGCAGGAGGGAGCCCAGGCGTAGAAGCACCTGGAAAGCGAGACGCTTGGGGCGGGATGAAGGGAGGTGTTAGTGAGAATATCGTCAGAAATGTCCTACTGCCTCTGCTCTGATGTCCACCCGCGTTCCGGGGCACAGAGCGGCCGAGCGGGGTCTCCCAGGCCACTTCCCGGGGTCCTACCAGCTTTCTGAGAGCAGAGCAAATGCGGGAGCTGGGAGCCAGGAGCCTGGGGGACAGCTCCGTGCCAGGTGCTATCAATACAGACACACACACACACACACACACACACACACACGGGCCTCAAGGGACGGCTCCGCACCAGGTGCTGACAATACCCCCCCCACACACACACACACACCGGGCTTCTTCCCCCTGAAGTCAGGGATCTCAGCCTGGAGCCGCCGCTGCGGGGGGCCACTGTCAGGATGAGGATTGAGGGGCCCCCCAGCGCTGTGGGGCTGCTTTACTGCCTCAATCCATCCACCGTGGGCATGAGGGGAGCTGGGAGGGCACAGAGCGGCCGAGCGGGGCTCCCAGGCCGCGTCCCCGGTCCCACCAGCCGCCCAGCTTTCTGAACAAATGCGGGAGCCGGGAGCCAGGAGCCTGGGGGACAGCTCCGCGCCAGGTGCTGACAATACACACACACACACACACACACACTCACACACGGGCCTTGGGGAACAGCTCCCTGCCAGGTGCTGACAATACACACACTCACACAACACCTGTGTCTAAATGGGCCCCTCGCACCTGCTCGCCCAGGCTGGTCCTCAGGCTGGTCCTCCGCTCAGGCCCCACCTGGACTGGCTGCAGAGGCCCTGGCTGTGCTGTGTAGAGGAGCCCAGGTTTCAGGTGTCCCGCGTGGACATCTTCGGGGACCTTCCTCCCCCTTCCTCAAGGCAACACCACTCAAGTCTCTCCCTCTCCTCGTCACGTCAGGGATATTGTTTACTTTTCCCACAGCCCCTCGCATCTGTGGCGTCCGGCTCTCCGGCATTTTCCCATCTCCTTCCTGACACCGCCGGGGACACACCTGTGGCCACCCCGTGACTCCTCTCACGCCGAGGATTCCCACCGGTCCGCCCTCCGGGGCGCAGGCGGCTGTGCTGTGGCCGACACGGGGCCTGGCGTCAGAAGCAGAAAGCTCTGCCCGGACGCACTGGGGCTGAGTGCGGAGTGCCAGGCTGCTGGGTTTTATCTGATTGTCTATGAGGCCAAAGGGATTGACATCCAATGCAAGGAGCAGGGACAGGACCCCAGAGTGGAGGACAGGAGTCTACAGCATCCGTCAACACGTATCAATAAATGGATTTTAAGAGCCAGGTCCACAGCTCCCCGACGGAGGTCAGAGCTGGCGATGTGGGGTGAGGCCGTCCGAGGCCTGGCGGGACGGCGGGAGTGGACCTCGGCATCACAGTTCGAATCCCTCGCTGCCTTTAAGAACACAGTAAGCAGGAGACAAGCACTAACTGTGGTCACATCGAGCACCGAATAAAACCCATTTCCTCCTTTGGGGGCGGGGGCGTCTTCCCCCTGAAGTCGGGGATCTCAGTCTGGAGCCGCTGCGGGGGGCCACTGTCAGGATGAGGATTGAGGGGCCCCTCAGCGCTGTGGGGGCTGCTTTACTGCCTCAATCCATCCACCGTGGGCGTGAGGGGAGCTGGGAGGCAGGCATCCCACTGCTCCTGGACCAATCTGCCCGCCACGACCTTCAGGTGTTGCAACAGGAGACAGGACCGCTTGGGAATGAGGCTTCATAAGGTGATTGTGGAAATAAAACGTCCGTGCCTTGGGGAAAGGTTTCCTTTAAAATTGGGCCTGATTGTTCCTCCCTGAGCCCAGCCACACAGCCGCCATAGTTGGTCAACTTCCAGGGCAGAGAGCGAGGTTCTGGTTAGACGTCACATGGCGTGGAGGTGGGACTCCCGCCGCGTGTAGGGAAGGACGGAGCGGCCTTGGGCAATGCCCTGGGTTTCCAGAACACTCTCTTCTCCCCTGTTAAATCGGAAGAGCAACACCACCCACAGGTGCTTCCAGGGTGGCCTGGAAGGTCATAAGTGTGAAGCTGTTCTATACACAGAAAATTCCAAAATGAGCCTGAAACACGGGTGAACATGGACGAACTGATAAACTGCATCCCTAATCCCAATGAAAGGCATTAATCCCCTATCATTCCCCCGTCAGCATCAGGGTCACATTCTGACCTCCTGCTTCCCCCTGTCCCTCCTGTCACAGCCCCTGGTACCTGAGCGGCTGCCACCAAGTTTTACTGTCATCACTTTACAGACAAGGACCTGGGAACCAGTAAACTGAGATCAGGTGCCTGGAGACAGGCTGTGGTCAAGAGGCAGGGCTGGGCTCAGGCGCAGAGGAGCGCGGCTGGGGGTGCTCCGTGTCCCTGCCCACCGCCCAGGTGTGTCCCCACGCAGCCCCAGGACTCGCCTTCCCGCCAGAGCCGCCCCACCCACCCGGTGTCTCCTTCATCCCGCACCCAGCCCGGCTCCTTCCTTTTCCAAATGGCCTGGGCTTTTCCCTTCCTTGTAAGGGCTCCGTGTCCCCACCGCCCAGGTGTGTCCCCACGCAGCCTGAGGACTCGCCTTCCCGCCGGAGCCGCCCCACCCATCGGTGTCTCCTCCATCCCACACAGCCCGGCTCCTTCCTTTTCCAAATGGCCTGGGCTTTTCCCTTCCTTGTAAGGCTTAGCTTAGCGCCAAGCCTTTACATTGAAGCAGACATTTTTCTTCAGGGGAATTAGCATTTAGCAGCAAAGAAACAAAGTGTGTGGTAATTGTTTTTCATCAAAACGGTCAAGTAATTGACTCCCGGTGGCTGTGTGGGCTCCACAGATGCATGTTAGTAACAGAGTCATTTAAGGCCCTGAGGGGTGCACTTCCCAGGAGTCACCCCCAGAGGAAAGCCGTCCAAACCCCCTCCCACCCTAGCCTTCGCCCTTTTCCCCCCAAAGAACAGTAACTGCGACGCCCACGCCTTCCGGGATGTGAAAGGTTAAACACGAACCTTCCTCGCCTCTGGGAGCGCAGGCGGCTTGAAAAGGTGCATTAGGACCGAACAAGCCTGCTTCGGCCGTGGCTTCAGTTCCATCTGGTTCTCCCCCAGAGCAGCTCACTGTGAGGCCCGCTCCCCGGCACAGCACCTGCCCCGGGAGATGCCGGGAGCCCGGGAGAGAGGCTCCAGGTTCCACCTGGAAAAGGTCTTTCCGTGGGATTCCTGGTTCACAACAGCATATTGTTTCTGTTGCTGTTAATCCTCACCCAGGGATATTTGCCCATTGATTTTTAGAGAGAGTGGAAGGGGGGTGGGGGGTGGAGAGAGAGAGATGTGAGAGACACATTGACTGGTTGCCTACCCCACGTGCCCTGACCAGGGCCAGGGCTTGAGCCTGCAACCGAGGCAACTGCCTTTGACCAGAATCGAACTGGGGACTGAGCCACACCAGCTCGGGCCACATTCGCATGTGACAGGTTGGGAGGGGCACTTTTTAACTTTGCTTAACCCAATGTTTCCCAAATTCATTTGATCCAGGAATTCTCTCCTTTACCAGCCCATGATATTGGTGGCAGCGGAGTGCAGAAGTTTGCCATTTTGGGAGAACTGAAAGGACATCCCAGGTGAGTTCACTACCTGTGCCATGTAGGGCAGGGAGAGCGAACTCCCACAGCTGTCCCATGGCCTGTTTTAAAAGCCCAGAAGCCACCAACGGCGTTTCCATCCGTAAACAGTTATCAAAACCAACACAAAACCACCAAGAAGAACATGCCACAGAGACGCAGGTGGCTCCACGGCCTCACACATGTACGCCTGCCTGGCCCTGTGTAAATAGCCCACCCGACCCCTGCCCTAGGCTGCTAACATTTGGAAACTCAAATCCAGGTAGCCTGAGTGCATGAAATGTGGTTAAGAAAAGGGATGGGGGAGCCTGGCTGGTGTGCTCAGAGGTTGAGCATCAACCCAGGAACCAAGAGGTCAAGGTTTGATTCCTGGTCAGGGCACATGCAGGATTGAAGGCTGGATCCCCAGTAGGGGGCGTGCAAGAGATAATGTTTCCCTCTCATGTCACTGTTTCTATCTCTCTCTCTCTAAAAAAATCAATAAAAAGTTATTCTAAAAAAAGCAAAGGGATGGGGTGGGGAGAGAAAAGACACGTCTAGCGTCTACCAGTAAATGGTATAACGTGAGCAGCAACCCTTAAGGACTGTGCGCACGCTCTCTAGTTCACCACAGTCCCCACCGCTCCCTAGTGTTGACCCCAAGACGATTCTACGCATTAGCCCTTCTTCCCTGGTCCCTGCGGCATTTGAGTCTGCAGCCGGATTTTGCTTCTATTTCTAGAAACACTTGCTGAGATATCCTGTGACTTAAGTTGAAATCATTGATTTGCTGAGAATAGGCCTGAAGGATATGCCTTGGGGAACACGCTCCCTTCTTCTCATAGTCTCAGTGCAGGTGCAAGAGGCAGGCCCACAGGGAAACGCTTCTCATGTGTCTGAGTCCTTTCTTTTCTTTTTAAATATTTTTATTGATTTCAGAGAGGAAGGGAGAGGGAGGGAGAGAGAGAGAGAGAAACATCAATGATGAGAGAAGGTCACCAATCAGCCGCCTCCTGCACTCCCTACATTGGGATCGAGCCCAAAACCCGGGCATGTGCCCTGACTGGGAATTGAACCATGCCCTCCTGGTTCATAGGTCGACACTCAACCACTGAGCCTTGCTGGCCAGGCAATGTCTGCATCATTTCCAAGTCTCGCCACTAAAGCAAATCACGTGGCCACACCCAGCATCGAGAGGCGGAGATGTCTCCTCCACCTTCCTGTCGGAGGGATGGCAGTTTCCTGGAGAAGCTCTGGGCTCAGGAAGGGACGTTCGTTCGTTCGTGCCGTTGACCCCAGCAAGCAGCCTGTTTCGTTGGGTCTGTACCCTCCCTGCTTCTGGGAAGAGCCCCCTCACGCTCCCCCTGGAGGTCACACCTCCTCCGCTCAGGCCCCCTGTGATCAGCTCTGGCTCCCAGTTGCCTAGGGTGGCCTGTGGCTCAGGTCTGCACGGTGACAGCCTTCTAGCCTCCATAACCGCTGTCATTGGCTCAGAGAGAAGCATGTGACCCAAGTTGGCCAATGAGATTCAGTTCTGGGAATTTCAATGGAGTTCTTGGTGGAAGAGGCTGAGAGGCTAACACAGAAGCAGAGACGTTCTGGTAGCCAAGTGGCTACAGGAGGAAAGCCTTGAGAAGGGCCCATCCAAGGAAATTGGTGAGAGAGAGCATAAAACACGGCATAACTACCACACTCTCCTTCCACCCCCGGGCCTCTGGAGCCGGAACCAGTCACTCTGAGATTTTCGGTCCACGTGCCAATATTTCCTCTTTTTTTCCTAAACCGGCCTGAGTGACGTTGGAAGAGATAAAGCTGAGTGTTATGGAAGCTGCATGGGAGTGAATTTTGTCGGCAGGAGGACTGTGGCAGGCTCTTCAGAGACACTGTCATTGGAACTAACCATAATCTTGTTGAATGTTTTGCTTGCTTTTTAATGAGGAAGGAACCCTTTCAGTTCCTCTCCTTTCCCTGGGAGAGAGCACTTGTGCGTTAAAAGGCCCGGGAACAGCAGACACTTTTGGAAAAATGAGCAATTGGACGCCGCTTTCGTTTCTCCTTGGCGAGGCTCCGCATAGAAATGAGCTCTGCCCAGTCTACACCCAGTTAATTTTCCAGTTGGTCTCACAACGTATTTAAGGAACTTGCTTCCTAAAAGATTAGTCGGGCCCCACTGAGTGAGGGGGATGGGGGGGGGGCCCAACGTACCCGAATTGCTAGGCAGTTAATCTACCCGTTATGTATATTTTCATTCTGATTTTTCCTTCCGAGGGCCAACTGAAGCGGGAGAGAGAATGGAGCTTCCTTAAGCAAAAGAGCCCTCGAGTTCCGATGAAGGAAGGGCCGAGCGCTGGTTTCCACAGTCCTCCCCGAAGTTGTCTCAATAAAGGCGGCTTGAGATGGGCCCACAGCTGCCTGTCCCGAGGGCGCTCCCTCCCCCACAGAATCTGCATGCCTTCGAGTGACCCACACTTGGTCTCGTTCACATTTAGACGTCTCCCTGCATATTCTGCACCTTCCTAAATAGCCCGAGGGCTGGGGATGTGATCCGCTACCAAAATACCCACTTCACAGACGCACAGACCACCCAGCTGCCCCATGCCCGGGGATCCTGTTCGCTGTCCCAGCTGCTGGTGCCGATGCTAATCTCAGGCCTGACAGGAATATCAGGGGGATGAGCTGTGCACATCGCAGCGCGCCTGTAGCAGCCATGGCAACGCGTCCCACGGCCACATCAACCTCCGCTGACAGCTGAAGGGGAAACAGGCACAAAGACACTCCTGTGGGAGCTTCGCCCACTGGGGCTCAGGGGCAGAAACCTGTGTGTGTGTGTGTGTGCCCGCGCCAAACTCAAGTATGAAATCAAACAATGACCCGGCAAATGCACGGATGTGTATGATTTACGAGTTGGTAATCACCAGCCACAAACTCCACTTTCCGAGTCTAAATATCCTGAGAATCCCCTTCACACACACACACACTCACATGCACACAGTCCCCTCCCCCCTCCCACAAACATCCTACAGCAACCCCGTCTCGCATGCACCTCCCAAGTTGGAAACACCCAGTCACAGATGCCACGCTAGGAGTTTGTTGAGTCTAGACAGGGGGTTAAAGGATTGACAGACACATACACATGCACACACACAGAAACTCACACACAGACATGCATATACTCACACAGACATACACCTGCTCAATCACACACACACTCGCACACATACATACACACATTCACATACACACACAGACATACACACATGCACACACACACAGAGACTCATACACAGAGACACACATTCACACAAACACAGACTCACACACAGACACACACACATAGCAACACTCGATTAGTTTTCCACACTCTTCTGCAGGGGCAGGCCGTCCCTTTGCACATTTGCAATGATGTGGCCAAATTTAGAAAACAGTCCTAATTTGGCAAGAGGAACCGTTGGGGAAGGTTTCCGGTAAAGTTGGAATTGTGTGATTCCTTGCAATTAGGCTCAGAAGATGATAACCTGAGGATTGCTGCCCGAGAAGCCCCCCACCAACCTTCCCATTTCCTGCACCGACAGGGGGCAGAGCAGGAGGAGGCATCCTTAGAGGGAGGACGTGGTGCCTCCTCCCTCTGTCTCCCTCCCCATCCCTCTCCCTCCATGTCTCAGGGCTGGGCCGTGCTCTATGCTGGAGAAATGCAGGAGGACTAAGGCTTTGGGTATGAGCAGGTGTCTGGTCATCAGTCGCCATGAGGAATGGTAAGATAAGGTGGATACCTTGGGGTCTAATTCGAAATCACCGGATGGATTTACTAGTGTTTCTCTCATCCCTCTCCACGAACTGTAGGCAAGGAAGAGCTATCATCTGAGCGACTGAGGAGATAGACGCACTGGGAGAGGGATGAGGGGAGCCTGGTCGCTGCTCTCAGGACGTCTGACGGAGAGCAGGCAGCCCCGTTCTCAGCAGATGGCCCGTCTGCAGCAGGAGATGCGCCTCGTGAAGGCAGCCTCATTCGATGGAATGAAGTTGCATTTTCCACCGATTGTTTTCTGCAATTTTCATGCACCTTAAATCCGAAAGCATCCTGCCTACTTTTCCTCGTCTCCCCTCCCCCCTCCCACAAACATCCTACAGCAACCCCGTCTCGCATGCACCTCCCAAGTTGGAAACACCCAGTCACAGATGCCACGCTAGGAGTTTGTTGAGTCTAGACAGGGGGTTAAAGGATTGAATGCAGGCGCCTCCGTTCGACAGCTGGGCTTCCCAGCCACTGGGCCGGAGGCTGCCGGCGTTCATGGAATTCGCCCATGTCCAGACCTGACTCTATTTTATCTTGACAATTTTTTTTTATCGAAATCTGATCCCAAAGTGTTCTAATTATATTGTGTGTAGGGGTGAGCTCACTTTGAACTGCATTACCTCCTCCCCGGGCACGGGGCTGGCTACATTCATTAATTGTCTTTTGATTTCATGGATCATTGAAATGTCAGCCCTTGTGCATCCCCACTGAGTGGCTCGGGGTCACCAGTGCCCACGGGGCTTATAATCTTCTTAATTTCAATTATTCCCTCGTCTCCATACGCTGGCGGAAGGCTGCCCCCTGGGCTCGCTGCTTCCACTGCTCAGAAGGGAATTACCCCTCC
>NW_005370710.1:1600418-1602267 GCF_000412655.1 Myotis brandtii
CTCAGCGCCTCACACTTTTCCTTACCAACTTATTAATATTTTGGGGAGTCCCCTGGCCCCATGCTCCTGAAATATATTTAGGAGCATGATAGTCAAAGGCCAACCTCGCTGCTCCCTACAGAAATAACTGCTAGAATCTCTTAACCCAGAAACGGTATCGGCTTCTGGGGTGAACCCCCACATCCTGCTTTCTGGCTGTGGATCTTGGATGAACTCTTTCAGGCTCTCTGAGCTTCTGTCTGTTAGGCAGGCGTGGTAGTAGCAGCCACTCAGGGTCATTGCCGTGTGTGATGAGGTGATACTCAGAAAGGATGCGTCCCCTGAGGACCTACTACTGGTTTTGTTGGTTTTTGTTTTAATCCTCACCTGAGGATACTTTTCCATTGATTTCTAGAGAGTGGAAAGGGCGGGGGTCAGACAACGAGACACATCGATGGGTTGCCTCCCACACGTGCCCCGACCAGGGCCGGAGGTTGAGCCTGCCACTGAGGTACGTGCCCTTGACTGGAATCGAACCCGGGACCCTTCAGTCCGAGGGCTGACGCTTTACCCACTGAGCCAAGCCGGCCAGGGCTGAGGGCCTAGTACCATTGCCAGCATCTCATCCTCCGGGGGACAGGCCCTTGCTGCATCTCATTTGTAAGAAAAGTGTTGAGCCCTGCGACCAGCCCTCAAGAAGCATGCACACCTCAGGTGTGTTACCCAGGAGCCCACGGGAATCGCAGGGCCGCGTAGCGTGGGAGGGGACATGAGAGATGACCTCGCTCAGCCTCGCCTTTAACAGAGAAGGAAACGCCTCGTGAAGGGGGAGAAGAGGCCAGGGAGGGCCGCTCCAGCCCCACCGCAGGCCCTTTCCCAGGTCCCCATCCTGATTAGCGAGCAGTGGACGGAGGGGAGAACTTTCAAGCTGATGATTGGGGGGGAGGGGGGTGCAGAGAAGAAAGAAAAATGCCCTAAAGAAACTGTAAATGGATCCAACCGAGACCATCCGAGCAGACACAGGAAGGGCCGCGGCGAGGTTTCGGCGATTGGGACAAGCGAGAGCAACCAGGAAGCTCGCCTTGGAAGCGCGAGGCGTTTGGGAAGGAGCCGCGGCCGCGACCTTGGTCCTGAGAGAAGCAGCCAAAGCACAAATGTCCCACAAGCTTGGACGCGTTTACCGCCTGCAGCCCCTGGTTCCTTCCGAAGAGCGGACAGAACAGGCCTCGGCCGAGAGTCCGGGAAACCCGGAGTGGACGCCTGTTATTACTGGTCAATCCTGTGTTCTCTCCACAGGAACCACTGCAGCCTCCCTCTGCCCACCCTGCCCGCGTGAGTGCGCAGCGGGAGGAAGGACGCAGCCTCATCCTCCCTCCTGGTCTGCAGCGGAGTCGTTTCTCCGCGCGCACGTGCCTGTGCTGGGCGGACAGAACAGGCCTCCGGCCAAGAGTCCGGGAAACCCGGAGTGGACGCCTGTTATCACTGATCAATCCTGTGTTCTCTTCACAGGAACCACTGCAGCCTCCCTCTGCCCACCCTGCCGAGGGAGATGTGCGCCGGTTTCCCTGCCTGTGTCGTGCTCTTTGAGTACATCAAAACTGGATTCGTGCATCACTTACGTAATCCAGATAGCAAGCAGTGACTACACAGCATCCGACGCACATAGTACCATCACAGCGGATGGCTATCACTCGCGCAGTAAATGTTATGTAAGTAGCATCCGGCCAAATCTCTCCACCACAGGGAAGCGAGGAAGGACCAGTTTGGGGCCAGAATGGGAGTTTTGGAGCTTCTGCCGAACTCTGATGCGCGGTGAGAGAAGGTTTATGCGTGGACTCCCAGACTTTCCACACGGCATGTATCATCCTCT
>NW_005370710.1:1602294-1617640 GCF_000412655.1 Myotis brandtii
CCTGCTGACTTACACCTTAAAAGCTACCTTTTCTTCTGGACTCTGTCCGGACCCAGCGCCCGGTGCCAATAAGGAAGCTCCTGGTGCTCTGTTTTCCTCTGTAATTTCAAAGGCGATCGATACCGCAGCCATTAGTGCTGCCGCGGCTTCTCTCGCCCTTGATGGCGAATGGTCCCGGAGCAGAGGTCTCGGGCCCACAGACGGGAGGATCCAGGCTGCATCTCTCGTGTGGTTTCTGTGGTTTCAAGCAAGTGTGGGGCAGAGACAAGAGAAGGAGCTTCGTACCGGGTGGTCCACGGAGCGAGGGTGTGGGCCGGGAGGATGGGCGGGCAGCGAGGGGGGAGGGACCCGCCCCCGGTGTGGCTGGTTCTGGCCACAGCTCCACCCTGTGACCTTGGGCAGGCCACTTCCCTCTCTGTCTCCTCGTTGGTATAATAACGGCGTCCCCTGAACTGTTACTATAGGCAGCCAGCGAGGTGCACAAACCCGGCTCCCTGACAGGCGCTCGATCCACACGAGGGATTTCGCGCCGGTTTGAGGCAGTGCGCACTGTTCGGACATAGTGAGCATCTGTCTCTGCCCACAGTCCCGCTGAGGAGGTCAGACATATCCCTGCAAAACCTCAGCCACCCACGCAAGGTTCTCTAGTAATGGAGAGCGAGAGCAGGTCGCCATATGAATCGTCTGAATGAGGAACGCGCTGGGGTCTTAGAAGAAGGAGAAACGGATTCACCGGAGGCTCCATAACAGATGGGATCTGCCCCATGGAATCACGTGCCCAGCTGATCGCCCTCTGCAGGACGCAGTGAGAGCGCATGGAGTTTGCGAAGGGTGAAGCGTTTCCCTCCCCGGACACTCTCTCTCAGGGCACGTCGCTGCCCCCCCCCCCCCCCCCCCCCCCCGCAGCCAGAAAGCTGTTCCTCCAGGAATCTTTCCCACATCACGTCCAAGGCCCCTTCGTGCTGATGAATTGTGTTTCATCTTAAATGCATACGTCTGGGTATTAGATCCAGCCAATACTGTTAATATCACCCTAAGTTCATGTGAATGAAAATATGTGAACTGTTAGTTATCTGTCGCCAATTCCTGCCAAGTTACACATTTTGGGTTTTTAGTATTTAGGGGTTTGTTTTTTTTTTGTTGTTGTTTTTTTAAGTATTTAGAGCTGTATTAACCCCAAACCTGAGGACAATCCCTAGTTTAAAAACCAGCCGTCATTTTTGCTTCTCGCTCACGTTTTGCCCTTCACGAAGAACCCGTCCCCCACCAGGAGCTGACAAATAAAGATAAATGACATTCCAGAGCATTCTAACCAACGGAGCTGCCGTAGTCGCCGAAATGAATCTCAAAACCCACATTCTGCCGTGCGAGCGAAAACCTCTCCTCTCGCCGCCGTCTCCTCCGTGACCTGGAATTCCAGAACACGGAAAGGGGGTGGGCCCGGCTCACGGCCACGCTGGCTCCACTGCGGACTCGGTGAGCTTCCTGGGTGGGAGAGGGACGCTTCGTGCTGGGAAGGTCTGCGAGGCGGGCGCGGCCCCTGCTCTGCCTCACAACACGCACATCCCCTTTTCTCCTACAGCGAGGCGAACATGCCTTCCCACGGGCCTGGGCCGTGCTGCGGGGCGTGGCCAGATCCCACGGCGCCTGATGGATGGTGAGGACGGAGGTTACGCACACAGACATGGGTTTCTAGTTGTAACAAGAACAGCGGGCTGGCCGTTCCTGAGCCCGTGCTCCCTGCTGGGCGCTTTCCCATGAGCTTCCTGGGCAGTTTCCTCTCATCTTCACAGCGGCCCTTCCAGGCAGATGTTCTAAGAATGGGATTGAGAAGAAGGCGCTCAAGACTCCCTGGGCTTGCCTCCCCCACGGCCACGTGGTTGTCACCTGGCCCCTGGCAAGTGGCTTCACCTCCCTAGACCTCAGTTTCTTCATCTTTAAAATAGGAACATTAGGCCTGGCCAGCATGGCTCAGTGGTTGAGTGTCGACCAAGAACCAGGAGGTCATGGTTCAATTCCCCATGCTCAATTCCCAGTGGGGAGCGTGCAGAAGGCAGCCAATCAATATTCTCTCTCATCACTGATGTTTCTATCTCTCCCTCTCCCTTCCCCTCTGTAATCAATAAAAATAGATTAAAATAAATAAATAAAATGGGAATATTAGTATTATCTAACTTACAGGAGTTTCGAAAGGAGTACATTATACATATACGTATGATATATATTTTTTAGAGGCCCGGTGCACGAAATTCATGCACAGGTAGGGTCCCTAGGCCTGGCTGGCGACCAGGGCCAATCAAGGCCTTCTGGCTGCTGGCCGGGGCCTCCCTTCATTCCACGCCGCCCCCTGGTGGTCAGCGTACATCATAGTGAGCGATTGAACTTCCGGTCTCGCTGTCGAACTCCCACGGGGACAATCTGCATATTAGGCTTTTATAGAGAGATTATATAAACTATTTTAAGCCTGATATATAAATATTAATATAATTATAATAGAAGTCATATCTATTATATATTAATATTTGTATACATATCAGGCTTAGAATAGCAACTTTTACTCTAGAATTACAATCAGGTTGAGCTTCGAGTCAGACCCCATGGTGCCCACAGCCGGCTGCCTGCCACCTCCCGTGATGGCTGTTTCTTCCCTGGCATTCGGTGGTACATCTTACCCCGCCTGGAACCTTGGGAAAATCCACTTTCCATCCTTTCTATTCACCTATTTCTCCATGAACCTTAAAAACAAATAAACACATGTGGGTCCCTGCGGAAAGGGGCTGAAGACACACTAGCGGGGGGAAAGCAGGTTCCACACACAGCCAGCCCCTCAGGAACTGCCTGTGGCTGCCGGGGAGCCGCTCACTCCACCCAGTGAAGCCGACCGACGAGGCCTTTGCCTCACGGGGATGGTAAGTGAGGGCGGGGACGGGCGTCGGTGAGTAAAATCCAACATTGATCTTTTTCCCTCGTGTACGTGCCCAGACGCAATGGCGGCGAATGGGCTTTTAAAAATTTAAAAATACATGAAATGGCTAATGCGCCTCCAATAGATGTGGATGCGGACAGCTCTTTTCTGGGCTCAGCTTCCTGCCCAGGTACTAAAAGCCTTCCCGGAACACACTGCGGGCACCTCTGGCGGCCAGTCTGGGATGCTGATGTTCTGTACCGCGTTTCCAACGGACTCTGGTCCAGCCAGTGTGACTGAGTGGTTGAGCGTTGACCTATGAACCAGGAGGTCATGGTTCGATTCCCAGTCATGGCACATGCCCGGGTTGTGGGCTCGATCCCCAGTGTGGGATGTGCAGGAGGCAGCCGATCAATGATTCTCTCCCATCATTGCTGTTTTTTTCTCTCTCTCTCCTTCTCCCTTCCTCTCTGAAATTAATAAAAATATATATTTTAAAAGTACATAATGTTTAGGGGAAACCCAGTGTTCAACCTGTGCCAGGAGTGGGACTGCCGGTGGGGAAGACACTGGACCTGTCCCATCCGTGGGGAAGGCCAGCGACGACGCTTCCAGTTGCTCCGCCTTCTCCTCGGGCCCCTTCCTGCTTGGGTAAGGCTTCCCTCGCAGTGTCCTGAGCCTCTTTTTCAAAACACGCCTTTCGTTTCTGACACTAACCCAGCACCAACGCCCGGCTCTCCGATGCTCCGTCAGTAACTGTGCATTCTGATAGCCCTTGAGCTAAATCAGGAAAAATAAATCCCTCCACGGGGAAGAGATGGGTGGGGAGGCCTCACTGGGACCCGTGGGTGAGGCAGGGAGAAGGGCGGGGCCAACGCGGAGATGGAAAACCTCGGTCTGCGCATGCCACTCACCGTGCCCCGTGGGTTTGCGACAATTCCCTTCACTTCCCTCAGCCTGTGTCCCCGTCTAGAAAGCGGAACTAAAGAACAAGTGAATAAGCCAGCAAATAAGGAATAAATAATATCCAGAATATTCCTAACTAATGCACGCCCTGCAGGTCCTCACGCCCCGCACACAGCCAGCGCTCAGCTCAGACAACGCCCGTGAGCGGCTGTGCGGAGCCTTCGAACAGGTGTGCGCAGACCCAAGCCGAGCCTGTGTCTCGGGGCGGGAGCCTCGAGGCAGGAGAGGAATATGAAGACGCCATCGGCAGCGTGAAGCGCGGCACACGCTCAGGGCTTCCTAACAAGCCTGAAGGAGCTCGATCGCTTTTGCCCTCAGAAGGACATGAAGTTCCCAGACAGCGTCCACCTCCTGTCGGCCGCGATGAAGAGGCAGCGAGCGCGGGGTTATGAGCCGGGCTCTGGGCCCAAACGCACAAGACGGTGGGGATGTGACGCGTTTTCCTGTCGCAGCAAAGGGGTGTGGAGAAGCGAAGTGAGAAGACAGAGGGTTCTAACTGCACGGGGACCCCGAAGCAGCCCCCCAACACCCACAGGCCACAGACCCCCTCCTTGTCCCCGGGGCCCAGGAAAGCAGGGTCGGAGACCCGGGAGAACACAGGGAGGGAGGAAGCGTGCTGACCGCCCAGCACTGCTTTATAATAACATAAAAGCTACCACTCTGCGGTTAAAGCAGGATAGCTTTCAAATATGTGGCCCTAGCTGGTGAGGCTCAGTGGATAGAGCGTCGGCCTCGGACTAAAGGGTCCCCGGTTCGATTCCGGGTCAAGGGCACGCGTACCTCGGCTGCAGGCTCAAAACCCAGTCTCAGACGGGGCATGTGCAGGAGGCAACCAATCGATGTGTCTCTCTCTCATCAATGTTTCTCTCTCTGTGTCTCTCCCCCTCCCTTCACTCCCTCTAAAAAAATCAGTGGAAAAATATCCTCAGGTGAGGATCAACCAAAAATAAATAAATTATATATATATGATGTGTGGCCTGGAGACTGGGAGGGAGGCTGGCTGAGAGGCAGATGGCGTGGGGTGAAGTCCGGGGTCTGTAAGCTTTCGTCTGGGCGCTGACACACAGTGACGCCAAGCGCCCCTCCTCCCCACCCGGTCCTCACCGACGTCCGTGATTGATAGGACGCCACAGCCTCACCCGTGGCAGGTGGCACCCGGTGACCCTGGGCAGGGGGTTCTGATAAGCGGTTTGGGAGAATGTAGTTTAGACGTGAGGTCGGTGAGCTGGATCTTGGGGTCACCTGTGTGAGGAGAGCTACCTGCGCAGATGAGAGACGCCGGCCCCCAACATCGTCACCAGCGGCAGACACACCCGCACAGCCACGGAGGGGCCAGGCTGCCTTTTCAGAGGCGTCGTCCTGCCCCTGAGAAGGCGAGGCATGGCCGGCGTCTGTGGATTTAGCTGGCAGTGGGTTATGTGCATCCGGTAAGGGGCCCCGAAGCTGGTCACACGCAGTTTGTGGTATCCACTCGTCCATCCGTTCCTTAGCGAGTCATGATTCAATGTTACTACTGTGAGCTGAACCCAGGACAAGTGATGGGAGATGGGGTGAGCCAGAGACCCAGCCTCGGCCTGCAAGGAGGATGTGAAGGTGGATGGGCACCTCCATCTGGGACCCAAGGCAGGAAACGGGTCTCTGGTGTCAGCCAGGCCCCCACCCCCAGTGGCCGTGGCGGGCAGCGCTCGCAGGTGCTCCATAAACAACCAGCGCGTCGCAGCCAGATGTCGGGCCAGCCCTGCTGCCCACCAGCTCCTGATTGACGTCTCCATCTGGTCCCCTCCCAGCCTTCCTCCCCGCCCGGCCCGAGGCTGCCTCTCCCATCCCTCCACCTCTGAGCACAAACACGCTCCCTCTCCCACCTCTCCCCTCCCATCCTGGCCAGCCCAAGTTCAACAGAAGCCTGGAGCAGCGGTTCTCAGCCTGTGGGTCGCGACCCCTTTGGTGGTCGAACGACCCTTTCACAGGGGTCGCCTAAGACCATCCTGCATATCAGATATTTACATGATGATTCATAACAGTAGCAGCATTACAGTGATGAAGTAGCAACGAAAATAATTCTATGGTTGGGTCACAACAGGAGGAACTGTATTTAAAGGGCCAGAAGGTTGAGAACCACTGGCCTGGAGGTGAGGTGGCTTCCTCTCCCCACACAGGCTCTGGCAGCCTGGCCGCTGCTTCTCCGGGAGAAATCTCGGATACACCCGCTCCCCAGCGCCGGCCTGTCAGGAGTGAGCCCCTCCCTAGAGAGGGGGATGAAGCAAAGAGCTGCTGATGCAGAGGACGGAGGGCCGAGCCCTTCCATCGCCATCAGCCGCCGTTTCCCCGGTGGCCGGTGCCAACAGCCCGCGGGGGCTTTCGAAAGAGAACCATTGATACTTAGAGTTGCGCTGAATATTGACAAGCTGCAGAATTACCAAGTGTCCGGGAGAAACGTCGGTGGAGCCAGGCCGCAGCAAACCCAGAAGGATTTCGGATGCATTTACGAGCTCCCCACGTCGCATTACGAAAGGAAAATGGGCCACAGCCGTGAAAAGCAACTCGCGGGGTACGAAGCCATTGCCCGACTCACTGTCCCTCAGAAGGGCTGCGGAGCCCACGGGGCGGGGGAGCCTAGCGGTGACTCAGGAAACTGAAATGCGAGGCTCACGTAGTTTTTGCAGATGTTACAGGTGTTAATACACCGCCCTCCTGTGCAGGGGGACTCGGACGGAGGCGCGGCACCCAGGGGCCCCGGTCACCTGGAGAGAGGACTGGCCTTCCTTACCGCTGGCTGGCTTCACCGTCTTCCTTCCCCAGTCCCTACTGCTGTTCCTCTCTCTCTCTCTCTCTCTCTCTCTCTCTCTCTCTCTCCCTCCCTCCCTCCCTCCCTCTCTCCCTCCCTCCTTGCCTCCCTCCCTCCCTCTCCCTCTCCGTTTAATCTTTATCTGAGGATATTTTTCCCCATTGATTTTTAGAGACAGTGGAAGAGAGGGGGAGAGACAGAGAGAAACATCGATGCGAGAGACACATCCATTGGTTGCCTCCTGCACACTCCCGACCTGGGTTCGAGCCTGCAGCCGAGGTACATGCCTTTGACTGGAATCAAACCAGAGACCCTTCAGTCCAGCGGTCGCCAACCTTTCGGACCTCACGGACCACGTTGGCAACGGCTGCTTAGTCCACGGGCTGAAGCTCAGACCACTGCGCCAAACGGGCTAGGGCCTTACTGATGTTCTCTTTTCCTCCGGAATACACGACTGGCATCCCTCCTGTCTCGGGGTCTGTGCTGGGGAACGTGGGGTGAGCCAGGCGGCAGCGGCAGTCCCGTGGGGCGGCAGGTACCCCGTGCGGCTCTTCCCCGTCTGCTCTAGGAGGGGGCACACAGAAGACTCGATACAGGGCGTTCGAGGACAAGGACACTCCCCAGCTCCCGATGAGACCGCCCGGGGAAGCGGGTCCCATGGAGGGAATTAGAGAGCATTACGAAACAGAGACAACGGGCAGGCAATTCCCAAGGCTGCCGCAAAGGGGCCGCGCTCGGAGGGAACCGTGTAAAACGCCATAAAATTCAATGACCCGCTCTTCAGAGCCCTTAAAGGCGAAGTGTTTAGAGAGAACAAACCTACAGTTCAAGCTGAGAAAGAACAGGGAGGGCTAAGGAGCAACTCTGACTGGCATTTTTCCTGAGTGGTATTTACTTTATTTTAATTTAATATATTTTTATTGACTTCAGAGAGGAAGGGAGAGGGAGAGAAACATTAATGATGAGAGAGAATCATGGATTGGCTGCCTCCTGCACGCCCCCATCTTGGGGATGGAGCCCATAACCCAGGCATGTGCCCTGACCGGGAATCAAACCGTGACTTCCTGGTCCATAGGTCGGCACCCAACCACTGAGCCACACCGGCCGGGCATCCGCCACCTCATTGGATGCCTCCCCCACTCCTATTCTGCTGCGGGTAATGAGGCCGGAGTTGGCGTCACTATTGTAATGGGTTATCGATTGCCATAAAGAACCTCAGAGCTCCGCGGGCTTAGAATCCGTCAATGAGTGCGGAGTGATAAAGTGGACTTTAATTACAAACGGTATAGCTCGTTAGACATTAAACTTGCATTTGTTTTTTTGCTGTTATTATGTTTTGCTCAGCTGAAGTCTGACTTTAAGGTCTGTCTTAGCCACACTTCATTCTTCATAGGCGATGGGCCTCAATGAACATTTAATTTGGAGCCAGTTTAGCACATTCTTCTCTGCGATGGATCATTTCACGCAGCAGCGTGGCCGTGTGTGCCTGGCTGTGCGCTGAGGTCTGAAATGTGGTCAGACGCTCTCCATCCCGAGGCGCCTTCTCCCTGCCCCGCTCCTGCCGCTGCCGCACCATGCCTGGCTGCTCCGCCCGGGAGGACCTCAGGGGTCATCCCTCTCAGAAGAGGAAGACATGGGAACGTCACCTGGCCACGCTGGCCACGGGCTCACGAGCTGCAACAGAAGTGGAGTTGCAAACCTCTCTCCCCAGGTCACCTGTCTCAACCTCTCTCCCCAGGTCACCTGTCTTAAGCCCTCTCCCCAGGTCACCTGTCTTAACCTCTCTCCCCAGGTCACCTGTCTCAACCTCTCTCCCCAGGCTACCGTCTGTCTAAACCTCTCCAGGTAAGGAGCTACCTGTTTGAAGAACATTCTCGAGGCCTCTTCTAACAGGGCGGTGGCTTGATGGGAAGTCCCAAGAGGAAAGGAGAATCCACCCTTCACTCCGAGACAATGTGCTGAGGAGGGAGGCGAGGCGTCTGCCTGGGTGTTCGCAAGCAGGTCGTTTAACCTGTTTCTCGTCCATGTGCATCCACACCTGCGTCTCGCCCCCACCACCGTCGCACGCCGGGATCCCCTGCCAGCATCGTGGCTAATGTCACTGTCCTTGCAGTGCGTGGGGGCAAGGGTATGCTGCGGGGGTTCGTTGCCTTTGCTTCGCCCCGTTTGCAGCTGGAAAATCGTGCCCTGGTTGGAGGAGAGGCGGCCTCCCACCCCGACACCCCGCAGGCTTCCCGAGGCTGGACGGAGGGACCGCTCACACAAGGAGAGCGGGAGCGGGAGTGGGAGACGGCAGGAGAAGGTCAGTGTAATAGCCCCAGGCAGCTTGCAGATAAAGCCTATAAATAAACGATTGTTGCAAATATTCAATCAAAAAGCAGGCATTATTTAAAGGCACGGCCAGGTAAAAATGACAAGTGGCGGACCATTTCCATTTCTCCCAGGCATGCACGTTTCAGCTGAATAAACACAAAAAGAATCAATCTACATGGTGCAAATGTGGGGGGGGGGGGGGGGAGTCACCCAGGATCTGTCAGCAATAATAAAAGGCTCCGACTGTTCGCAGACAGTCGGCTCATTGTAAATGGATACCCAGACCGCAGCGAGGGATGCATGATGGGAAAGCAAGCCGCCCTTCCAGTTAGTTCTAAGCTGTCAACACTCAATTAAGGGCACACACTCCGTGAAAGCAGCTCGGGGGAAGGTGGTGCGGGATCCACGGAGCAGACACCCTGAGGGAGGCGAGCGCTTCGCTTCCGTCCGCCTGTCTGTGCTGAGGGGAAGTTCCAGATCTCTGCGTGGTTCTCACATATTAATTATCCTTCAAAAATTCCAGGAAGCGATATTCATAGGCCAGTCCTGCTCGGAACGCGGTCAGCTCGAACCTCCTCAGGGAGAGAGGTATTTGGGGAGAGATCAGGGGTCGCTCCAACGTCAGTTGCATCATTTCTTAACCGTAGCAATCTCAGCTTAGGACATGAGGTGAGACAAAGAACCAGCGATGACTAAAATCGTAACGATCACCTAGTCACGAGGTAAAATGCAGTGACCCGTGGGGCCAGAGCTAGTCTGAAGACGGATTTGTCCGACTTGCTTTTTAAAAAAAATTATTTTGAATTAATTGCTAACATTTAAAAATTGGAACCTAGCCCGTTTGGCTCAGTGGATAGCGTGTCGGCCTGAGGACTGAAGGGTCCCAGGTTTAATTCCCGTCAAGGGCACATACCTCGGTTGTGTCTCTCTCACATCGATGTTTCTCTCTCTCCGTCTCTCCCCCCTCCCTTCCACTCTCTCTAAAAATCAACGGGGGTGAGGATTTAAAAATAATAATAATTAAAATTAGGAAAATTTTAAAGTTGAAAGAGCTGGCTTTCTCTTGAAAATGTGAAAGATTGGGCAACACTAGGTCCTTACTCCTGAGTGGAACCCGCCCGCTGGGTGGAGAAGGGGTGACCCCTTCCACGCAGGGCTGCCTCGGGGTCAGTGCAGTCCCCACAGCCCCATCACCTGTGCTCCCCGACTCCATTCATTTATACACGGCCGGCTCTCTGGGCCTAACCTTTCCCTTTACGCCGAAAACCTGGAGCGTCTCGGTGGTTTGATCAAGAAAGTGGAGCCTGGTGCGGCGTCGGGACGGGCTCTGCGCCCGAGGCGTGCGGAGTGCGCGCCGAGGGCGAAAACATCAGCGTCTGGGCTCTGCCACATGGAAGGGAGACCTACACGCCCAGAGCTTTCCATTTCCTGGTCCCTCCCGCCTCCCACCGCTTCTCACCTCCCGGCGATACTGGTTCCGGAGGCTCGGATAGTCACTTAGTGGTCACTGAACATCGACAGCGCGCTGGACCCTGGGCACACAGTGGCGGGCACCATTCCGCGGAACGTCGGGATCTCATTATGCGGTTTTCAGTGTCTTGATTGTACGCTGACTTACAACAAAAATGAAACACCTTAGCGCGTGCTTGTTTAATTATCTCAGCGTGTGCTCCTGTCACTTGGCAGCTCTTGGCTGCGTCTCTCTGAAATGTTGCCCGTTGACGACGCTGGCGTCTCTATTGAGTTGCTCTAGAACGACGTGAGACCAGGGTCCTGCTCTACCTCAAAGGGACTTAATGTTTTAGGGGGAAATGCGAGGGTTTTCTATCCGAACCGGGAACCTTAGAGTCATTCTATTTCGTAACGCGCAGTGAAATGTGGGTAGGTGCGCAACCAGCCCACGGTTCTCCGGAGCATCATTTTAGGAGGCTTTTAACTTCCCGGCAACAACTTGGAACAAATCGCACAAGGACACATCCCGCATACAGTTCTCTTCTTGGCGGGTCATGGGAGGGGCCTGTGCAATTCTCAGAGCAAAGGAGCTGATGAAATGCGATGGTCCTCGCCTGGCTGGTGTTGCTCAGTGGTTGAGCGTCGACCTATGAGGGACCAGGAGATCATGGTTCCACTCCTGGTCAGGGCGCATGCCCGGGTTGCGGGCTCCATCCCCAGTAGGGGGCATGTAGGAGGCAGCCAATCCATAATTCTCTCTCATCATTGATGTTTCTATCTCTCGCTCCCTCTCCCTTCCTCTCTGAAATCAATAATATATATATATATTTTAAATACGATGGCCCTCAAGGTGAAGGTCACATAGAATATGCCCAGGTAGGTGCACGGCAGCTTCTGTGAGAGATGAAGCTCAAGTTCTCTACCAGGACAGCCTTCCCACCAGGCCTGTTCCCAGGGCCACTCACCTGTTCGCAAGACCTCTCTAAACAGCAACTTTTCATCACCATTTTTTTAAAGAATTGTTTACTGATTTTCAGAGAGAGAGGAAGGGAGAGGGAGAGAGAAACATCAATGATGAGAGAGAACCATGGATCAGCCACCTCCTGCACGCCCCCTATTGGCGATCGAGTCCACAACCCGGGCATGTGCCCTGACCTGGAGTGGAACCGGCAGCTTCCCGGTGCACTGGACGATGCCCAACTGACTGAGCCACACCGGCCAGGACTCATCGCCGCGTTTTCAGCCATCGCCCACCCATTGGTGGTCCTCCCCCTCCAGAGTCCTAGTTCACTCTCCCAAGTAAGTACCCAGGTCCTCGCCATCGGTGACATAGTCTAGGCTCGTTGGGGACAATTAATTTCTCTGCATCTGGGAGCTTCTGACCTGTGAAATGGGGTGACAGGGATCACACTCAGAGCACATGTGGGCCTCATCCATGATGTTTCCAGTCCCCCCGCCACTGCCTCAGTTACAAGTAGATACCGCGCTAGAGTAAGTGTTTGGCGGTGACATAACTCTCCTGATCACCAGCTCCCACTCAACAGAGACTCCAATAACTCGCCAGCTGACGTCGGAGACAGAAAAATGTGCTTTTCTGTAAGAACAGGCAAAACTGGGCTAGAAAGGGAGAGGAGGGAGTAGAAATATGATCAGACGGAGGAGCAGAAGATGTACCTGAAGCAGGGGGAGGAGCTGGGACCTCACCTGGGGGCAGGTAACGAACGCATTGGCCTGATGGCCATTGAATACCCAGAGCCCCCTCGTCCTATAATCCCCAGGACCCCACCCCATATCGTCCCCAAACAAAGGGTGGGGAACCAGTGGGGACCTGGATGCGTGACCCATCAGGGTGGGTGAGGACAGCACTGGTTGGATAAGGCCCCTGCGGCTGAGAGCGCGGTAAGCATAGCGACAGCGTTGCCTACGTTATTCCCAGAAACGGCCTCCCCTCTCCCACCTGCCAGGACTCCGAGGCTGAGCCGATAGGAATCTAACGCTGAGGCTCCGGACCCATAACCATGTGAGGCTAAGGGGAAGGAGAGGACCCTGGATGACCACAGGGGTTCCCCAAGAAAAGTAACCCCTAGTGGACGGGAATGAAATGAAGCGAACCCGAGGCCGAGGCGGGCCCAGCTCTGCCAGCTCTGGCTCCCCAAAGGCCGAGCAGCGCCCGTGCCCTCTGCATGGCCCCTGAGATCTGTCCCAGTCCTCACAACCATGTCCCGTGTCCTCACAACCATGTCCCGTGTCCTCACAACCATGTCCTGTGTCCTCACAACCATGTCCCGTGTCCTCACAACCATGTCCCCTGTCCTCACTCTGACCGCGTGGCCTCCACTCCCAGCAGCACAGGGAGTCCGGTCCAGAGAAGTCGCAGGGCTGAGCGACCTCTCGGCGGTTCCCAGCGAGGGTCCGAGCTCCAGATGGGGTGTCGTTCGCCGTCACTTTGGCGCCCATGAGAGGACAGCATCCTCACGGGTGAGTTACTCATTTCCCCATTAAAAGCCACTTTCTCTTTAATAAAACCAGCCTGACTCGGCCAAACCAAAAACATGGGAGGCTGAAATGACAGCGGGATGTGTTGAGGCTGAAGTACTTTACGGATGAATTATTCCCTTAAAATGTTTGCTTAATGGCACGACTGAAATAGAGGCGTTTCTTCCAAATCCTGAGAATCGTGTTATTCGTTCCCCGAAGGAGCGCTGGGAGGTGTCTTCCGTTTGCCGAGTGAATATTTGGAAGTCGGGGTCGGGCAGGCCTAATGCAATTGTGTACCGTCCCTCCCCGTCACAGCCCCCGTGATAGAGGAAGCGTGGGTTTAAAAATTAAGGCCACCAAGGTAAGAAGTGGGATTCTGTGGTCTACAGTCGTCAGCAAAAACATCTGCAGAAATCACTCTTTTAAAAGCTGCTCCTGCCGGCTGGCCGGCGTGGCTCAGTGGCTGAGTGTCGACCTATGAACCAGAAGGTCACAGTTCGATTCCCGGTCAGGGCACATGCCCAGGTTGTGGGCTCGATCCCCAGTGTGGGGCGTGCAGGAGGCAGCCGATGGATGATTCTATCTCATCACTGATGTTTCTATCTCTCTCCCTTTCTCTTCCTCTCTGAATTCAATAAAAATATATTTTTAAAAAAAGAAAACAAGTAAATAAATTAAAGCTGCTCCTTCCACCTCCGCGACTCTGCTCTCTGTTCTCTGAGCTTCTGATCTTTGAAATGGCCTCATCGCTCCCCAGAGGGGAGGTCAGAACACCAGTGATTAAAACCCAGCTACACCGCCCGCCTCCTTCCACTTCCTAAAATGCACGTGGAAAAGGCAGGCAGATGCACATCGCCACCTTAGCCCACGGTACTGGCCTCGGGGAGTTTATGTGCCTCCAAACCCCAGTAAATAAACACAGTTGAAAGCCTCGGGCCTGTGTTCTCACCAGACCACCCCGCTCCGACCTCGCCGCAGGCGGGAAGGAGAAGCCAGACGTCCTCATCCATCACGCAGCGCGCTGTGCGCCGCCGCGCCATCCCGCTGAGTAAGGAGGATCCGGGGCGCTGCGGTCTCCTCTGGATTCCACAGAAGTGCCTGGAACGGCACACGGGCCTTCACTCTCCACACCTATGGCCCCTCTCGCCAAAGCTCCTTTACACTCAGACCCGCGGTTCTCCTCCAGGGCGGCCTCGTGCCCCAGGGCATCGGGCAACGTCTGGGGACATCAGGGTTCTCACGATTGGGGCAATGAGGGTACTGGTGACACCTATGGGTGGAGGATGGGGTGCTGTTTAATATCCGATGTCCACAATTTGGTCCGTGTGTCAGGACTGATCACACACACATACACACACTCACACTCACATATACACACACACACACACACACACACACATACACATACAAACATTCACACACATTCACACACACACATACACACACTCACACTCACGCACGCACACACACTCACACTCACACACATACACACTCACACACACACACATACACACTCACACACATACACACACACACACATTCACACACCCACATCCACACACTCACACACATACACACACACACACATACACACACACTCACACATATATACACACACACTCACGCACGCACACACACTCACACACACACTCACACACATACACACATACACACACTCACACTCACATACACACACACACACTCACACATATACACACACCCACATCCACACACACACACACACACACACTCACACACACTTAAACACACCGGGAGGCAGTGAGAAGGGTTATCGCTCCCACAGTAAGGCTTTCTGGGCAACGCCGGGCAGGTGGGAAGCCGGTGCGCACATGGGTTTTTGCCGTGGTTGTGGGGGAGTGAGGGTTAGGATTCCCACCCACAGGCCCACTTCGCCTGATTGGAACTTTCCCCCCGGAGCCAAGGGAAGGAATGTCCAGGTTTCTTGGGGCCGGTCCAGGCGCGGGCAGGTGGGCAGGGGAGCGGAGGGGCGCTCAGCCATCAGAGCTGGAGCCGGCGTCTTCGTGACACCAGCACAGCCCACAGCAGAGACCTTTCCAGCCGCGGTTTCATAGCCAGGGCGAGCCCAGCGCTGGGGTTTGGCTCGTCTGACTCAGGCTGTAGCTAAGCAGGGGCAGGGGGACCTCCAGGGGCCCCTCAGCACCCAGACACTCATCGCTCCAGCTGTGCAGGCTTCTGACCGCTCACAGCAGCGCCCCTAGGCTGAACTGCACCCCTGGACTGAATGCCCCCCTGGGCTGAGTGCCCCTCAAGCTGAACTGCCCTTGGCCAGCAGAGGAGCCACCCAACATCTGTGGGGACACAACGGCCAGCCCCTTCCTCAGCTGAGCAGCCCTGCAGCTCCCAGAAGGGATGGGGGAGGCCTTGCTGAATCCCACTGCGTCCCATTCCTCCCCTCCCGTCCGCCC
>NW_005370710.1:1617733-1628373 GCF_000412655.1 Myotis brandtii
ACGGCTTCTCTTTCAACCTGGCAGCAACGCCGAACCCATTCCCTCCCAGAAGCCCACAGTCTGCTGCGCTCCATCCGGAGAAACACTGGCCGAGTCCTTGGCGGAGAAAAGGACTGAGCGGGGCTTGGGCATCGCGTCTCAGGGAAATGCTGCCTCCATCGCTCATTCGCAGGTGGCTGCGCTGCTGTAGGCGCTTCAAGGCCAGCTCCCGAGGAAGCCCGGGCCCCAGATGAGCCTCAGCTGGACTCGCCCTTCCCTCTTCCCTCGTCCCTTGCCAGCGTCGCCGGCTTTGCGGGGAAACCCCTTTGTCTCGGTCAAGTTTCTGGAATTCCTGCTGGTCGGACCCAGGAAAGCCAACCATGTGGGTTAAGTAAATTTCAGGTCGGTGGCCCCTGCTAACATGAATGTTTGCGATCAGAAGGCGTGCAAATATTCTATGAAAAGAGCGCTCGCCTGAGATAGACGTCCCGAAATGATCCGGGGAAACGTGGATGGAGAAAGCGCTGGTCTCCAAGGAGCTCAGAAATGCTCAATCAACACGTCCTGATCTTCAATCAAGACTTTTTTAAAAACCGGAAACTCTCACAAGATATCTATCTTTTCTGCTGTGCCCTGTGTTTGAGGAGAGTCCCTGTTCAGGGGGAATGTGCAGGGTTCCGTCCTCACCTCCCAGGAACAGTGTGATCCTTGGGAAGCCTGGCCTCCGGGCCCCTCCGCGCTGGCCGGATGGGGACTCGTCCACCCTGAGGCAGGAGGGCGTCTGCGAGGCCCCGGGCGTGGGATCTGGCCCTGTGTGCGGGGTGCACTGTACAGTGGGGCCTTGACTTACGAGTTTAATTCGTTCCAAGACCAAGCTCGTTAAGGAGCTCGTTAACTCAAATTACTCTATCAACTCAATGCAAAAAATCGGCCAAGAGACAGCTGGTATCTCAAAAAACTCGTTAGTCGGGACACTTGTAAGTCAAGGCCCCACTGTACTTGGAAGCTACTCCGGTCACTGGGCGAAGATAACCCTACTCGAAACACAGCCGTGCTCCTGGCAATGACCGAGGTTTTTTTTCTTTAGGTGGCAGGCAAGAAAGCTTTTAAAAAGACGCTGAAATCACATTGTCACCAAACACGGAACTGGAAATGAGGGTGTCTGCGCCCTAAACGCCACGTCTTTCACGTGATCATTACTGATGGGTGATCTTGGAGGGGACACAAGTCTCATTTATTTATTGGACATGATTTAAAGACCATGAGCCATAAAGACCGCCAACCCTATGCCAAACTCTGTGGTGGCACAGAGGGTAAACATGCAGGTAAGAGCCCTGGCCGGTTTGGGTCTGGGGTTCAATTCCGGTCAAGGGCATGTACCTCGGTTGCAGGTTCGATTCCCGGCCCTAGTTGAGGGAGGCAACCAATCGATATGTCACTCTCACACTGATGTTTCCCTCTCTCTCTCTCTCCCCTTTTCCCTCTCCTTTCCACTCTCTCTAAAAATCAATGGAAAAATGTCCTCGGATGAGGATTAACAAGAAAAATAAAATAAGTACATACAATGTATTAAAACATATATATATCTATATAGATAGATAGATAGATAGATAGATAGTAAGAGTCCCGTTCGTTCTCTGGAATTCTAGAATCGTCCACCACAGACTCCCTGGAGATATAAGGAACCCGTCTGAGCTTTGTCGCTCTGCCGGGGCCGTGCCCTTGCTGCCATTCACCCGACGGATGCACGTGTGCGTCTGAGGAAATGGCGCTCTCCACCCAAGGCCACACTCCCCGCCGGGGAACAGATGCTGTAACTCAACCCGCGTCCCTGAAACCCGTGCCTAATCCCCCCGGAGCCGCACAGTGTCCGCTCGGTTTTCCCCACGTCAGCTGTCCAGCACAGTCCGAGCGCGAGGCACCCCTGTCACCCCCGGATTACCTGCCCCCCCACATAAACTCCACCAGGCCTCACTCTTCTTTGCCACCACAGTCCTCGTCCCTAATGTCGGGCACAGAAGAGGGACCCAAAGACATATTCACTGAAATGAAATCTCAGCCGCAAACCCTAATGCCCACAGGTCATGGGTGTCCAACCCAGAAGGTGCCGATCAGAACCGAGCCACGCACTCTGCCAGGGAACGTCTGACCGCGCACAACACAGGGAATCCAGCCCGACCCCTGAGTACAACCCAGCGAAACATTTTTTTCCAGCAAAAATGTCACCTTGAGAGTAACTGAGTGGTCACAGCAGGGCCACTCCCTGATGGTGCAAAAGATGAACATGGGGATCATATCTTAGACGATTCAGCTTGTCAAGAACCTCACAAGAAGGGAGATGGTAGCTCTTCCAAAGGAGAAAATTATTGTTGTTGTTAATCCTCACCCCAGGATAGTTTTCCATTGATTTTTAGAGAGTGGAAGGGAGAGAGGGTGAGAGACAGAGAGAGAGGGGTGCATGCACCCTGCCTGGGGCCAGGGATTGAACCTACAACCCAGGTAGATGCCCTTGACTGGGAATCGAACCTGTGACCTTCGGTGTGTGGGCCGACGCTCCACCAGAGCCACACCAGCCAGGGCAAAAATTCTTCTTTTTTAAAATATGTTTTTATTGATTTGAGAGAGAGGAAGGGAGAGGGAGAGAGAGAAAAACATCAATGATGAGAGAGAATCCTCGATGGGCTGCCTCCTGCACACCCCGCCCCCCCACTGGGGATCAAACCCACAACCCGAGCATGTGCCCTTGACCAGGAATGAAACCCTGACCCGCCGGTTCCTAGGTCAGTGCTCAACCACTGAGCCACAAGGGCTGGACGAAAATCACGATTCTTATTTTTTTGCCTTTGGGACCAGTGGCGGATCCACACTGTGGGAATACATTATCTCGGCCATCTGTTAGCACAGGACAATCTATTTTTCTCAGGGAAAACTCAACATCTCCGACATGTGTTTTCTTTACAACACGGTTCGTGCGGGTTGTTGGAATAAATCACCATGTCCCATTTCTATTTTTGTCTTTTCACAAAGAGCTTCCCAGTTCCTTGGGAGATACACATTTTTAATCCTTAAAGGGAAAATACACACTGAACATGCAATCAGATGCCACCCTGTGTGTTCACCGGGGGCAACGGGAAGGTCTTATTCGTGAGGAGCCCAAGAGCAAGAGCAACATTAAGGTCGATCAGAATCGGTGCCGCCAACACCTACCACCACACCCCCTCAGAGCTAATTCTTAAAAGCTAATTGGTTATGTTACTGTGATGCCAACCTTTTCCTTTTGGACCTAGAATATAAAAATGATGAGTTTCTGCCCTGGCCAGATTGCTCAGTGGTTAGAGTGTCGGCCCAAGGGTTGTGGGTTCGATTCTCAGTGCCTGGTGGGGTGCGAGTGGGAGGTAGCCAATCAATGTATCTCTCTCATGTGGCTGTTTCTCTCTCTCCCCCTTCCCTTTCCCTTCCACTCTCTCTCCCCTCCCCCTGGCCTCTCACTCTCTCTAAAAACCAGTGGAGAAATGTCCTCACTCCTGGGGTGAGGATTAACACATAGTGCCAATAAGTATGCATTTCTGGCTACTTTTCAGTCGTGGCTGAAAAGTCCCATATCAACATTTATGTTCTTCCTGAAAAGCCTTTTACAGTTCAATCCTGAGCTGCACCAAGTCTATTGAGTTTTTCTATATTTGACTCATCATATATTTCAATGAAAAATGGATTCCCCAGCCCGGCCGGCATGGCTCAGTGGTTGAGCGTCAACCTACGAACCAGAAGGTCACAGTTTGATTCCCGGTCAGGACACCTGCCGGGTTGCAGGCTCGATCCCCAGTGTGAGGCTTGCAGGAGGCAGCCGATCCATGATTCTCTCTCATCATTGATGTTTCATCTCTTCTCTACCTCTTCCTTCCTCTCTGAAATCTATAAAATATGTATATATTTTTAAATGGGGTACCCAGAACTCAATGATATGTGATTATGAGAATGATTTATTAAAAGTAACATCTCACAACAGCAATGTTTCTGATACAAAGTATTTACGAACCCTCCTGTGAAGTTTTCGTTGCTCTGATGACTATACTATCCCTTACTGTGGTGTGGAGCAAAGAGGATAACCAGGACACTGTTGCCTTGTAAGCCATGAATATTCATGAGAAGTTGTCCCTATCGCCCGGTCCATCTTTCTCCAGCTGAGCTCCTGCTGTGTCCTCTCCATCCTTCCAGAACTCGTTGCGAGAAGTGACCGCGTCATCAGCGTGCAGACTGGGACTGTGTTCACTGCTCAGACAACGGAACGTGCATAACTTTGGGGGAAGAAAACCGAAATGATGGAGGAAGGGCTCACTGACCACAGATGTCCTCCTCGCTGGTTCGGGATAAAAACTGGAATAAATTATTGGTTTAATAATATTGTTCAAGAGCTGCCGGTTTCCTGAAAAATCTTAACAAAACGACACACAATTGCCGGGTGAGTTCTTTCTCCGGCTGAAGATATTTAAAGACTGTAATCCCTTGAGGACAAACGAATTTGAATTATTCTCAGAGTCAAATGCATTTTTAAAAAGACATTTAAGTAGAACAATGAGAAGGGAGCCCTCCGTGTATTAACAATGTCCCCATGCTAATACTCACCGGCATCAGCATCACTTACAGATGTCTCACATCCAAAACGGGCTTAATATTTATTCTAGACCAAGAAGAAGAGACCCAGATTCTATCCTGGTTTAGGCGAAAGGTAGTAAAACAATTCGAAAAGCACCAGACGTTCTCTCTTCTCCGGGTCAGTAAGAGGAACGGGGGATTCTGGTTACCCCAATAAGAAATGAGGATCGCTGTAAGACTCCTAGACTTTTAATTTGTAAAAGAATTGTACTACAAAGTGCCTATAAACAGGGGTGGGGAATGTCTGGCCCGTGGGCCATATAAGGCCCTGAAAATTATGGTCTGGCCCTTAAAAGGCATGAGGGGTGAGTGAATGAGATGTTTGACCAAATAGAGCAGCTAATTTTTAAGTGGATAATTGTCTGTGGCCCAAGAACGATGTTATAAATATCCAAATGGCCCTTGGCGGGAAGAAGGTTCCCCACCCTGCTACAGGACCACAGTGGCTGCGTCAGGACCGCCGTAAGAGTTCTCTGTGCCTTGGAAACTTGACGCCACTACAATGTGGACGAACGCGTTCTTCCTCACGTGAAACATCCCTGGAGCCTCCTGGTGCGGGGCCGCGGGTCAGGATCCAGAGGCAGGGAGGACGTGAGCTCGCCTGCGAAGCAGCTCTGGCCCAGGAGGAGGAGCCGCACGTATAAACATGTACATCGAGGGACGCCTAAAATGTGGCGGCTTCATGGATTTCTCCAAAAGCAGACTCTGCCCCAAGGACGTGGGTGCATGTGGCTTGTTCGGAAGGTCGTCCCAGGACCACAAACGAGTGGGTTACTACGTGGGCCGCGGGGCGCATTCCACGGGGCCTGGTGGGGTGGGGGACCAGGCCCAGCGAACCTCAGCACCGGCCCGTGAGGGCTGGCCAGCGGGCCTGTCCCCTGCTCTCCCTCGTCGGCTCAAGGTGACCTCTGGGCCCGCTGGGCCGTCGGCTGGAACACGCCATTCCCAGGCTCCAGACGTGGGACGCCACCGGGTGGGCAGGGGAGACCGTCCACCTCGGCCACAGTGGGCTCCGCAGTCGAGGGCACAGGGGACGTGGGACCGAGAGGACGTGGGGCCACCAGCCCCTGCTCCAAGTGACGCCGCAGAAGTCTATCATGGCAGAGCGGGGCCTGGGAGAGAGCAGGTCAGCTCTGCCTTCGGGTCAGGGGAGACTGAGGACCACAGGTGTCCACGCTGCATAGACATTCCCGGGGCTAATGTAGGGAGGGCGTGGACCGCTGCTTCTCAGTTGCAGATAAACGTAGTGGATTTCGTGGAACAGCAGGTGACAGAGCTCAGGGGGTGTGGGGCCGGACCTATGTGTTAGCTGTGACCAAATCTACTGCTTAAATAAGTCTCTACCGGGTGGGTTCCCAACCAAATTAGGTTGTGACATTCCAAGTCATTTCTTTTAACATATTTTTATTGATTTCAGAGAGGAAGGGGGAGGGATGGACAGGCAGAAACATCAAGGATGAGAGAAAGTCATGGATTGGCTGCCTTCTGCACGCCCCCTACGGGGGATGGAGCCCGCAACCCAGGCACGTGCCCTGACCGGGAATCGAACCGTGACCTCCTGGCTCCTGGGTCGGTCGATGCACAACCATTGAGCCACGTCGGCCGGGCCCAAGTCATCTTAGACAAAGAAACTTCTCGGATCCCCGAGGCTGCCTGTGGGAACTTCCCCTGCACCTGAGGTCTCCTTGGCTCCTGGAGGAGGAGTGACTCAGCCCACGCAGGGTGCCCAGCCCGCGGCGAGGAGGCTTGGCCGCGCTTCAGAGCCTGCTGACACCGGCCTGCTCCGGTGGCGCGTGGGCTGGCATCGCTGGCCGTCCTCTGGCGCACGCCTCCCTCCATATGTCTCAGGCCTCTTCACCTTCCCCTCCGGCTGCGACAATGAGAGGATTGCAATCAATACGTCCATGCTCCTTGCTCCAAATTCTCAAAGTGCTTGGGAATGAAAAACAGTCCAGGGGAAGGAGCCAAGGTGGAGGCAGGAAGGAGGCAGGGAGGAGATGGGAGGAGGCAGGGAGGACACAGGGAGGAGGCAGGCAGGAGGCAGGGAGGACACAGGGAAGAGGCAGGGAGGACACAGGGAGGAGGCAGGGAGGAGGCAGGGAGGACACAGGCAGGAGATGGGACTGGCAGCCTCTGCATAGGCAGGAGGCAGACGGGCAGCTGGGCAGCAGGAAGGGGTGGAGCTGGGACCATGGACCAGACAGGAGGACACTGGGTCTCAGGCCTGGCTTTGCACCATTCAGGTGGGCACAGGTGACTTCAGTCCGGGGCAGCCTGCAGCCCCCCTTCCCCCTGTAACGTAGAGGCATTGGGCCAATAAACAGCCATTATCCCTCGGTTCTGAAAATCCTAAACATGTTTTTCTGACACACAGGGGCCTCAGCTTGATTCGTCTCCTCAGAAGGCCCGGGATCTGCGTAGTCAGCGCGCCTTCCTCTAGTGCCCCCTCCGACGCCCCCTCCAACGCCCCCTCCAACCCAGACCGTCCTGCCTGCGTCTTCCTTGCTCCACTGGACGTTCCTTCGGCAGAGAATGTGTTGCGATCTCGTTCTCCCCCCAGCGCTCAGCCCACACCTGACCAAGGACTTTAACAGGAGTTTCTGGACCCGAACGGCTGTGCCCACCTCCTCGCTTGTTCAGTCAAGGTCTTGGTTGCGGGGGGGGGGGGGGTGTCCACATGCAGGTATCTATTCATTTCTCCTAAGAACCACTTCCTGGCATTCTGCTGTATGAGTGAACCACATGTAACTGAACATCCACGCATAGATATTTAGAGGTTTCTAATGACGCTGCAATGAATACCTTTCTTTACATATTTTTGTTCAGTTGCCTAATTATTTCCTCAGGGGAAGTTTCTAAAAATACAATCTCTGGCTCAAAGACCATGTTCATTTTCACTTCGTTTTTAAACTAGTTTGTTTTTTTTAATGACGTAAAGGTCATATATGATCTTAGCAAAAAAAATAATAAATCGAAAGTTCAGATGAGCACGGAGTTATAAATAAAAGCCCTCTTTCTCGCTACGCCCTCCAGCACCGTTCCTTAGGGCAGGGTGGGGAACCTCTCCCTGCCAAGGGCCATGTGGGTATTTATAACATCATTCTCGGGCCACACACATCATCCACTTAAAACTAGCCTGCTCTACGTGGTCACTCATTTACTCAACTCCCCCCTCATGCCTTGGCAGGGCCAGACCACATGACTCCCTACCCCGACGTTCCCTACCCCGACGTTCCCTACCCCTGCCTTAGAAGAGAATCATGTGGATCCCCCTCCATAAGTTTTGTCCAAATAAAAAATCGATATAAATGTAACTGTATTTGTGTATATACGTACACCCACACACACAAGTATAGGCATAGATTCCTTTCCAAAGGCCGTTATGCTTGTATTTAATTTTAATTCGTGTTTCAGAACCGGCTACCCTAACATTTACATCCCTACCCACGGCGGACGAGGAGGTCTGCTCTTCCGCATGTAGACATAAGGTGTAGAGCAGGGGTCCTCAAACTTTTTAAACAGGGGGCCAGTTCACTGTCCCTCAGACCGTTGGAGGGCCGGACTATAGTTTAAAAAAAAAAACTATGAACAAATTCCTATGCACACTGCACATATCTTATTTTGAAGTAAAAAAACAAAACGGGAACAAATACAATATTTGTATTTGCATGTGGCCCGCGGGCCGTAGTTTGAGGACCCCTGGTGTAGAGTATTAAGAAGAAAAACCGGTGGCCACACTCTCTCAGCTTTGCGGTCCTTCTCTTTAAAAGTCAGCTGAGAATATCTCCTTGCAAGGCTGTGTTGGGCGTTAAATGAGATAGATGATGGAGAGACTCCATGTGTGGTCCGGCCCACAATGTGTGTGGATAAATAGTAATAGATGACATTATTATCATCATTATTATCGTTTGGTTGATCGGTCCCATTGAAATAGCTGCATGGAGTGGCGCCCGTTTTGTCTTTAATGTTAAGAAAATAAACCTGATGTTTTAACCCGAGACCTAGCGTCGCTGTCCTTAGTAACAGGGGCTGAGACCTGGGAGTGATGTCTGCGGGGCTGGCTCCCGTCTCCAGGGAAGAAAATAGCTCCCTTGCTATCCTGCGAGGCAGCCCTCTGGCTCCAATTTCCTGCTGATCCCTCCTCGGAGGATCTGAGGATATTCTATACCCAGAACGCTGGCACGCGGGCCCTGGTGAATGTCCCCAGATTCTATCTTAAGGCACAATAATGCCACTGGGGGGAGAAGCGGCAGCGGGCGGAGGCTCCGAGGGTGAGCGGGCGGGTTTCAGGGGCCCCTTCCCCGTTACGGAGACGGATGGCCCGCCCCACAGCTGCGGGCTGAGTCTGGAAACGCCATAGACGGTGTCGGTGGCCCCCACGTGAGGCAGCTGGCTGGTCCTGCTCCCTGGATGGCAGGGAGCCCGCTCTGCACGCAGCAGCTGCAGAGAGAGGCCGAGTGTGTGCAAACGTGCTGGCCTCGTGTTCATCTCCCGCTGCACCCTCCGGCCCCTCCCAGCACAGGGCTGTCCTTGCATCCAAGACAGGGGAGCCCGGGATAAGGAGCGGGTAGAAGCTGTGGGGGAAAGAGGTGGGAGAAGGACAGTGGGGAGGGAGGAAGGGGAAGGGGGAGTCCGAGAGGGAGGAACAGGGGTAACACGGGAAAGGCCTGATTGGGGACAATAAGAACCACCCTGCAGATCACACACCAGAAGCCTGGCCGCGTGGCTCAGGGGTTGAGCACTGACCTGTGAACCAGGAGGTCACCGTTGGATTCCCAGTCAGGGCACAGGCCCAGGCTGCAGGCTCGATCCCCAGTGTGGGGTGTGCAGGAGGCAGCCGATCCGCCATTCCCTCTCATCATTGATGTTTCTCTCTCCCTCTCCCTCTCCCTTCCTCTCTAAAAATCAATAAAACAATTTTATTTTTGGTAAAAAAGCTACCGAGACACATTCACAAACATGCCACACTGCGTCCCAGTTTAAGGAGGAAGCCCGCGGAATGCCGTGCAGACCCGGGCAGCCGAAGGAAGACGGAAGGCGAGTTGGGGGACACGGCTTTGCCCTCCTGCCTGCAAGATCCGCAGCGAGGTGGCGGGTTGGCTCGGCGTCCCTCTCCCCGCTGACTTGCGGGGTTGGAGTGTCAGCACCTTCTCCAACCTATTTAACTGGTGAGCGTGCGAGTGGAGACTAGGTCAGGCGTGGAGACGCAGGACAGAGCGGGGGAGGAGGCAAGCCCCTGGGACCTGTCCTCAGGCCTCCGTCAAGCTTCTCACGTCGTTCGTGGAAAACAACAGACCGGCTGGACTGACGGGACAGAGAGGGGTCTCTCCCGGCCCTGCCATTCTCTGCGGGGAAAACCCAGCGTCCCCCACGCTTCCCACGAGCCCTCAGCCGCTTGCTGCAGTTCCTTAGGCAGCAGATTATTATTAGTTCTATGGGAAATACTGAACCACGGTCGCTCTCAGCAGTATCTTGCTGCTTAAGCGGAAATGTCACGAGGTATTTGATCATAGATACCAACAGGGCAGGCAAGAGACTCCCACCCAGAGAGGCGGCACCAGGCGTGGCCGAGGCGGGCGCACAGGGGCCGGGGGTGTCCAGACACATCGTGCTCCTGAGGCCGGCGATTTCGCTTCCGGCCTGTCTGCCTGCTTGTCCTGCTGAGGCGGCCGCCCCCAGCCGTGGGTTCTAGCACTTGCTTCCCAGTCATTTGATGAAGTTGCAGGAGAGAGAGATCCAGCACCAAATCGGCGGCATGCGCTCCTGCCCTCGCTCTCCGTCTCCCTGTGAGAGTGAACTCAGCATCTCTGACTAGGCCTTTGCGAGCATCCGTTCCAAAGAAAGGCAAACAAGACGCGTGTGGCTCAGTTCACTTCTGGTGTCTTAAACATGTGACTGATTCGTAGAATCAAAACACCTTGGTATTGAAAAGAAGCTTCTGAAGTCGTTAGACTCGGTCACTTCAGATGTAGCAGGAGGAGGGGAGGCAGGCAGAGCAAATTAAACTC
>NW_005370710.1:1628405-1643824 GCF_000412655.1 Myotis brandtii
CTTCCTATCATGGGTTTTCGGCATTCTGCACACAAAACCACTAGAATGAGGCTGAACAGGGGACCGACGCTAACACACGGATAAGGGGGTGTCATCACGAAGCCATCGCTCCTGTGCGCATGGACGGAGGATTCCCTCGAGGATTTGAAGATACTTGGTTTGGTTCAGCCTCCCTCGTGCCTACTCGGTCCTGGGTTTGCTCACCCCTCTTCTTCTTTCTGTCTTTAGGACACAGTCTCCTTTGATGCAGACTCCACTCCTAAAATCCCGAATCCTTGGGGTCTGTGCAACCCAAGTTTCATGTGACGAACCTCTGGGTTCCGTCCCGTAACTCGGCCTCCAGCCAGCCTCTCTCCTGCTCCACCATGGCCGTCTGCAGACTGGGATCCTGGTCTGTGTACTGGGATCCTGGTGCCCACTTGTGCGCTGGGATCCTGGTGTCCATCTGCGCACTGGGATCCCGGTGCCCGTCTGCGCACTGGAATCCTGGTGCCCGTCTGTGTGCACACTTTCCAAAGGCTCTGTGGGTTCCAGCAGGATCAGGGGACACATTTCCCAACCCTCCGTCACCAGGTATACTTTCCCCTGAAACGTATCTGCCTAAGAAAGTGCTTCTAGTCAGCATTATGCCAATTCCTTTCCATCATCCCCACCCTCATCTTTACGAAAGCATAGCTCTCACCTGCCCTGATTTTTTAAAAAATATTTGTATTGATTGCAGAGAGGAAGGGAGAGGGAGAGAGAGATAGATAGAAACATCAATGATGAGAGAGAATCATCCATCGGCTGCCTCCTGCACGCCCCACACTGGGGATGGAGCCCAAGACCTGGGCCTGGGCCCTGACCAGGAATCAAACCATGACCTGCTGGTTCATAGGTCAGCGCTCAACCCCTGAGCCACGCCGGCTGGGCTCACCTGCCCTGATGTTACTCTCATGAGATAATTCATTGGTTTCTTGTCCTTTGCTTCCCATAACTTTGAAGGAGGATTTAATAAACATATCCACTGATACACCACTAAAAGTGAGCCTGATGCTAGAATAGAATGTGCTTTTGGCATTTATCTTTCAGGTGCTCATAGCATTGAGTAACCTGGCTATTTAAAAAATAAAGCAGAGACGTGACAAAGAGTGGAGGTCTCATCAAGTCTCGTTCTAACAACAAGTAATGCTGATCCTTGATGTAGGAGCTAATTTAAAACCACAGCACCGATCATCTCATGAAAAAGTGCACTTCCAGCACCCTTCTATGCAGTGTTTACAGAAAGTTATATTGTGTGCTATTTCCATCAGCTGCCAACTAATTGTAACAAATCAATGAATCCAGAAGAAATGTTTTAACATTCAGACTTTGTGGTCGTGAGAAATTTTACATAAAAACAATGTTTGGTGTATGTGCCTATGGGGGGGTAGCTAAGTAGGAAGAGAGACCACGGAAGCCTTCAACAGGAACATGCAGCACTTCGGGACACGACTCTATGGGGAAGCTGACGGGGAATTCGGGTTCAGTGAGAAGAAGGAACGGGGTGTAGTGTTTGACCGCAGGACAGACTCGCTGGAGTGTCTTGTTAAATAGATGGCGATGACCGAATCACTGGTTTGCACACCTGGAGGTGCACTTCAAAGAGAGACGTAACATTTTATTTTACAATATGAACAGTGACAACAGACTGGAAGTCAGATCCTTTGTTTAAACAAAGAAAATATTAGGTAACACACTCACAAATGTGCGAGAAGGCCGATTTTCAAAATCCTGGAGCTGGTTCGGAAGGAAACCATTGGAGGTTCCTCGAGCTCGACCCTGGCTGCTCTCAGTGTGGTCCTCCGACCCCATGAGCGACCTCCTTAGAAATGCACGTCCCAGCCTCCCACCCCCAGGCCCGCAGAATTCGAGTCTCCTCACTGGTTCTGACTGGAAGGTTCTGGAGTGCTCCAGAGCCCAGTACAGAGGAAGACCTGCTCTGTGAGACCCTCCCCCGAGAGAGTCTCTGAGTCAGCCCGTTTCCCCCTCACCTTCAACATTCCTCCTGCGGGGTTTCCTGCCCCGGTGATGGGCCCAGCCCCTGGCCAACCTGGCGAGAAATCTGAGTCACCCTCCGAGCCTGAACCAATCGGCTTAAAAGGACCCAGCGCAGGCTCTCGGGGCGCATCACGCCTGGGAATCCATCGGACTCAGTCGTACGCTTTTGGTGGAGGCCAGGGCAGTGGCTGCGGGGGCTTTAAACCGGCCCGATGCTCAGAGTTCACACCGTCTCTCTTGCCTGAACAACTCACACAGCACAGCACCTACTGGGATGTCCAGCTCTGCTGTCGAGGAAGCAGAGGGACAGTCCGAAGGCCACTGTGACACCATGTGGGTGCAGGCTCTCCCTAGTTTGCCCGGCTACATCGGGTCATGGAGGAGGGTGCGGGCGACGCTCTCGTCTCCATGCCGATGACTGTCAGCAGGTCCGACCGCCACACACCACTGTGTCACTGTTTTACTTGTTTTATAGATAAAAACAGTAGAAGCTCAGAGAGGGAGCACTTGCCTAAAATTAGGCAATTCACGAACAGAGAGGTTAGGCCTGGATTTCACGGGAGTCTTCTGGTTTCCAATGCCAAGCTCAGCCCCGGGGCCACGGAACGCCCAGAAGGCCGGGGCGCCCACGGATCGCTGCCGCCCTGTCATCTCAGCTGGGTCAGGAGGAGGTGTCTGGGCTCCAGGCAGCTCACTGCCCGTGAGAACAGCTGCTCCCTCTCCGGCGAGGCTCTCGGGCCGGAGGCAGCGACGCTGACAGACACCGGGCGGCAGGTGTGTCTCAGCCGCATGCCTTTCCTCTGAGAAACGTCTCCGTCTGTAACTGAGCCCCCGGCGCTCCAGACAAGCAACAGATGTCGGGGGAGCGTGGGGAGGGGTGGAGAGGGACGAGAACAGTTCCTCCGGCTCCTGGGCCTCAGCCCCGAGACCCTCCACATGCTGCTCTGACAGTGAGCTGTGCCCCGAGTCCGGGGCGGGCAGGTCAGGAGGCAAGACAAGAAGAGGACGCATGGCAGGAACCCGCGGGAGCCGTGGGTTCCAGCCCCGGTCAGGGCGCATACAAGAAGCAACCCGGAAAGCATCCACAAGTGGAACAATAGACCCACGTGTCTCTGTCTCCCTTCCGCTTTCTCCCTAAATATCCATACACGTTTGTTTTTAATTGTGGTAAAAACACACAAATAAACCAACCATCCTGACATGTCCCAGTGCCCAGCTCAGTGGCATGAGGTGCGTTCACACTGCCGGGCTCCGTAATCCCCACCACCTCCGGAAGTTTCCTCTTGTAAAACCAGAGCCCTGCTCCTACCGGATCCTGGCCTCCCTCCCTCCGGCCCCGCAGCCCGCCAGCACGTGGCAGGCCTTACGTTTTTTATTCTGTGGTGAATGTGGTCCAGGCTTGGGGACCAGTCAGCGTGGCAGCCACTGGAAACAGCCCGGTGCGTTTGGCCGGAGCGCCCTGCCCGTGGCACTTAGCGTGGCCTGGTGGGGGGAGCCGTGGCACTCAGCGTGGCCTGGTGGGGGGATGGCAGATGCGTTCAGGAAGAATGAAAACCACGGGAAGGAGTTTGGGCCTCACTGAATGGATCTGCAGTGATGAGCATGCAACAACCACAGCTTCCCGGGCCCGGTTTTGATTCGGGGCTTGGCCAATGGCACGTCCATGTGATGCAGGCGCCATCTCGGAAGCGCCTGTGCGCTGGGGCTCGCCCTCCTTGATCATGGGGAAGCAGCCGCTGGGGCTCGCCCTCCTTGATCATGGGGAAGCAGCCGAGGCCAGCCTCCGGGAGGGGGAGGAGGGAGCGCTTGGGACACGCTGTCCCTGATGAGACTCACCTCCCGACAGGTGCATGGGGCCGTCCCAGACGTGCCAGCCCCACAGAGCCAGCCCCGCCCAGAATACAGCCCCGGACTCGCCAGACGTCATCATGTGCACTGTTTCAGCTCACCGGTTTGGAATGGCTTGCAGGGCCAGCTAACGGCTGCGAGGGGACAGTCTCTGGCGGTTGGGGGAGGAAGGAAGGGCGCTGAGGCTGGAAGAAGAATCTGGAAAGAGGGCGGGATCCAGGAAGCGGCCGCTCTGGCTGCTTCCAGCGAATCGGGCAAATCGGTCCTTTGCTCTCCCTCCCTGAGCTGCTCCTGCACCGAGACCCAGGAGGCGGCCGTGCGGGAGCCCTGGATGATGTTACGGATTCGCCATCTAAGAGCGAGTGTCCTGGCCACTCTGAGATCTGCCCTTTGGGATCTAATTTCTCAAGCAAAGGGTGGACACTGGAGGTGGGGCTCCAAGGTGACAGGACAGACTGTCAGCGAACGCCACACGCTAGGGACGAAGCAGCAGACTCTGCAACGTGGGCAGCTGGATGGCGAGACATGGTTCCGAGCTGCAGCCCGGGCCTGGGCAAGGCGGCTGGGGCAGCTGCAGGAGGCAGGGCCCAGGTGGATGGGTGGGGCTGGCGCTAGTCCCTGCTTGGCCCTGACTCGCCCACCTGGACACAGTCGGAGTCCTGTGGCATACCTGGAGTGTAATACAGATTTGGGGGATTATTATTTTTTTAAATATATTTTTATTGATTTCAGAGAGGAAGGGAGAGGGAGAGAGAGAGAGAAACATCAATGATGAGAGAGAATCATGGATCAGCTGCCTCTTGCACACCCCACATTGGGGATCGAGCCTGCAACCCAGGCATGTGCCCTCGACCCTTCAGTCTGCAGGCCAACACTCTATCCACTGAGCCAAACCAGCTAGGGCTGTGGAATTATTTTGACTCCAAAGCTATGACACAAGGCAAGTGGGAAAGGAAATATACACCGTTGGCGGCTATCAGCCATGATTCTCTTCGCCTGCCCATTCTAGGAACTGCATGCTGACGTCACGCAGACACTCAGCCAAGGAGAGGGGCTCCGCGGGGTGCCCCGGCTTTTGAGGACCACCACGCGGACAAACACACCACGGCCGCCCTCCCAGGAACCCCGGGCTGCAGCTCTGAGCTGTGCATCTCCTTTTTCACAAGTAACTCAGCCAAGGTCACGGGACCACGGGCCTCCCCAGAGAGTCAACGCCAGCCAGCGAACCTAATTTAGCAGAACCTAAATTAGAAAGCGCATCTCCGCACGTCCTGCCAGCTCTGCCCTCACGGCCCAGTCAGCATTCCCCCAAAGACGGGGGCGGGGCTCCTTTGTGAACCTAGAACAGCCGGTCGCTCTGCTTTCCACTCGATCCCGGGTGCTCTTCCACGACAAATCACGTGGGCCTCCAGCCGAGGGATGAGCAGGGAGAGGATGACCCATTTGGGCTGGTTCTGCTAAACTTGCTTCCCCTTAAAAAATATCCTAATCCACTGTGATCGCGACAAAGAACCCAGAGTGACTCTGCACTCACCCCAGCCCTCCACGCACACACTTTACTGACTTGGAAGCGAGAGTCCTGAGCTTCGGGTCACCACCAAGCGTGCCTCTGACGCATGTGCGGGGAGCGCGGTCTGTGTGTCTCCATGGAACCAATTAGCTCCAGGTCCGGGAAAGGGAGGAGCTGAGTGATGTTTCTGTGGATGCACGTTCGGATGCTAACCATGAGCGCAGAGCTCAGGGCTCTAACGATTGTCTGCAGGTAAATCCCGTCCACACCCGGGACTGAGTGGTGCGCAGTTTCCCCTCGCTCAGGATGCGTGGCTGTGGGTCCAGGACCATGCTCTGTGCGAGGTCTGAATGAGTGATCCCTCCGCCAAAGGTCTCCCCAGACTCGGGCGCCTGGACACACCACTCAGGACACATTGCCCGTAAGGGGGACTGTCCAGTGAGTGAACCAGGCCAGCGGCTCAAACACAGATAGCAGACCTCAGATACAGTTGGGTCGAGAGGAATGGGTCTTTGCATCTGTGACAAGTAACCCCCACTTGTAGTCCTGGCGATGGTTGAGGGTAAAGGGACTAGCAATAGTGCCACAGTTTATTATGAACTAGAGGCCGGTTGTGGGGAAGAGGGGGTTCTCAGCTGGGCCTGCACCCTCTCTAATCCGGGACCCCTTGGGGAATGTCTGACTGCCGGTTTAGGCCCGGCAGTCGGACATCCCTCTCATAATCCAGGACCACTGGCTCCTAACCACTCTGCCTGCCTGCCTGATTGCCCCTAACTGCCTCTGCCTCGGCCCCTGCCACCATGGCTTTGTCCAGAAGGACGTCCAGAAGATGTCCGGTCTAATTAGCATATTACCCTTTTATCAGTATAGATCAGTGATGGCGAACCTTTTGAGCTCGGCGTGTCAGCATTTTGAAAAACCCTAACTTAACTCAGGTGCTGTGTCACATATAGAAATTTTTTGATATTTGCAACCATAGTAAAACAAAGATGTATATTTTTGATATTTATTTTATGTATTTAAATGCAATTTAACAAAGAAAAATCAACCAAAAAAATGAGTTCATGTGTCACCTCTGACACGGGTGTCATAGGTTCGCCATCACTGGTATAGATAATAACAATGTTCATGATCCCTGCTAACAGTGTTATTGTAATAGTAGCAGATAACTTTGGACTGAACTCTTAGTTAGAGCCTGTGTCCAAACACCAGCCACATCACCTGCCGTCCTTTTGACCTTGGGAAGTGACTGTGTTCGTGTCCCAGGGCTGCCACAACCATGTTTCCAAAACCAGGGGCTTCACCAACAGGAAGAGCTGGGTCGTCGGGCAGCTCTGGCAGCCGGAAGCCTGAAGCCACGCTCTGTCTGTGGCTCCAGGGAAACCTTTCCTACCCTCTTCCCCGTTCTGTGATTTGCTGGCAAGCCTCGGTTTTCGGTGGCTTCTAGAAGCATCCCTCCCCTCACGCGGCCTCCTGTTTTCTGTGTCTCAATCTGTGTCCAAGTTGCCTGTAGATAAGGACACCAGTCCTAGTGGATTAAGGCCCCCCAGGGACCTGTTAAACTGAACTCTGCAAAGACCCTGTTCCCAAAGGTCACATTTTAAAAAATATACATCTTTACTGACTTGAGAGAGGAAGAGAGAGAGAGAGAGAGAAACATCAATGATGAGAGAGAATCATTGACCAGCTGCCTCCTGCACACATCCTACTGGGGATGGAGCCTGCAACCTGCGTATGTGCCCTGACCTCTTGATTCATAGGTTGACGCTCAACCACTGAGCCACCCCCGCCGGGCAAGGTCACATTTTAAACACTAATAGGATCTCAACATAGCCTTACAGGGCGGGGGGCACATTTCAAAACCCCCCATCCCCTGATTACCCAGCCTCTCTCCTCACCTCTCTTCCCCTTCCCAGGGGTCAGGAGGAGAGCTGACCTCACATGGCTGCAGGCTGATGAAATGAGGTTGTGGAATCCGCATTTAGCGCGATGCCCGGGCCTGGAGCTGGGACTGGGAACAGAGATTTTTAATGCTCAGTTGGTTCTGCTCTGTTTCACTGCAGAGTCGCACAGGCCGGTAATATTTCCCTCCACCGCTAAAAGGGCATGATGACTTTTAAAAGTGGGAGTTGATTTTTTACGTCTTGTATTTTGCTAAGGAACTATGTGCTTGGGGACAAAATTCCACCTTTTATTTGAATGTTGCCATCTATTCATACCATGAGAACTTGCTTGGAATAAATACCTTACTCCCTGCAAGTAAATAGCCCTTAAAGGTTAAAAACCTGGTCAGTTTTTAAAGGTTACTAAATGCTCCTCAATTACCTCCACTAGCGGATAAGGCTCTGAGGGGTGACAGGCAGAACTCCCAGCCCCACGGGGTCTAGCCTCGGGCGTGGAGGAGCCTGACTCAGATCCGAGGCCAGGCCAGCCGGTCAGCCTAACTCTCCTGAGATGAGGGTGACAAGCTCCCGCAGAGGTGAGGCAGCCCGACCCCCGGCAGGTGAACGGATAAGCCGAATGTGGTGCATACACAACCAGAATATACCCCACCTCGAAGGGAAGGAGCCGCTGACACAGCTACCACGTGGATGAAACTGGAGGGCTTGGTGCTACGGGAAAAGCCGGTCCCAGAAAGACAAATGCTGAGCCATTCCCCTTCCATGAGGTCGGTCCCTTAGGGGTCAAGGTCATAAATCAGAGGAGGAAGGGTGGCTGCAGGGGCCGCCGAGGGAGGGGAGGGTGGGGAGGTAGTGTTCAATGGGAGCTCCCGAGACGGAGAGGGGGATGGTTGGTTCCACGACAACGTGAACGTACCTAACGCCTCCGCACTGTCCGCCAACACGATGGTTAACATGGTCATTGTGATGCTACGTGTACTTGACAGTGTTTAAAATAAAGTTCAAAGATACGTTTTTAAAGTTGAAACAAAGTGAGGCAGCCTAAGTAAAGGCCCTCGTGCGCGCCCGGCGCAGGGAGGGAGCGAGTGGACACAGCCCGTTACTAATATTTGCCCCCTCCCCGGCCCCTCCCGGCCCGCAGGACGCGATAAGGCACCGGAGCGCTCATGGAGCGGAGGGTTCCATGTGCAAGGCCGCGGATAATCCGCTGACAGCTGAACGAGAAGTGAAGCTCATTGAGCAGCTGAGTGAGGTTGATCAGGAGATGAGGAGACGGTCCACGTGCTGCGGTTGTCTGGTTCTGTGATTCCCAGCCAGTCACTCGGCTTCCTTGAACCTATTTCATCCGTCACGTGAGGGGTTGAACTAAATGGTCCAAAATAGACCCAGGCCGTAGCGGCCTCCTTGTGTAAATAAAGCCGGGGCGTGGTATTCAAGGACAAAGGGGCGCAGCTCAGCCGGCCAAGGCGCCTCCGCGTGTACAGCCGGGAGCGGGAAGTGCGCACCTTCCAGCCTGCTGGCGTGCAAAATCGGCCAAAAGGGAGGGAGGCAGATTTAAAAACAGGCTGAAATGAGCAATTAATAGCAGAATGCCATGCTGTCAAATATTGCCGTGTGGAAAGGAATCGTTTTGCAACATAGAAACGTTGTAGCGATGTGTTGCCCAGCGACGCCCGCTCGGTTACCACCGCTCTGCTGAGACTTAGAAACCGTTAAAATGGTAGTTTTTCGTTACGTGCTTTTTACCACAATAATAATAAAGACTATGGCACACTATTTTCTTTCTTTCACCTCACCTCTCACAAACAATAACAATGCTTTGCAAAGTTTTCTTTTTTTTTAGGGCGAATATCCATTCTTCAAAGGGAGATTCAGGGGAAAATGGCTATAAAAGTGGAGTTGAAATGGATGCTAGAGTCTGAGGCTCTCCCTCCTTCTGGGGTCCGCTCGGAGCCCCCAAACACCCCGCCTGCTCCGTGGGCGATTCCACAGTGGACGTTCCGTCGGCTATATAGACGGGTAAATGCCCTCGGAGCGCATTCAGGAGCTCTGAGACCCTCTGCCCCCCAGGTCTGCTCAGTGGAAGCGCTCACCTGGGCCTCACTTCCCTGGAGGCAGCGTGGACGCCTGCGGTTCTCCTGGTGGGCAAGGGGACAGGAGCGCCTGAGGGTTTGGGTCAAAATGCTGAGCGCACAGGAGGGGCTTCTTGAAACCACCTTCCTTCCCTGTGTGACCAGCCCTCAGGTCAACATCAACAAGCACAGAAAGCGGGAATGCGGCCCGCGGGCGCCGGGAACTAGCGCCTGACAGCAGGGCCTCGGAATGCTCACTCCTGTTTCTAAGAGCAGAAACGGAGCTGAGGTGTGGACATCGCCCACATTTTAGGGTTCAGGCTCTTTGCTGAGAAAATCAAGCAGCGCCCTGACCCTCGGGCTCGGGAACACGGGCGTTGCTCATGTGCCACAGTCCCGGGGGAGGATGCAGTTCAGAAACACTTGGATCAAAAGCAAATATCCTTTCGGAGTTTCCAAACCCGTGGTCTGGAATCTGAACGCTGTTGGCACCCGCAGGGAACCAGGCGCTCTCCTCCGTCACCCAAGGGCGCCCCCGGGGAACCGCGGCTCATCCCCGTGAGGAGGAACGTGCTGACGTGACGCGTTCTCCTATGTCCCCTTTCCCGTTCTTCTGGGTAGCAAAGCACTCTATTCCTTTATTTTATTTTTTCAGAGAGGGAGGGAGAGGGGGAGAGAGGGAGAAACATCAATGATGAGAGAGAGTCATCGATCAGCTGCCTCCTGCACGCTCTCCACCCCCACGCCGGGTGTCGAGACCACAACCCAGACAGGTGCCCTGACTGGGGATCGAACCCTGACCTCCTGGTTCATAGGTTGATGCTCAACCACTGAGCCACGCTGGCCGGGCTACTATTTATTCCCTTAAAATTATTCACAATGACCGGAGGCTCTCAGACCATCCGTGTGACAGCTCCCGGCCTTTTCTCCGGGACAATGTGTGCCCCGTTGTGGCATCGGCCAGGGGACAGGGAGACACGCTCATGGCATCTGAGGTCCCTCAGCATGTCAGTCTCTGGGTGCTATTTTCTGCCTCCCCGCCCCCCCCCATTAAAGCCGTAGATACAGAGGAGAACTTGTTAATGTCTCTAAATAATAGATAAGTGTTATTTATTACTTGTGCCTGGGGCTCATTTCCTTCTGAACTTATCCCCGCATTTCAGACACAAAGGCGTTCCCCTGACGGAATTAGAAGCTGGAAGGCAACAGAGAACAAAATGGTCTTGTGACTTGGTTTCATCCACACGTGGCTGCAACCCACCGACCGGCAACTTTACCAACACGCCTATTTCATGTCACCACTGGCTCCTTCAGATCTGCTCGAAGCTCCCCGAGCTTTTTAAGTTACATCATCCCCGGCTGAGGGAGGGGAAAGGGCCAGAGGATCCGGTCCATTAGATTAGAAATCCCCGCGGGCCTCCTCACACTCTGTCTGCAGAACGTCCGCTCTTTTGCAGGAAACGTCCTTATGGCTTTCGCTCCCACCCCCCAATCCCGAAGACCGGTCTGTGAGGGGTCCGACGCCTGGCCTTGCAAGGTGCTGGGTTCGAGGGATGCTGCCCCGTGCTTTAGGGAGGCTCGCTTTCCTTCTTCACTCCTTCGTTTCATCCCTCCCTCCCTCCCTCCTTCCCTCACCTGTGCAACAAACTGAGCACTCACTCCGGGGCCGATGGCCAGGCTGGGGGTTCAGCGTTTGAGACGAGAGGGTCTCTATGCTCCCAGAGCGGCGGAAGCAGCAGACTCGGCTCCAAGACGAGTGCTCTCTCCATTAGGATGAAGAGTTGTGCCCGCCGGCGTGGCTCCGTGGATGAGCATCGAGCCATGAACCAGGAGGTCACGGGTTCGATTCCCAGTCAGGGCTCATGCCCGAGTTGCATGCTCGACCCTCAGTGGGGGGTGTACGGGAGGCAGCCGACGGATGATTCTCATCACTGATGTTTCTCTCTCTCTTTCTCTTTCCCTTCCTCTCTCTGAAATCAGTAAGAACATATTTAAAAAGAAAAAAACATTTGTTTAATGCAGGTCCCTGGTAAATACCCCAGAGGGCTCTGCTCACTGTGGGATGCTGGAAGGACTGGCTGACGGAGGAAGGGAGGTGGCTCTCAAAGTCAGCCCCCTCGGGATGTGGCAGCAGCAGGCGGACACGCGTCCGTTACACGATGAGGCTTAACCCGGGCTCACTGTGGGTTATAAACACCGACAACGCGGACAGCCTGTGGTCATGGCCAGGGCGGCTCCACTGCATCCGAGTCACCCCACCTCCGGACCTGCTTTCTCCCAATGGCCTCGGGTCAGCCAGCCCTTCGTGGGGAAAGCGCCTCTGTGAATGGAGACGGATCGGAGCAAACCTCCCCGAGCGGAGGCGGAGGCGGAGGCCATGCGATGGAGCGTTTCAGTGTTGACACCAAACAGTTAGAGGCGCCCCGAAGGCCACATGGAGGGTCAGCGCACCGAGGGGAGGAGGCCCCTCGTCTGCTTCTGGAAAAGCTGCTTCTCTGCGCATCGCTGTCAGGAGCCTCAGCGGCTTCCCCGGGCCCCCACTTCCAGCCGGGGCAGCTGGCCCCTGGGGATGTGCCTCTGGGCTCCCTCCTGCAGGGCTCCCCTCTCAGCCGGGGCTCCCCCGTGTCCGGGACGCTTACTGTCATGATCGCAAGCAACCCTGAGAAGGGAAGGACGGAGGAGAGCTGGGCTCTGTGGGCCGGGCCAGGCCTGCTTGGCTGGGAGGCAGGAACGCACAGGGGCCACGGAGGGAGAGGCCAGTTGAACGTCTTCTCAGCGGAGTGAGCGCAGGCGAGCACTTCATCGCGGGGTCAGTAGCTCCTCCGCCACGTGGAGTTCTGGACCTGCTCGGAGCGTTTCCACGTGATGACAGGGGCCCACTCGTGTAAAATCCGCTCAGGGCTGGGCTCTCAGCCACAACTCCATACACAGGTGCGATATGATCGCGGCCACTGACACATGACACAGAGACGGAGCTTCCCAACAGCCAGCACGCTGCTTCTGTCCGCAAACCGCCCTGCCTCCCCCCGGTCGGGACAATGCCGTCAGGGTAATTGCCTCCTGAGGCTCATAAATGGCACCTGTCACATGACGGACGACGGGCCCGCTGACGTGTTCATCCTCAGGAAGACGGGCTCCCTCTCCGCTGCCCAGACAGGCGGAGGGAAACAGCCACTGAGCACAGTGCTGGCCACTTAGTCGCCGAGGCGGGTCACACACCGCCGCCAGGCAGGGTGTCCTCTGCCTGGATTCACGTGCGACACTAGCCCCGGGGGGTGGGGGGGAGACGGAGGGGCGCACTGGGCACCAAGTAGGGGTGTGACTCGCCGCCGCTGAAGTGCAGGTGCACCCTCAACTTTAACCTCCACTCCAGGAGCATCGGGAGCACCCGGAGCTCCGCTGAGGCCGCAGGGCGCGGAGGGCTGAGCTGAAATCCAGCTCACCCGCTTAAAGCCCCGCTCGGACACCAGCGGAAGAGAAGAGAAACACCTTCAGGCTTTGCAGGAAAGCAACGCACAGCTAAGAGAACACTCGCTCTTTGGCAACAGAAAGCAGCCGGGGAGCGTGTGGCAGGGCCGCAGACAGAATGGGACAGACACGTGGCCTTTGGAGACAGGCGTTGCCAAGGAGTCTCTTACATTTGCTCTCCGACCGACAGGTGTTCTCGGAAAGAGGCGCCTGTGTTTGGGTCAGACATGTCCTCCGTCGAATGGGGACAAAGGACTGGAAAGAGCGCCAGCACCTGACCTCCCCGTGACCTCTGGCAGGGAGCACCGGGCTGTCTACTGGCCTCCGTGGCCCAGTCTGAGCCGCCTCTCATCCGCACTTGCAGGCCTGGGCATCGCCCCAGCCGCTGAAACGGCACCCGCACTCCCCTCCAACACGACCAGGACCCTTTGGAGCCCAGAGGCCTTTGAGGGGCCCCTCTGCATCCCCTGGTGTCTGGCTCCTGCCTGAGCCTCTCCCTGCAGCCACTAGGCAGCCTTTTAACCCCCTGGAGCCCTTTAACATGCATTGGACCTAATGAAACAATAAAGCTTTTTGGAGCTGGAGGAGGAGGAGGAGGAGGAGGAGGAGGAGGGGGGGGAGGGAGAGTAAAGCACTGTACAATCCAGCTGGTCGATCCCCTGTAGGAGGAGATGAATTTCCTGGCTTGCACCCCCATTTTAACGCCCTTCTTGCTTTCCTCATTTCCACAGGTATGTCTCGCCCTGCGACACTGGCTTCCAAAACGGAGTGAACCCAACACAAGAGATGCACAGACATTCTGAAAGAGGAGTGAGTGCCCATTGCACCCCTTTGACAGGAATACGTTTTTTCTCCCAAAAATTCCCAAAGAATGTATTTATCTCGGATTATTCGTTTTAACAATTTTCAAGATTTTAAAATTCTAATTGCATACATTCTATACAATTGGTCGTTAAAAATGAATTTATAGGTTAGACAAAGCAATGCATGCGTTTTGGTGTTCGTTGCATCCTTGCCATGTTTTGTGACATTTCGATGATAGTAAATAAATAAATCCTAAATGGTAAAATCACACATTAGAGCCACAGGACATGATTTCTGAGGTTCAGAGAGGTTGCTCAAAATTCTAAGATCTTTTTCTTTAATTTTGCAACTACTGTTTGCTCAAGAGCAAAGAGGCTGGAGGGACCCACTTCACTCAGAGAAGCCAGTAGAGAGAATGTATAGCAGCCGAGGCCGCTCTGTTGCCACTGATGCCTTTAGGAGGATTCCCTCCACCTCTCCTCTCCATGCCAGTCCTGTTTCCATCCTTATTCCTGTTAACAATGTGCACATGTGTCCGCCGGCATGGCTCAGTGGTTGAGCATCTACCTATGAACCAGGAGGTCACGGTTCGATTCCGGGTCAGGGTACATACCCTGGTTACAGGACTTGTCCCCAGTAGGGGGCAGCCGATCAGTGATTCTCTCTCATCATTGATGTTTCTATCTCTCTATCCTTCTCCCTTCCTCTCAAAAAAATCCATGAAAACATATATTTTTTTAAAAAGTGTGACTCTCAGGAAAGGTGCCTTGAAAGCTCTTAAATCTGACTCATTCCTGGCCAGCAGGTGCCTCCGTGGTTGTAACGAGGTCCTACTCTTATCTGCCCGAACCCCGAGCGTGTCTCCCTTCCCTGGAATCTTCTAAGACCCGCTGGCATCTGCACGGCAGAGTCAGGCCAGCAGAGCAGACGGACAGACAGGCGCACCGCACGGTTACCAAGACCTGCAGGACACGGGAAATGCCACAGGGACCCACATATGAGGTCACTGTCCAGTGGGAGGAGATTCACGCACGGCCCCCGGACCTCAGAGATGACTGGGGAACAGTCTCCACACTCCCCAGAGGTTCCGGCTGGGACTCCGGGAAGAAACGTCACCGCATTCTCCCGCCCCGAGCTGTCCGTGCCCAGGGGCTAACAGTGCTCCCACTTGAAGCACGTCCCCCAAACAGGCGCCCAGAGCTCTGGAGCCTGGCTCCCCATGGCTGGGGAGCTGAGCCTCCATTCCGGCAGTTCCTCCAGCTGGGCTGGAACGCCCCAAGGAGGCTCCCTCAGCCACTGGCTTCTTCCCCTCATCCCTCAAGTTCCAGATTTCCAGCCAAGGCCCACCTGCTTGCAGACCAACTCCTAGCCACATGCAGTCAGCACCAGAGAGGGGGAGAGGGGGAGGACCGACAAAAGTCTGACCCTTGGGCACAGCCAGTGTGGCTCAGTGATGGAGCATCAACCTATGAACCAGGAGGTCAAGGTTCAGTCCAGTCAGGGCACAGGCCCGGCTGTGGGCTCGGTCCCCAGTAGGGGGCGTGCCGGAGGCAGCGGATCGATGTCACCCCTTGCTCTCAGACTTCCGCCACTTCCAACAGCCCGCAGTCTCCACCCGCTCATCTGAGCACAACTTTCACACCTATCCAATCAGAAGCTGTAATGACAAAGTTTCCGAAAACGTTATCCGAAAGCTTCGCTGTCCATGGAATTCACCTTCCCGCGGCGAGGACGCGGGCCAGCTCCCCGGCCACGCGTGTCCCTGCACACACAGCGCGGGTGACCACCGTGCGTTTG
>NW_005370710.1:1644541-1671744 GCF_000412655.1 Myotis brandtii
CGGGCTGCAGAGGCAGGTGGAGTCAAACTTGGCCACCTAGCGAGCCCGAGGGTGTCTGGGGAACCGCGGGATGGGACCGCGGGCCTAGGGGCGAGGGGGCGCGGCTCGCCGAGCTGGGGGAAAGGACGGAGTCGGGAACAGGAACCTAGGAGCCCCCTGGTCCCCCCAAAGCCCCCGGGGATGGGGAACCACAGCTCGCCAGGAAGGCCAAGCAGAAATGGGCCAAAGGCAGTAACAGGAGGCGAGCCCGCTGGGTTTCGGGGACCCACGCGGGGGAGGAGATGCCCGGGCCCCGGGGGAAGGAGGGCTGCGGGGTGTGAGCTGGGAAGGCAGCCGGGCGAGCAGAGCAGAACGGGGCGGGGAGTGGGGAAGAGGACCCAGAGGAGGGAGGAAGGTTGTGGGAAGGGAGGAGGAGGAGGTGGTGGTGTTGGCCGTGGCCTTGTGGGTAAAGACTAGGGGCGCGATTCACAAAGCACTCGGCGCACTGAAGTCCGAGCACCGCGCAAGCCACTCCGCTGTGGGCGGTCTGCGTGGGGACCAGACCTCGCCCTCCACGCTCCGCGCTCGCGCTCGGAGGCGCCGGGGATGATGGAATGTCGGGGGAGCCTGGTCCGCGCCTGGAGTGAGCCTGCTGGGCTCCCCGCGGTCGAGCGTGGGGACGGAGCAAAGTTTGCAGCCCGTGTCCTTCGTGGGTGCAGAGGGGTGTGGGCGGTTCCCCATTCGGCCCAGGGAGTCCCTGCCGGATGGGCTGAGAAGATCCAGGCGGAAGGGGCGCCGTGCACTGGGACAGGTGCGCAAACTGGCAGGGATGTTGGGGAGGGAGCCGGCCTGGATGCGCCAGACCAGTGGCACCCAGCCTGAGACCCAGCCTGAGACCCAGCCTGAGAGAGGGGACCTTGCCTCCCGGGGTCACCCCTGCAGCCCAGGCACCTAGAGCAGGACCTGGCTGTGAGGGAGCGAGCGAATGAGTGAGTGACTGGGGGTGAATGGACTTGAGGAGGTGTAACCCCCAGGCAGAGGCCTGGAGAGCAGAAAAGGGACCCTTCCCTGCGTCCCCGCCACCGGGCTTTTGCCTTCCCTGACCCAGACATAAAGGAAAAGTGGGATGCAGCGGGCAGGTCTGCTGACTTGGGTTTTTGCTGTAGGCTTTTCCGAAGACAATGTGTTGTTTTGTTTTGCAATGTGCGATGGAAGGACACTGCGTCTAAATAATTAACCTCCCTCCAATATGCTCATTACTTCGTTGTTGAGCGTGAGGCCTGGAGCAGTGGAAAGTTCAGGAAGGCACTTGGATGGGTGTCAGTCCTGAGTGGAAGTGGGGTTGCTGGCTGGGCCCGGGGTGTCCTGATTTGCATGCAAATGTGAGCGGCTCCTGGCAGATGTCTGGCCTCATCCATTCACAGGAAGGAATTTGAAAAGACAAGGAGTCTTTCCTTAACAATAGCCCTTAAGAAAATGGGATAAAGGCGCAGTGTGGGCTTTTCTGTGTGGGAATCCCCTGGCTTGCGGGCACCTCGCTCAGGAGCCCCTTCTCTGAGGGCCTTTGCGGAGAAAACTTGAGCACCCCGAGCCCTCTCCTGGCTGTGTGTGCACCCCCAGGCCCTCGCCTGACTGTGTCCCTGACATCCCGCTGGATGCTCTGAGCCTGGGAGGAAGGTGTGTGAGGGAAGCAGGCAGGAGTCTCCACCCACTTCAGGCGGTTGGAGGCGATTTCGGAATCGACTTTCAGAGTTGTTGTTTTTTTCTTCTTTTAGTCATTTCATCTCCTGCTCACATTGGTTCTCCATCCTTCCAGATCCACAATATGGGGCAAGAGGGTTAGAGTTGGCCGATGTGAAGAACTCGCGAGAATGATCGCTGTCCTGTCAAAATTACTGTCGTTGTTAAGGCACCAGCCTTGTAGGCCTGCGGGTGATGGAGCCGTGGGGTTCCTAGCTACCTGAGAGGGTCTCAGGGCATAGGACAGAACAGTGACTGGGAGGGACCCCAAAGCTGGGGGATGTCCGCCGTGTCTGAGCCATGTCTAACCGTGGCTGCTAGACCACTGCACCCCTCACTGCCTGGCCTTGGGCCGCACGTGGGCCCGGGATTCTACCCACAGACAAGCCAGCCCAGTGGCCGCCTCTTCTTTCTCCAGGGAAAAGTAAGAACCTATCCACTGGCTGCATCTCCCCTGCAGTCTATGTATTCCCTGAAAGGGACATTAAAATACAAACCCTCCCCCCAGATAAAAGGACAATATTGTTTTGAGGGCTCGGTGTTTGGGGGGAGGGGGTGGGCAACAGATGTTCCTCTGCTATTTTCCATGTTTCCCCCGGTTCTCTTTGCCGCTTCAGTGACTCTTACACAGACGGCGGTCCTGCCCCGGGAGGGGCACCGGTAATGGAGTCTGGGGAGAAAAGGTTGTAGCCAAGATGACCTTTCCTACGACTGAGACATCAGAAAGTAGAAGGTTATGATCCTAAACTCCTTGGTGACATCACCCTCCATGCCAGCTTCGTGATGGGCTTGAAGGCTGTGAAAATACAGCCAATATTTCCTAACGAGGTTGCAAACCGTCGTCTTGTCCAGTTACGTGTGACCGAGGCATTTTTGAAAGAAACCGGAGACTTTCTAATGGCCAAAGCCTCCCATTTGTGGGAGGTGATTCCTGGCGAGATCTTTATGCTGCGAGTCTAACAAGAGGGGGGATGAGCGCTCATCTGTTGGTAGATAAACGTGGGGAAGCACTTGCTAGGACAGGGTCACTCTGCTCCATGAAGCCTTACGCCAGGCCCAGGGCAGACGCTGGTCTGGACAATGGCACAAGCAGTCCCGGGTGGTGCCTGGCCGTCCCGGAGAGCCGGGGGACAGCACCACGGACCTCTCTCTGGCGAGACCCTGCCAGGGCCAACTTCTTGGCCTGACGGCTGGAGAGCTCACCCCTTCTACACTGATGGGGACAAACCCGGGAGCTACTGAAGGAAACCTGCCCCTCTGAGTATATGGCTGCTTCCATGGCTGGCAGGGTATGACCACAGGTAACCAGAACAGCGGACTTTTTGTCTCACCATAACTAAGCCATAAATACAACATGACACATGATGGGCCTGGATGCCACTCTTTACTGGACTCCTGTCATATTCTTTATCTTTTCTTTTTAAACTACAAAATGGTATTTCTTCCAACGATCCCCTGAGCACTCCTGCGAGGTCGCTCAAATACTGTATTTAGTTTTTCCAAATTATGATGTGGAGCCTCTATTTGGAGTTAAGCCAATCTGGAGATCAAGCATGTTCCATTTTAAAATCGTATTTTGGTTCCTGGGAACAATGGGAGGGTCTTTCCCTCCTGAATGGAGCTTTGATTAATATTTTACTCGGGAGGAAATTATAATGATGCAGATGGAGGCAGGAAAGCACGGCTCCCCTTTTGTTTTGGTTCCCAGTGCAGAGTGGAGAGAAAGGTGAACCTCGCTGTGAAGTCCAACGCTGGAGTGGCCGAGGGAGCCGCCCGTCCGCGCGTCTTCTTAAAGGGGTTCGCTTGTTAGAGGTTCTCACATCTCCCTCGTGCTGGATGGCAGGTCACAGGGTGTATGTCTCAGAGCATAGACAGGTGCATAATGAAAGGGTTACTGTCCCTGCAGTGACAACCTGGTAAAATAGTAGAGAACGTACTCCCAGGCTTACTGGCTGCTCGCTAGCACCGTTAACTCTATTTTCAATAATTAAAGTATGTGCCCTTTTATGTGACCGTGTTTTTTCAAAGAAACACTATACAGGCTTACATATTATATATTTTGCTTTTTGAATCTTTTCAGGTCTAGCAAAGGTGATTAGCAGAGGTATCGGTTACGTGGTGGGTAAGCGAGCTGTTATCCGGTCGTAGCTCCGTGACCTTGAGTCAGGTCCCTGCGCCTCCGTGTCCTCATTGCTAACGTGACGGGCGGGGAGGGGGCGGTGCAGGGGGGGGAAGAACTTGTTCCGTGGTCAGCGAGGTCGCTGAAAGGTCTGTGGGCGCCGCGCCCCCAGTGCCACACGAGGCTATGCATTTAACTGGGACGGAACCGTTGCACTTAAGCCACGGAGCCTCAGCCCCGAGAGGCAGAGGAGCTCGGCTTGGACTTGCAGGGATGCGTCCCGAGGCCCAGCCCCCCTCCGACCCCCACCCCCGAGCCCCTCCAGGCCTTGGCCGCCGCACTTCCCAAGGACACTGGGCTCTGAACTCCTAGGCCTGGAAGCTGCTCTCCCGGGCTCAGCGCCTCCATGGACGCTCCTAACAGCTGGGGTCGGCGCTGCTGGCAAACGCTGATTAAGATAAACGAGGTGATTCTCTGACCCCGCGTCCTGGCGGTCTATTGTGACCCTGGCAGACATGTGGGCTCCACAGCTGTCCCTCATTTGTGTATGAAACAAGCACATCGGTGGCATTTTTTGGTTGCCATGGTTACATGAGCACTCTCCATGTGACGCGGCATCCTTCTCTGGGAAAGGTTTTTGTGGCAGATATTTGGGGGGCCTGGGAGCGGAGGACAACTACTTAAAGTTTTGGGGGGGATGAACCGGTTGTTTTCTGGAGCCACACACCGCCCCCCCCCCCAGTGGCTCCCAGGAAAGGGCAGTCCCAGCCTTCAACTGACAAAGACACGCAAGGGAGGCCTTTCCAACAGCGCCCACCTAGCCAGGAGGGCGTCCCTCAAATACGCGTCTCAGGATACCTGCTCCTCTGCCCGGCCTCTGTGGCTCAGTGGCTGAGCATCGACCTAGGAACCAGGAGGTCACGGTTCGACTCCCGGTCAGGGCACATGCCTGGGTTGCGGGCTCCGTCCCCAGTGTGGGACGCGCAGGAGGCAGCCGATCCATGATTCTCTCTCATCATGGATGTTTCTCCCTTCCTCTCCCTCTCCCTTCCTCTCTGAAATCAATGAAAATACATAGAGCTGCTCCCCCGCCACAGCCGCCCAGTGTGGGGCCATGATCACAGTCCCCGGGAGTCACACAGGAGAAACGGCAGCGCCTGTGCCTGTGCCCCAGGAGGCGAGCCATCACCGCACTGGGAGACAGGAGAGAAAGTAGCAGGGAGGTGGCGTCACTGCTTCCATGCCCGGAACCCTCCCCCTGGAAAAGACGGGAGCGGGCGACGCAGAGGGTCAGTCCCACAGGCCGGCAGCCTCGTCCTGCGAGGCCCAGGACACAGACGGAGCCTCCGTGGACTCGGCGCCCAGCACAGAACCACGGGTGGGGCCGCTAGCGGGGTCCCTCCGCTCTTCCTCCCCTTGGTGATGTCCTGCCAGTGAGGACGAAAGGAGGTTTAACCCCAAAGGACCCATGCATTAGCTTCGCTGTGTCCTACGGGGACAGCCTGTCCCTGGATCCCAGCCGACCTCACCACATGCTCATACACCCTGGGAGGCCAGGTGAGACCCGTGGGTCCTTCACAGAGAAAAACACCAAGTACAAGGGCAGGTGCTGGCGGAACGTTCCCCGGGCACCAGGGGCAGCCCTGGCAGAACCCACGCCACGTGGGGATTTCCCAGTGGCTTCACCCTCAGGATGAGCAGGGATGAGAGAGGCGCTCCTTGCAAATGAGGTGCTTTTGTAGATGAGAAAACCCTGCCAGGGCTCCCAGGTCCCGTCCCCGGCCACCATGTTCCCTGACACAGGGCGCAGTCACAGAAGGAGAATGAAGTCCAGCATCCTTGTCCCCTTCCAGCTGCCGGGACATCCCACACACTCACACACCTTAACTCCTCGGATCCTCCCATGACTTTCATACCCATTTTACAGCTCAGCAAACCAAGGCAGGAAGCCATGCGGTCAGGAGCCCGGTGTCACACAGCTGGTGCGTGTACTCTGAGCATCTGTCGAGTGAATGACTGTCTGAGAGGAGAGGGTGGTTTATTCACCTCTCAGGGACCGGCAGGCCCGCTCTGGGCCGGGCACCCCGAGGAACCGGCTCTGAGACGGGGCAGATGGTGCCTCGGGGCTGGTCAGCGGCGAAGCAGGGAAGTGAATGCGGGTCTTTCTGACGCTGCACCTGCACCATTAGAGCCCAGGCTAGGTTTCTTCCCCGTAATTGCAGCCATAAAACCAAAGGATTGGCCCAGACTGGCTCTCACGGCCCATCCGGCTCTAAAACGTCTATAATTCGTTATTAACGTGAGGCTACGGAAAATCAAGCATGATGGACTTGCCTTTTCTGTTACTTTCAATCTTGAAATATAGCTTGGAGTTTTCACTTAACCAGCTGTCCCTGAATTATCCATTGAAATTGTATTGGAATTATTAACAGTGTTTTTAAAACTGTATATAAGGTAAATACGTTTAAATGGGTGAAAACTGCACACTTAAAGGTGCCATTCTCCATCGCCACCACACTGCACATTATACCACCATTGCCTAAATTTAGGTGTTTTCTTAAAAATTAAAAAGACAAGTAGAGTGACTGATCATGAAGAAAGCTGCTGACTCTTACGACGTGTATGGAATGGCTTTACACGAGCTCGGAGCCATGGCCACACTACAAACACCTGAGATTCGCTTCCAAAGACTTTTGCTTTAAGGGGATCCTGACGGGCAGGTGAGGCGCCAGCCAGTGTGAGCCCGGCCCCAGGTCACAGACAGCGGCCCGGGTCACAGGACGGAGGCCCAGAGCAAGGGGTGGGGAACCAGGCAGGACTCAGTCGGGAAGAATTAGTTCCCAAACCGTCTGGCTTTGGCCTGGAGGGAGGGAGTGAGCCTGAGCATCCCCCTCGGTAAAATGGGGAAATAACCTGGAACCCGCCTGGCAGAGTCACAGGGCTCCTGTGAGGTCCCGCGTACAACCCTCTGCACAGTTCCAAACCGCAGCGGCTGCTCGGCAAACCGTAGGGATGAGTACAAGCGGCATTTCCCTGTGGAATCGGAATTTCTTAATATGCTCTCATTGATTTTTTAGAGAGAGAGGAAGGGAGGGGGAGAGAGAGAGAAACATCAATGATGAGAATCATGGATCGGCTGCCTCCTGCACGCCCCCTACTGGGGATCGAGCTCATAGCCCAGGCTGTACACTGGGAATTGAACCACGACCTCCTGGTTCACAGGTCAATCGATCGATGCTCAACCACTAAGGCGCACATAGACTCCGGCAGGTAAGGATTATCCCCACTTTGAGGATGAGGAGAAACGAGAGATAGGAATCCGCCCAGCATCTCGCCACTGCTCTGTGCGCAAGGCCAGGGCCTCGCTGACCTTCACTTCCCGCCTGTCCTCGGCCTGTGTTCCCAGCTCAGGGCTGCTTATTCCCATCGCGGTCATTCAGCACCACCGCCAGTTCCTGGGGAGACTGCGACGCTCAGCCCGGGCCCCGGAAGGGCCTCGCACATGGGACACGTCCGTAGCAAGTACCAGCGGCGTGGAGCCCAGAGGGGTTTCCACGTCTTGCGTCTCCCAGGCGCCTCCTGCTGCTTCTGCGCCACTTTCTCGGGTATTTCCTACAGCGCTCGGCAGACACGAGCAGGTCGTAACCTGCATTAGACGCAGAGACACCGCTGCCTTATTCAGAGGCCGATGCAGGGAGTCGAGCTCATCTGGGGATGCCTTTATGAGGTGAATGCCACGGAAGTGTGATTAATCAGAAAGTACTCATTAGAGGCATGGAGACCAGCAGGGCTGTTAGGAGGGGCTGTGGGGGGTGAGGAATGTGGGTGGTGGTACTTCTGGCCCAGGGGAGCTACCAGACTCCTAGGGCAGAGAGGATGGGGAGAGAGGGAGGAGAATGAAGTGATGGTTGGTGGAAATGCCCAACGGAACAGGAAACACAGTTTTGGACCATGCAGGCCTGGGTTTGAATTTCACTTTCTTTTTAAAAAAATTTTTTTTTGTTGTTAATCCTCACCCGAGGATATTTTTTCCATTGATTTTCAGAGAGTGGAAGGGAGGGGCGGAGGGAGAGAGAGAAACACTGATGAGAGAGAGACATCGACTGGTTGCCTCCCACACGCACCCCAGCCGGGTGCCGGGGATGGAACCTGCCACCCAGGTAGGTGCCCTTGGCCAGGTCTCGGACCCCGACCTTCCAGTCCTCAAGCTGACGCTCTATCCGCTGAGCCACACGGGCCAGGGCTACTTCACCTTTTATTTTCTGCTTTTCGTTGTCTCCCCTCCCCCAGCCCTGTCATACGTTTTCCTTTGGTTGGAGATGAACCTCCTCCCCGCCCCCAATGAAGACACAGGCTGGCTGACGGCACCCCCATTTGCCCACAGGTGACAGGTGTCCACGGTATGAACACCGGCCTGGGGCCATCTCAGAGCTTCCCTCCCGCGTGGCCCGCAGGTGCCTCGCATGTGGTGTCGCTCCTATTCACCGTCCCCGCTGTGGCGCTCGCACCCGGCCACATCTGGCCACATCTGGCTGGTGTCGGCACGCGAGGGGTGACTGGTGGTGGTGAGCGAGCCAGACCCTCTAGGAGACGCAGACGGAGAGTGATCGCATTAGGGCGCTAATGACTGTGAAACCTGGTTGACAGCGAATTGTCCTCCGTGGGCAGACGGCCTGATCGCAGTCATCACGGTGCATCACACGGGATCTCGGCTCTGAGTCGGCGTGCCGCCCCCGTCCTCTGTTCCAGCTCCTTCTTTGTATCGACACATGACTACGTTCTCACACTCACCACGTGGTGATCGCAGGGGACGGAGGAGAGCTCGCCTACCAGCATTTCTCAGCAGGACGCGCAGATAACAGCGGTGCTTGTCCATCCCTTGGGAGTTTGCCTTAGCCTTGCCCGGGCCTTGTAAATGGTCCCTTTTGAAGACTTTCTTTATTCCTCCCTTTTGACTATGTACTAGTGTACCATCCGCTTCCTGCTGGGTATCGGCCACGTGTAAGAAGTTGGGGAAACTCCTTAGCAAGGCAGTAAGGGCCCGTATCGAGGCACTGTCTGACCTCCTGTCCTGACTTCGCCCCTATGTTGGCAGAACCTGAATCTCATCCAAGGGGAGCGAGTCCCTACTTCTCGCACCTGTTCCCACTGTGTGCTCCGGTGCTTTCCCACGGGCGGCCTGCCGGGGAGTGGTCAGCGGCCGGCGCCACACGAGCCCTGACGTGCAGTGCCTGCCAATGCCTGTGGTGTAAACACACCCGCCATGACACCTCCATGCGCCTAAAATGTCTCAGAACTTGGAATTGGGAAGAAAAGCACACCGTTGGCCAGTGACCCCTCCCAACCCTGTCCACCCCCACCCTCTGCCAGGGCCGGACCCAGAACTGCCGCTCTGCAAAGGATTCCAACTCTTTCCCGTTGCTCCTGTGGGCATTTGGAACGGTTTTGAATGACCAGCCACACGTTGGTGGTAATATTTCCGAACCCAGGGCTTCTCGCCAATTAGATGTTTGAGGCTTAGAAGCCCTGAAGCAAAAATCAGCTACCTGCCTGTGTCTCCAGCCACATCGCCAAAGCTTCCTGCTTCAAGTTGCTTCATTTCCCAAGAAAATGATTCTCACCCGCTGGTCCTATTTCCAGATTGCGTCCTCAGGATCCTCATCCACACGTGACTGGAAGCATCGACTGCTCTCGGTTATAAGCATCTGAACAGAGAAAACGTTCAAGGTGGGTGTTCGTTCTGGAGAGAGAAGACGGCCCACGATTTATTCCGAAACGTATCTTATTAAGGAAGGGTCTTTTTACGCAGCCCTGCTAAGCGATGCCTTCCATTTCACTTTATGAAACAGATGAGCCCAGTATGTCAAGTTCAGAAAGTCACCACGGCGGCCATGGGGAAGCTGGGACGTCCGGGAATAAAGGCGAGCGTGCACCGGCATCGGGCTATTTCCTGATGTCACGGTTATGGGTGACGACAGGGGTGTTCCATTAAAGTTATTCTTGTTGCTCTTAATTTCATAACGGCTGGGGATGGAGACGAGATGAAGGAAAGCGCCAGGATTTCTGATGCGTGCGGGCCCTGGGAGGTTCCCCGCGGGCCCTTGGCCCCGTTGGTGACAGGGAGGCCTGGATGGTGTGACGAAGGACCGTCCCCTCCCGCGCCCTGGTTGACGGCGTCCTCAATCCGAGCCCTTTGACTGCTGGACCAAGGGTCTTAGTGCATCCTCACAGGGCAACGCCTTGGCACCGAAGAGACTTCGTAATGAGCTATTTCCAACTCAAGGAGGTGGCGTGAACCGATTTCAATTCGCCAAAACAATTTAAAAACCTGATTACCAGAAATCCTAATTCACTAGAATGTTTTCCCCCTCAGGGGGCCACTTTTAGGAGGAAAAGGGAAAATTGGAAGAAAATAGTAACAAAGACTTGAGATTGGGGGCCAGTATGAGTTCCTTATCAGGGCAGGGAAGGAATATGTCTTAATAATAATAATAATACCCTAGCTGGTTTGGCTCAGTGGATAGAGCATCAGCCTGCAGACTGAAAGGTCCCAGATTTGATTCCCTGTCAAGGTCACATGCCCTGGTTTTAAGCTCGATCCTCAGTGTGGGGCGTGCAGGAGGCAGCCAATCAATGATCCTCATCATTGATGTTTCTCTCTCTCGCTCCCTCTCCCTTCCTCTCTGACATCAATAAAAACATATTTAAGAAAATAACAACAACAACAACCCCTATCAAAGGCAAGAGGTGGGTATTAAAGATTGAAAGATTGGAACTACCACTTCCTAGGAGACCCTCAGCTTCCCAGAAATTACATGCACCGGTTCCCCGAGCCTGACCTTCAGTACCAAGCGACCTTGTTGCTTCATCACAAGGTCGTATTCGTGTGTGTGTGCCCGGAGGCTGCGGGCACTCCGTCTCCACCCGGGGGATGCGGGTAAGGAGGTGGCATCACACCAGGGCCCCGCCCTCCAGTGCTGCAAATGTGGGTCCCTCTCGGCATTTCCCCAGCAGCTGTGGGGGTCGCCACTGGTCCTTTCAGCTCTGAGCCACTTGTAAGACGGAGCAGTGGCCTCAGCCCCCACGGAGCGTGAGAGCAGGGGGCACTTCTGCGCTGGGCCCCCTTAGCACTGCGTCCTGCCCCGCCCTGTCCTTGGGACAAGGTGACACTTCCTGGGAGGCCCCTGGCCCCCGCCCTGCGGAGGGAAGGTTGCGCTGGCGGGCACACTTCTCAATGATGAAGAAAACCAAGTTCTTTAGATCCGTATTAGAGCAAATAGTCGTATAAAAACCATTTAGCACAGGAGCTCGAAGCCAAGTTGATTTTAAGAGCTCAGGGACAGATGGCTTCATTTTGCTTCTTCCCAAGGGATGGCGTTCCGTGGAAGCACAGGGTGCCTGGGGTCTGTCGAGTCGAAGGGCAGACACAGCCATGCACCCCCGCGCCGCTGTCTCTAACCGCGAGGAGCAGAGCTTGATGCTAAATGTTGGTACCTTCCCATATGTCCATCTCCGAGGGAGGGGCTGTGTGCTTGGCATTTTCCCAGGCTCCGGTTTAAACGCTTCGTCTTCTAACTGTAAATGCTAAGGAGTCAGACTCTAGAGGTGTGTCAGTGGATCTGAGCTAAAACAGACAGGCTCCCGCCCGGCTGGTGTGGCTTGGAGATTGCGCATCAACCCAAGAACCAAGAGGCCACGGGTTCGATTCCTGGTCAGGGCACATGCCGGGTGATGTCTCTATCTCTTTATTCCTCTCCCTTCCTCTCTCTAAAAATCAATAAAGGGGAAAAAAAAAGTACAGGCTCCCACCTTAAGAACATTGGATGTTCAATTTTTTTAAATAAGAATTCTGTTAAAATGTCAGGTAGTTAATAAAAATTACCAGCAGATTAAAAAAATATATAACCAACACTGCAGGTGTGGCTCAGTGGTTGAGCTTCAACCTATGAACCAGGAGGTCACAGTTGGATTCCCAGTCAGGGCACATGCCTGGGTTGCGGGCTCAAGGCCCAGTAGGCAGGAGGCAGCCGATCGATGGTTCTCTCTCATCATTGATGTTTCCATCTCTCTCTCCCTCTCTCTTCCTCTCTGAAATCAATAAACATATTTAAATATATGTACATATATACAATATATATATACATGTATGTGATCACAATGGTACAGAATTCTCCTTGAGTAAAGAAAACTGCAATAAATATCCTGAAGAAGTGAAAGCCTTTGCCATTTCCTTGATGAGAGTCATGTTCACTGTGACACTGAACCTGAACTGGCCTGGGCGCACAAGCCGGTCTGGCAGAGGCTCCTGGGGTTGCTGGACGTGGCTGGCATCCCGAGCTCGACGGTGTTGGTGTCCGCAGCGCACCTGCCCTGTCCGTGCCAACCCCGATGAGTCTGCCTCTCCAGCGGCCTGTCTGCAGTTCTGGACACGTCACCCAGACCGCTGGCAGCGGCTCCTGCGCAGCGTGTACTGGCACGGCCTGGCGAGTCTCCGTCCGCCGTGAGAACGCCGAGCAGTGCCCTGGGAAGGGCTGAAAAGGGTGTGAAGAGACAGAGCTGGGGAGGCAGAGTGAGGCCGCCACACGGAGGAGTTCACGTTTATTTAACATGCAATCATGGTGGTAATTACAGAGCAATTATTTCATATGGGCATATTATGAGGAGAGAATTAAAATAATTTGTAAAAAGACTAAAATGAATGGGTTCCGTGGCAGTTTTCATGTCACTGCACTTGCTGGTGCTAAAAAGGAGCATAAAGCAGCCCAGGTGTCGCTTCCTGTTGTGTCCGCTCAGCCGTCCGTCCACTCAGCCTCCCGTCCACTCAGCCTCCCATCCGCTCAGCCTCCCATCCACTTAGCCTTCCGACCGCTTACCCACCCATCCACTTAGCTGTTCGTCTGCTCAGCCTCCCATCCGCTCAGCCACCTGTCCACTCCCAACTTGACGATGCTAAATTGCTACTTGACGGCTCTGACTATGCAAACAGTTCATTTCTTATAAAGAAAAACAAGGAACTTTCTCGGTCCTACAAGCGAGTTAAACAGAAAACAATCCTTTTTCCCTGGTCCTGCGTCCTTTGCCTGTCACAGACTCTCAGGGTTAAAGGGATTTGACAGATACCAGGTATAAGAATTCTTCAAACTGTATCTGGTGAGTGACTTTTCACAATATGGCAGGGAAAATGAGGTCGGCAATGAGCTGAGACAGTCCGTGTGCAAGTACTAGCCTTGCCTGCGAGGTCCTAGAACAAGCTGCAAAGATCAAGTTCACGCGTTTCTTTTAAAATTAAGAAATGGTATCCCCGTGCTGCCGAGCTCCTTGGCAAACAGATGAGCCGCACCCGGATCTTGACTCTGACATGTGCAGCTCAGCCATTGGGGGGGATGGGCATCGCCTTCGAGAGCTGACCTGCTCCCTGCGGGCCGATCTGTGCTTCTGCTACTTCTTGGACAGCCCGCTCATCCGATGACCACCGGGGGTTCTTTGGGATGGCCATGTGACGTGCATTAGTGCCTTTACACCACCCACACGCACCAGAGAATGCCTGAGACCCTGGCAATGAATAAAAATAATAACAAATACAAGAAGAAAAGGGGGAGAAAATAAAACCAGGGGAAGGACAATCCAATGTTCCTGTGGGAACCGGGAGGACCAGCAGAGAAATGTCAAGTGCTCAGATTAGGAAATGCTGAGTCCGGGATTTATGCGGCTCCTCCGCCAGCGAACTGGGCCACCTCTCATCACCCGGGGGATCTCTCAGGTGCTGCCTCTGAAAGTAGGTCTTCCAAGAAAAGGAATGAGGATCGATTTTTGTAAATGGGATGCGCCTTTAACAAGCGCTATGTTTTCTTCAGAGCAGAGATGCACGGTGCGTAGCAGACTGGGCTAAGGGTAGGTTTTCACACACGGACCCTGTGCCAATAACATCCCCAAATGTCTAGCTCATCATCTAGTTGTCAAACACTCCCACTAGCTAATAAGCATCGTGGGTGATATTATTATTACTTTCTTCTGTGATTCAGACGTTGCAAACCGGCCACAGGCTATAAAAAGCCTCAGAAAGCAGGCAGTTTTGCTCGGCTTGTGCAGTTGCACATTTCCGGGGGGTTGGGAGTGCATGCACCCTCCAGCTTCTTACCAGGCCTGTGTTAGGCTCAGTGACCTCACCTACCCAACCCCTGGCGCAGCTTGAGATCCTTGGCCTAATCGAACTCCATGCCTCCGTAGCATTTAAATAGCACAAAGCGGGGAGGGAAGGAGCATCACCTCACAGAGAACGGCCAGAAGTCGTTTTCACCCCGAGGAGAGCTGGCTGAGAAGATGGTTCCTGAGGTCCCTCTGGCCGCGGACGCTGCGAGCTCTCCTCTCAACCTACTTAGTCTAAGACAATAAAACAGGACACAAAGTTTCCAGACCGGCTCAAGGTCAGCTGGGAAGGTGGGGTGAAGCCCAAATGAAGCCCTTCCCTGGTGTCCTCATGCGGGGGCTCGGCCACGGGGCCCGGCTCGCTGATGAGGGTGCGGGCTCCCGGGAGCAGTTCCCGACGCACAGGAGCCTCGTCCTTGCAGGGATCCGCTTGCTTCATTGTGTCCTTGCAGGGATAGGGAGACTGTTACAGCCCTTCCTCCCAGACACACCCTCCTCCATCTGCGGTCCCTGAGCCACGGTACAGGTGTTTCGCTCTGGCTAATGTGTGAACAAGGAGCATCATTTGGGAAAATGGTTGGAGGACGACATGTAAGACTCAGAAAGGGTCAGGGGCCAGACAAGAGTCCACGAAACGAATGTCTTCCAAAGTAGTCGGTGCAGGGTCAGCGTTCAGAATGCATTTGCAAGACCGTCTCGACTTCCCAGAGGAAATACAATAAACCCTCCATAAAGAGCTCCAGCATTTCGGCCACGGTGGCTCCGTGGTTGAGCATCATCCTATGACCCAGGAGGTCACGGTTTGATTCCTGGTCAGGGCACGTGCCCGGGTTGCGGGCTCCATTCCCAGTGTTGGGGCGTGCAGGAGGCAGCCAGTCAGATTCTCGCCCATCATTGATGTTTCTCTCTCTCTCCCTCTCTCTTCCTCTCTGAAATCAATAAAAATATATTTTTTTAAAAAAAGAAAAGAGCTCGCGGCAAACTCTCGGGCTCTCCCCGCACCAGCCACCTACTGCCCTGGGGGAGGCTCCGGCCAGGCCTTTCAGAACCTGGAGTTGCTGACGCCACAAAGCATGCTCTGCTGCCGCCAGCCACCCACTCCTTGCTGTCGTGCTCAGCACCCACACGGAGCTTCAGACCCAGCGGGAGGCAGCGAACCTGGAAATGACCGCTACCATCTGCGGCCAGTGCCAGGCGCTCTGCCCAAGCTCTGCCCGTACCAGCCTGCGAGTCCTCCCCGCCCCACGTAAGAGGAGCTTTTAGGATCTGTTTTCTGAAAAAGGAGACGGAGCCTCAGGAAGAAAGCGCTGACGACTCCCTCAAGGTCACACAACTGCAGCTGAAGCCAGAGGCCACACTCACCTCGACTCCAGGGTCAAAAGGCTGGCAGACCTGCCTGCCCTGTTTTGTTTTTGACCTTTTGTATTTTTTATTTTTTGGTGCCATAAATATAGGGCGTCCCCCCAAAAGTATAAGACACTTTGAATAATTACAAAGGCATATTTATTAAAATACATTTTATTTTCAAAATTGAGCTATCGGCTACTGAAGTGTGTGTACATTTTTTGACACCTGGGACATGTAGTTTCTAAAGTCACTTTTGTGTGTGTGTTTTTAATGACATCTGTGGGTTTTTCTGAATGTTCCTATTAAGTGTGTGTGAGTGTGTGTGTGAGTGTGTGTGTGTGATGATGAAGATGATGATGATTTTACCCAATAACATGAGCAGTCCCAATTTAACTGTAAAGGGGAACCAGGTTAGTGCAGTGACTATAGTCAAAGTGCCTGCAACTCAGAGCTTGCTGAGCTGCGTGGAACATCCTGCTGTTACGTTTGGAGGGTCTGTGTCTGCTCAGCAGACCGAGAAAGGCTAGGATGGAGGGTGTCGGGATAAACGTAACGTCTGTCCCACTCGCATTCCAGGCGCACCTGCAGATTGGATCAGGCCGCGGGCCCTGTGCCGGCCGTGGGCGAGCCCGGGATGGAGAGCCACAGCTGAGAGGCTCTGGCGTCCTGGCCTCCGAAAACTCCAGAGAACCGTCCTGCGGGCTCCGGAACTCTCCGCCGCGCCACCGAGACTTTGCTTGAATGTTCGCGGGTCGCTCCGGGGCGTTCCCCAGCTGCTGAGAGGTGCGCAGGCAGGGCGGGCCGGCAAAAAAACGCAGAGTGGCGAGTGCCCACAGCTGTGCGTGTGCGAGGTCCGGCCCTGGTTCACCCCACAGTCCACCTACCGTGAGGCCACCACCGTGGACTGCAACGACCTGCGCCTCACCCGCATCCCCGGCAACCTGTCCAGCGACACGCAGGTGCTGCTGCTGCAGAGCAACAGCATCGCGGCCACGGCCGACGAGCTGCAGCAGCTCTGCAACCTGACGGAGCTCGACGTCTCGCAGAACAACTTCAGCAGCATCCGCGAGGTGGGGCTGGCCAACCTGAGCCGGCTCACCACACTGCACCTGGAGGAGAACCAGATCGCCGAGCTGCCCGACCGCTGCCTGCAGGACCTGGGCAGCCTGCAGGAGCTCTACATCAACCACAACCAGATCCGCGCCATCTCGGCGCGCGCCTTCGCCGGCCTGCGCAACCTGCTGCGGCTGCACCTCAACTCCAACAGGCTCAGGGTGATCGACAGCCGCTGGTTCGAGGCCACGCCCAACCTGGAGATCCTCATGATCGGTGAGAACCCCGTGGTCGGCATCCTGGACATGAACTTCCGGCCCCTCGCGAACCTGCGGAGCTTGGTGCTGGCGGGCATGTGCCTCACCGACGTGCCCGGGAACGCGCTGGTGGGCCTGGACAGCCTGGAGAGCCTGTCCTTTTACGACAACAGGCTGGTCAAGGTCCCCCAGCTGGCCCTGCAGAAAGTCCCCAATTTGAAGTTCCTCGACCTCAACAAGAACCCCATCCACAAAATCCAGGAGGGGGACTTCCGGAACATGCTCCGGCTGAAGGAGCTGGGGCTCAACAACATGGGGGAGCTGGTGTCCGTGGACCGCTACGCCCTCGACAACCTGCCCGAGCTCACCAAGCTGGAGGCCACCAACAACCCCAAGCTCTCCTACGTCCACCGCCGGGCCTTCCGCGGCGTGCCCGCGCTGGAGAGCCTCATGCTGAACAACAACGCCCTCCACGCCGTATACCGGGCCACCGTGGCATCACTCCCCAACCTGCGTGAGATCGGCATCCACAGCAACCCGCTGCGGTGCGACTGCGTCCTCCGCTGGGTGGCCGCCAACACGACCAGCATCCGATTCATGGAGCCGCTGTCCATGCTCTGCGCCGCGCCACCCGAGCTGCGGGGGCAGCCGGTGAAGGACGCGCTGGCCCGGGACGCGGGCGAGCGCTGCCTCCCCATGATCGCCCACGATGCCTTCCCCGGCCACCTGAGCGCGGAGCTCGGCGCCACGGTGCTCCTGGACTGCCGGGCCCTGGCTGAGCCAGAGCCCGAGATCTACTGGGTCACGCCCCTTGGGAGGAAGATAACCGGGGACACGCTCTCCGACAGGTACACGCTGAGTAGTGAGGGCACCTTGGAGATCCCCAACGTCCGCACGGAAGATTCCGGGAGGTACACCTGCGTGGCCCAGAATGTGGAAGGCGCCGACACGCGCGTGGTCACGGTGAAGGTCAACGGGACCCTCCTGGACGGGGCCCAGGTGCTGAAAATGTACGTGAAGCAGACGGAGTCCCACTCCATCCTCGTGTCCTGGAAAGTGACCTCCAACGTCATGACGTCGAACCTCAAGTGGTCCTCGGCCACCATGAAGGTCGACAACCCGCACATCACCTACACGGCCCGGGTGCCCGTGGACGTCCACGAGTACAACCTCACGCACCTGCAGCCGTCCACCGACTACGAGGTATGCCTCACCGTGTCCAACGTCCACCAGCAGACGCAGCGGTCCTGTGTCAACGTCACCACCAAAACGGCCGCCTTCGCCCTGGACCTCTCCGACCAGGACGCCAGCACGGCCCTGGCCGCCGTCATGGGCTCCATGTTCGCCGTCGTCAGCCTCGCGTCCACGGCCGTGTACGTCGCCAAAAGGTTCAAGAGGAAAAACTACCACCACTCGTTGAAAAAGTACATGCAGAAGACCTCGTCGATCCCGCTCAACGAGCTGTACCCCCCGCTCATCAACCTCTGGGAAGGGGACCCCGAGAAGGACAAGGACGGGGCCGCGGAGGCCAAGCCCGCCCAGGTGGACACGTCCAGGAGCTATTACATGTGGTAACGCCGGGGAGACGCTGCTCTGGCAGCGAGGAGCACAAAGACGCTTTTGCTTTATTCTGCAAAAGTAACACGTGGGAGACTTTTGTATTTTGGACTTTGGGGCAGAGCGGAGGGGCCGGGTGGCCATCTCAGTTTTTTGTGTTTTTTTGTTTGTTTTCTTAGTGGAGCGTATCGCAGCGAGCCTGGGCTTCCGGAGTGTGTTCGGTTTTTATTCTTACCATTCTTATGATTATGATTTTATTATGATTATTCTTTGGTTTTAGTTGTTCTGCTAAACTCAATGATGCTGTTCTAACGACCATGCTCCATGCAATGATCAGTGGCAGGCTGGGGTTCCCCTGTGCCGTGGCCGGCAGCGTGACCCCGTCTTCCGAAGCCATCGGCAGAAAGCACCGCGTCCTCCCCAAAGCGTCCACGTGGTTGAGGAGCAGCGTGGGCCCTTGGCAGCCACTTGGTCCACAGACTTTCAACTCAAGTGACCACGGCTAGACTGTTACCTGCTTTGAATGGTGTTAGTTGACTGCACTGTAACCTTGTATCCACTGACTTGAATGTTTGCCTTTGAACACGGACGTTTCTTTTTGTAATCAATCGTTAAAGAGGCTTAGGCCAAGCTAACAGGCAATAGAAACACGTTCTATATCAGGTTTTTTTAATGTAACAAACCACATGTTACTTGTTACCTTCTTCTTTTTATCTTTAGTAGACACTTTTGAAAGAAAAAGACAATACCTTTGGTGTGTTTCACTCACCAACATGTGGTGTACAGTGAAGACAGGACTCTAATAAATTAGTTTTGTTCTGATTTTTTAGAACACTTGCAATAACGTATCCCATAGTTCTTGCTAGTGGCAGCGTGCTATTTTTCATGCCCCTCAAACCAACCACCCAGATAAACCGGCTACCACGTGATGCTTTTCAAAACTGGGCCCTAAAGAGTTTTGAAGTCTTTTTGTAGGGGAAGAAATATCTATTTTGATGCAGATGTTTTAATGGACAGGATTTCTATATTTTAAATATTACTGACCAGACCCAATGGAGGAAACAGTTCATATGAAGAAAAAAGGTGTATTGCTGTATCCTATGCATAACTAAACACGGATGGAGATATATATGGGGAGAGGGAGAGGGAAGGAGGGAGGGGGGAGAGAAGGGGGAGGAGAGAGAGATATGCGTAGGATATGTCTCATTCCTTCTCTGTAAGGGTTTTGTTAAAATCTGATATTATAGTAGTAGCCACGCGCCCCAGCGGAGTGCCAATCACAGAGTTAGTAGTATTCCAGATGCAGTCTGTGCTGTTCCTTTGCTAACAGCTGTCTATCTGCTTAGACCCATATTAGCCCATCTGGGTGTGGAGACCCCTGCAGGTGATGGACAGAAAACAGAGCGGCTTCTGGGCAGCTGGCATGTTCCATCCAAGTACCAGAGAGAGAGAGAGAGGCTTTCACAGGATTAGGTGTTTCCTGGGAAATGTGTGTGTGAAACAGAACAGGAGGCGGATTTAGGTAGGAGGCCGGTTCCACCGGGGGTGGGGTGGACTTCACAGTGTAATTAGAGGCGAAAGGACTCATTGGAAACGAGACTGATAAAGCGGAGGAGCACAGTAAGGCTGTTCCCAATGGCACCTGCCGCCAGGCCTGCAGGCAGTCGCACCAGGAGCCTGAGCTGGGAGAGGAGTGAGCGCGAGCAGGGGCCACTGAGCACAACTTGGGAAAGGCAGAAGAAGCGAGGGCGAGGCTGGCTGGAGGGTTTCTTTCTTTAATATATATATATGATTTCAGAGAGGAAGGGAGAGAGAGAAACATCAATAATGAGAGAGAACCATTGATCGGCTGCCTCCTGCACGCCCCCTACTGGGGATTGAACCTGCAACCCAGGCATGTGCCCTGACAGGGAATCAAACCGTGACCTCCTAGTTCATAGGTCGATGCTCAATCACGGAGCCACGCTGGCCGGGCAGGTTTCTTTCTTTAGTCAATTCCTTATCCCATGACTCACTTAGAAAGGCAGACCATGGCTTTCAAGACCACGAGTGCCTGAGCTCAAAGCATCTCTCCCCATGGCCGTCCTTTGTTGGTGAGGAAAGCCTGGGCCAGGGAGGGAAGAGTGGGACCGGCCAGGTCAGACCCCCTGCCCGCCGCCCAGGGCAGGGGTCCGGCAGTTCCACGCCCAGCTAACCTAACCCTGCTCCCGAACAAGCTCCATCCTCAGTGCCTTAGCTCGGTCAGTTCCAGCACCAGGCGATACTGCCCCCGGTGGTACTGCCCAGGGAATGCCAGGTGGGGACACAGAGAATCGGAGCTGCCTGGGGCGACTTTGGGGGGATTCCTGTGCGGGTTCTTGTCTTCAAATATCTGCAGAGAGCAGGGAGCCACCGGCCAAACTCCCGCTGAGCTGCACGAGGAGGAGGGGAGCGACCGGCAGCTCTGGGCCCGGGCAGGGAGGGGTGCCCTCAGACCACATTCACTGAGCAGGGTGGGCACTCGGATGCCAGGGAGGAGCTGGAGGAGAGCAGCCACTTCCCTCCAGGGTCGTCACTACCTCACGCAAGGCCAGTTTTGGGGAGAAACATCTCTTCTAACTTCTTCTCCTCTTATACAGTATCGTAGCTGATTTTTCCCTCGTCTGTGCTAATTGGTTGGATTTTGGTTGCTGGAAAGCAAGATGGCAGGGTGCTCTTCCCCCTCTTCACACAAGCCCTCCTCTGCGCTTCATTTAACTCGGTAAGTTAGACCAGGCGATGCCACATCAGAGTCCTGGCTGATGGCGGCGGCTGCACCTTCCCCAGGAAGGTGACGAACACAGTCACTCTCTAATTTCCCTTCTCCCCGCTGCTCCCGGCTGCCTTCAGGGCTATAACCTGGCTCCAACCTGAGGTGACAACGTTATTTTTGGAGCCGCATCTTTTAAAATGGGCATTCCCAAATGTGCCCATTAGTTCATGACCAAGTCAACAGATGTCGTGACCACCGAAGCAAATGCAATGTTTGTCCGCATTTCTCGTCGGACTGTGGGGTTAAGAGAGGAACGGTCACCTTCCTCAAACCAACAGGACCAGCATCCGTTATCCTCTCGCCCACCACTGGGTGTTTATTTATCCAGTCGTCCATTTCTTCACTGGGGACCCCACACCGATGCCTGCTGGGAGCTTGCTTCCCACCCCCACATCCATCTTCCGGCATTTCCTTCTCCTCCTCTCGGCCTGGAAGCCAGGAGCAAAGACCATCCCTTATCTCTGCCCCGGAGCCCGAAACTCCATGCCTCCTGCCTTTCTAGTCATTGACACGGAACCTGGCCACTCCCCACGCCTCCTGCCCACAGCGGATGCGTCTCCTCCGCTCGCTTCCTTCCCTCTCGCCTGCTGCAAAGAGAATTTCTTTATTATTCACAAGGGATTAGCTGGAGGGAAATGCTTCTCTAGAGGCGGGTGTTAGACTCGCCACCCAGAGTGGGAACAAGTCCGCCGGAGTCTCTGCGGGGCCTGTCCGACCTGGGAGGGAGGTGCCTTCCCTTCCCGCCTCCTCCCGGCCCCAGCGCGCTCCCGATCTGGACCCAGGTGAGAATAAGCAGATGGCGCAGCCAGCACAGGTAACAGCAAGAACTGCACGGGGTCCGTGCAGAACTCGGAGACCTGAGGGTGCTAACGTCAAGTGCACGGCACCCCCATAGGCAGGGACCGTGGGCGTGTCCTAGGGGACTCTGTACTGCAGATCCTGGGGAATGGGCCCTCGCTTCCAGTGTCCCCTCCCTCCATCTGCGGAAGGGCGGAGGCCGGGGGTCAGAGGGCATGCGGGGAAGGCAGAGTGACCGCGGAGGACAGCTCGTGGGAGACGACACGGAGGCTTCTCTCTGGCCTAAGACACAATTTCCTCTCTCCCTTCAGAAGCGTTATTTGCTGGGCATCTGTGAGGGGCACATTGAAACTGTTCACCTCAGGCTATTGATTTTAGAGAGAGGGAAAGGGGGAGAGACAGGGAGAGAGGCAGAGAGAGAGAAACATGCATCAGCTCCACCTACCGGGGATCCAGCCTGCAACCCTGGGCCTGTGCCCTGACCTGGAATTGAACGGGCGACTCTTTGTTGCATGAGACGAGGCCCAACCACCTGAGCCACATGGGCCAGGGCCATCAGGCTAAACTCCCTATACTCTCCCCTCGCTCATGCTCAGGAAATAACCTTTGTAACCATTTCCGGGGGAGGTTCAGCCTCGTTCTTTCCTCAGCAGCAAACCAGGGAGGCTGCGTAAAACGAGTGACCAACTCAATGCTCAGCTCCAACGCGTAAATGGGGAAAAGTGACGTTCACATAATCGGGAAGCTGAGAGGGTGGCATCTGAGATCCTGGAAATGAGCGGCACTGAAGGGTGTACTGTGTGTAACAAGCGCGCTGGCCCCCGACACGCCCCTGTGTCCGGTACATACACGCCCTGGGACGCGGAGCCGGAACAGGCACCTGAGCGGTGGCTGTGGGCACGCCGAGTGAGGCCAGGCCCTGCTCTCCCCTCTGCGGGGCCTTCCTCGCCCCCGCCCCCTGAGATTAAACAGACAAGGCACCTTTCATCCTCGGAAGGGAGCTGTCCTGAATTAAGCAGCATTTTAATGCATCGAAGAAACCGAAGAGGGTGGTCATGGGGGAGAGGTAAGCCATCTACTATGGTGGCTTTTGCAAGAGTCGAGAGGGAGGAACATGTCTCATCAATAATATTGAGACACGTTTGCACGGTGACAGGTGACTGCTAGAACTAGTGGGTGACCGCATTGTAAGGTTCAAAAATATCGAATCACTATGCTGTACCCCTGGAACTAATTCAACATTGTATGGCATCTACACGTAAATAAAATAATATGAAAACCCTTACTCCTAAAAACCCGTTACCGTGTCTCTAGCCCCCGGACAGGAGCTTCACATGTATCATTTACACGTCGTCCTCCTGCACCCGGGGAGGTGAGCACCACTGTCCTCGATGGGTGAGGGGCGAGGAGAAAAGTGGATACTCAGCCTCGAGGTGCCAGCACCTTCCGGAAACCCCACCGCTGGGGAGGCAGACCTGGAACTCGGGGCCTGTGCGACCGAGGGGCCTGGTTTTCAATGGTCAAATGGTCTGCAAGCGAAATCCAGATCAAAAGGTAGAACAGCCCAAGAGTGCCCTTGGCACTTGGCACAGACGGGAGGATGGAGCAAAGGGGGAGCACCACGGCTCAGCACACGGGGTCCATGAGACCCCACCTCGAGATGGAAACAGCAGCGAGTGGAAGAAAGGAAAGGAAAGGGTGACGACTCAATGTCTGTGACGAATCGGCCGGCGTGGCGCAGCGGCTGAGCGCCCACCTAGGAACCAGGAGGTCACAGTTGGATTCCCTGTCAGGGCACAGGCCCAGGCTGTGGGCTCCATCCCCAGTGTGGGGTGTGCAGGAGGCAGCTGATCCATGATTCTCTCTCGTCATTGATGTTTCTCTCTCTCTCTCTCCCTCTCCCTTCCTCTCTGAAATCAATAAAAATATATATTTTTTTTTAAAATATATTTTATTGATTTTTTACAGAGAGGAAGGGAGAGGGATAGAGAGGTAGAAACATCGATGAGAGAGAAACATCGACCAGCTGCCTCCTGCACACTCCCCACTGGGGATGTGCCCGCAACCAAGGTACATGCCCTTGACTGGAATCGAACCCGGGACCCTTCAGTCCACAGGCCAACGCTTTATCCACTGACCAAACTGGTCAGGGCAATAAAAATATATTTAAAAAAAAAGTTTGTGACAACAACTCCACACAAACAAGCTGCAGAAGGAAACGGTGATCAGTTCATTAGTTCATGGCGGGCAGCGGGGGTGGGTGGCAGAGTGGATCCCACACATTACACAGAACACGTGGCTGCTCGGCTGTGGGAGCCCCTGGCCGTGCCGTCTCGGCAGCCTGCAGTACTAATCGGGCGGGAAGCGCCCCATTCGTCAGGTGGGGGAGCAGCTGTTCGAAGCCACAGGTGCTGGGCTAGGATTCCCACACCCGCTGCCCGGCTCCTCGGCCCCTGAGCCTCCTGGCCACGGAGGCCCGGGGACTGGTGGATCTCGTTGGCAAGGTGGCTCCATCTCTCCTGAGAGGGGAGCGAGGGGAAGGCAAGGTTCCAGGCCTCAGGAGCATCTTTCAAGGACCTTTTGAGGCTTAGTCATGTGGGCGGGGCTGACACCCGGCTCCAGGAAAAGGAAAAGTGCCGCCTCGCTCACTCGTCATCGTTAAGGCTGGTCTCACATTTTAATCCCCCTCCGATCTGTTCCTCGCGCTGCCCCCACTGCCCAGAGCAGACTGGTGCCGATGCCCATGCGATCTAATCTCCACTTTCCCGTAAGTCACCCGAGACGGAGCTCGGGCCGGACAGCCTCCCGGAGAGTCTGACAGGGAGGGTGTTCTGCCGGATCCCGGGTCCTTGTGATCTGCAAAGACCTTCATGTGAAATAGATGACGTCCTGTCTCCTAAGGGGCAAGTTAGTTTAACCTGCTCCTGTTTTACTCACGAAACTGTGAAAACAGGACACCATGAATATTCACCCTCCTGTTAGAACAGCGCACACTTATAACAGGGCTCGATGCCACCAACACGTATTCTTTCTTTCGTTCTTAATATATTTTTATTGATATCAGAGAGGAAGGAAGAAGGAGAGAGAGAAACACCAATGATGAGAGAGAATCATGGATCGGCTGCCTCCTGCACACCTCCACACTGGGGATCGAGCCCACAACTGGGGCATGTGGCCCAACCAGGAATTGAACTGTGATCTCCTGGTTCAGAGGTCAATGCTCAACCACTGAGCCACACCGGCTAGGCCCACCCAAATGTATTCTGACTGGCGTGGGCGTTGGGTCCTATCTGCCATTCAACCTACAAATGGCATTTCTTCTTCTGATTGTAACAGTGATATCTGCTCACAGTAGGTTCTGTCCGATCAGACTAGGGCCCACCCTAATGTCCTCATTTTCATTTCACTACCTCTTTAGAAGTCCTACCTCCAAATACAGGCACGTTCTGAGGTCCTGGGTCAGGACATCATCATACACGTTTGGGGGGACACGACTCAGCCCCTGGCAGCCCTGCGTGTGCGAGGGAGGCTTGCTCGGGGGGACGCACGGCGGGAGCCGTGGTCTGACGGACTCCACATGGGGCACGTTCTTCCCCGTGACCTGCAACCAGTTCTGGTCCCCAGCGGGGCCGCCTCTGCGGGTCTCCTCGGGGCAGAGACAAAGGAGAGCTGCAGAAACCTGCACACACCACGGAGCTCAAGCCCCTCCTTTGCAGAGGGAGACACTGAGGCCAGGGAAAGGTATCGACGTGGCTGAGAGCTCCCAGGGGAGAAGGAGCTGAGACTAGAACTCAGGTCTCCGGAATGTCAGAAATGGAAAGACGGCCCGGCAGCGTGGCTCAGTGGTTGAGCGTCGACCTATGAACCAGGAGGTCACAGTTCATTTCCCACTCAGGGCAATGATTCTTTCTCATTGATGTCTGTCTGTCTGTCTGTCTCTCTCTCTCCCTTCCACGCTGAAATCAATAAAAATATTTTTTTAAAAAGAGGAAGAAATGGGAAAACGTAAGTTTTTCCCCAAATTGTCCCACCTGCATCGCTGGGGAATGCCTGCGGCCCCCTGCCCTCCGCCATGGAGGAGTGGCCGTGTCAGACGCTGTCTGACTGTGAAAGTCTTATTTCAGCTGCTCTAACATGTGGGCTCCCTCTGCTGCAGCCCAGCCCCTGCCCGGACCCTTGTGCTCAGCAATCCACAGGCCTCCCCTCCCCAGCCCACGTCTTCTCTTCCTGAAAAAAGGCATTTTGTTTTCAAAACACAGGGGACCTGGTCTTTTCCCGCCATCGTGTGGCCGAGCACCATGTCCAGACAGACACCATCCATCGCCATCCTTTCGAATGCCAGAGCACGCCGCTCCCGTGCGGGCGCGTTAACCCGGGCCCTGGCGCAGCAGGATGGCTGCCACGGAGAGAAAAATTAATCTGGAGAGACCCGGTTCTCACATCCAGAATCCTCAAAACCCACTTAAATTCACGGCTATAAATTCAGCCGACACGTCCCCACGTCTCCGGCTCAGAGCTCGGGCTACAGGCCTCACTCCACACGCCTCCTCGGAATGTCAATCAGCAGGAAGCCAGGCTTCTGTCGGAGACATGGGGCCGGGAAACCCTGATGAGTTTCACCCTCCCCGGCAATGGGCTCACTGGGATGGATCATTTCCTAAGACAGTTCCCACAAAGGATCTTCTTGACTTTCAGGCAAAATGCGAATGTTATAAATAAAGTTCCAGATCACCTGAAATGCCTGGAAAAGTATTTACTGAGTGTGTACTGTGTGCTGGGCAGGGTTCCAGCGAGGACCAACCACATGGTCAGGGTACCACCTCCCCTCAGGCCCACGGGGGCAGGAGGAGCCTCCAGGTCTCGGCCGCCTGAGTGGAGTCAGAAGAGGACCCTTGATCTAAGTGCCCGCCACTCGCCACAGAGGAAATGTTGGGGCGCAGAGCAGGAGGGCTCTCAGCTGGAGAGCAGGAAGCAGGCACTTCTGTGGGGAGTCAGAGGAGAGAGAACGGCGTGCAGCGAGGGAATGAGGAACTGCTGGACTTGTGAACAAGGAAGAGAGTGAGGAGAAGTCTGAACAAAAACATACATGATGGGCCAGGCCAGCGTGGCTCAGTGGTTGAACACCGACCTATGAACCAGGAGGTCACAGGCCCACGTTGCCGGCTCAATCCCCAGTGGGGGGCGTGCAGGAGGCAGCCGATCCATGATTCTCTCTCATCACTGATATATCTAGCTCTCCCTCTCCCTCTCCCTTCCGCTCTGAAATCAATAAAAATATATTTTTTAGGCCAGAACCGGTTTGGCTCAGTGGATGGAGCGTCGGCCTGCGGACTCAGGGGTCCCGGGTTCGATTCTGGTCAAGGGCATGTGCCTTGGTTGCGGGCACATCCCCAGTGGGGGGCGTGCAGGAGGCAGC
>NW_005370710.1:1671836-1706164 GCF_000412655.1 Myotis brandtii
TTTTTTAGATGTGCATGAGGGGTGCCCCGGGAAGTAGTTCGATGAACCCACAGCCTTTAGGAGCCTCCCGGATGTGGAATCTTCACAAGGACCCGGAGGCAGGTCCGCTGCTCTCCCCATTCTCCTCTGAGGCTCACAGGGCAGAGCATTTGCCAAGGTCACCCAGGGGCAGGCTCCGGCACACAATCCCAGGTCCCTGCTCTCGACCACCACTCCGGCCCGAAATGTGAAGGGAGGGAACTGACAGCCGGAGGGACTGCCGACACTTCACTTGAGTTCCCCTGTGAGTGGTGGGGGGGCCCGGGAAGGGCTCTGATGGGTGAGAACCACACCGTCAACGGAAGACAAAGGGATCAACGCCCACAGAACAAGTATCCAAAGTTCATACCCAAAACAGGCCTGCCTCGGCACGCAGAAACCAGAAGAAGACCACAGTCTCGGGAACAAAGGCGCGCTGGTGTCAGCTGCGTTAGCACCTGGAGGTATCAGTAAGAGAAAGCCGCCCCCCCCACCCCCGCCAAGGCTTTGCTCCATCGCAGGCTGTGGGCCCCAGGACGCAGGAGGCTGGAGGGACAGGCGACCAGTCCTCACAGCTGGCAGTTGGAAGGTCTAACACGGAGACTGCCTCCTCTTTGAAACTGGACAAAAGCAAAAGCCAATCCCCCACAGGCGGGGTCATCCAGGGCCCAGGGTGATCACAGCACTCATCCCCACGGCCCTCTCGGCCACGTTCCGCCTCCAGGGCTGGGAGCACTTCAGGCAAGTGCAGTGAGGCCAATGAAAGTGCTGAGATGAGAAGAGCTGGTGTGGGAGAGGGGGGTGGTCTATTCCTTCCCCCGCGTGTCTATCCACAGTAGCCCGGGGTCATGCTGATACAGACGGACGCAGCCCCTGGTGCAGGCCCTGCACCTAACCCCCAGCCCCACCCCCCACCCCAGCAGACGCCTCCCAGCGGCCTGCAGCCAGCATCTCCCTGCATCACAGCAGCGCCTCTGGGAGGCCAGGGAGACTCGAGCCTCGTTGCCTCCGTTTATAGCCAGGAAGGGCGCTGGCCGGTGTCGGGGGCCAGGCCGCTGTGGGTGGCGCTGCAGCTGAGCTCAGACACCTGGTCAGCTGGGTCCAGCAGGCGGCTCACTCCACCCCCCAGTGTCATTTCAGAGCCCACACATGCCCGGGGTGTCGGAAATAAACCAACTCAACCCTATTGTATTTGGCAAGAGACCAAACTCAGCAAAAGGGCTTACCTGTTCCACGCAGAAAACTTCCCAACATCAAGTTTGTTCGCCTAAACGTATAACAGTTCCCATGTGAGCAGTCAAGCACATGGCAGGCCACACAAGATACCTTTGCTGAGCTCCACTTGGCTCCTTCCTCCTCCACAGCAGCAGCAGCGGAGCCGGCGAGCCAACAGTCCCCCATGAGCAACCTCTCCCACGCGAACGCAGCCAGGCCACGGCGCGGGGCATTTATTACGCGGCCGAGCACCATCACGCGCCCTCTCCAGGAAGATTCGTTACTTAAATATCCCAAGGACACCAGAGACTCGTGAAGACTGTTCTGGAAGGAATGAAGGAGGATCCGTGACTGCAAATCTTTAACATTCCAGATGTGGTCTGAAGCCAAGAAAAGTAAAATGACTTCTCAAAGGTTGTACAGCTACTGAGCCAGGCTGACACCCAGCTCCTTGATGTGAGATCCGGGCTCCGTCGCAGGGTTGGGAACTCTACTCAATACTCAAGCATCCTGGGCCGCAGCGAGGACAGAGACGATGGGCTCAGGAACGCCCAGCGAATGTTACTTATCTCATCACGACAAGGCCACACCTTCTAGGAGAGCAGGGCAAGGACCCACTGACCATAACACCTTACACTTCTGACAACGTATTCTTTTTATTTTTAGACGTGTTTTTATTGATTTTACAAAGAGAGGAAGGGGGGGAAGAGAGAGAGAGAGAGAGAGAGAGAGAGGAGAGGAGAGGAACATTGATGAGAGATAAACATCGATTGGCTGCCTCCTGCACACCCCCTACTGGGGGTCGAGCCCGCAACCCAGGCATGTGCCCTGACAGGGGATCAAATCGTCAGTGACACTCAACCAACTGAGCACACCAGCCAGGCTGACAATGTATTCTTAAAACAGTCCGGGGACACACAGAGGAAGAGAAAGAGAGAGAGTAAAACGAATGTAGTAAAATGTTATTGCTTGAAAGATCTGGGTAAAGGTCTCTGGGGAGTTTTTGTATTATTCTTGCAACTTTCCTGTATGTCTTATTTATGGCAAAATTTAAAAGCATAAAAAGTGTAAGCCATTCCCGTCAGAGCCATTGCCCTGCTCACCTGCAAGCTGCAACCTTGCGATGCGGCAAATGCAGATCTCGGCAGCCTCACCACACGCTGGTAGCATCAGCCGAGTGGTGGGGTGGAAACTGACAGCCTCACCATGTGGCCAAACGGCACCCTGTCTCCTGAGCCCCCCCCCGAGCCAGACACCCCGTCCACTGCATGACAATCCATCACCACATGGCAGCAAGGAGTGTTACTGGACGAGGGACAGAACCAGCCTTTGACGCGTTTCTCTGTGGAACGCATCCTCGTCCGGTACCTTCTTGCTAGGGGTTCTGGGAAGTCTGAGGTCAACGGCCTTGCCTGTTATCACTGGGAAAGGCCCAAATGAGGACCAGGGGTTGTGTTAGTGTCATTGACAAACCCCAGCATCACAGCGACCGCTACAACGTTTAGCATCCAAGCATCAAAGAAAAGGCAAAAGGCCGCTTACAAACATCTACAGAGCCCGTCCAGGGGAAGTGAAGGATTTCAATTTATACTAGAATCACACAGGAGACTATACAAATATTCTTAAAAAAACCTGGGGAAGGTCGCTCTAGGGCCCTGTCCATAACGGAAACACAGGCTGTAAGAAAACAGCCCCAACACTAGGTGTCACCCTCTGACCAGTGAGTTGGTGCCCAAGAGGGACCCCTGACGTTCCTCTGAGCACGTTCCACCCATCCCGGCTGCCCCTGCTGTGTCCCTCTTCACCTCCACGCACGCCTGCAGCGGCGGCATTAGAGTGAGACGCTGGTGTGTGTCCAGGGGAGAACACCCTGGCTGAAGGGAGAATAAGCAATAACAGGTGTCGGTGAGGCGATGGAGAAACTGAAATATTGCTGGCGGGGATGTGAAGTGGTGCAGCTGCTGCAGGAACCGTCTGGCAGGTCCTCAGAAAGGTAACACAGAGCCACCCTACGACCCAGCAATTCCGCTCCTAGGCATGTGCCCAGGAGAACAGAAAACACATCCCCGCAAACACTTACACGTGGAAGTTCCTAGGGACATTATTCACAATGGTCAACAACTGGAAACAGCCCAAATGTCCATCGGATTGCTGAGTGGTAAAGGAAACGGGTGTATTCACACAGTGGAACATTACTCTGCCACAGAAGAGGGTGGAGTGCGGACTCACATTCCCTGTGTTGATGTGCTGATCATCTGTCACTACCATAGACTGACGCTCCCGAAGGGCTGGACTGTGTTCATGGTACTAATTTAACACCGTGCCCGGCCACAGAGTCATTGCTCAATAAACAGCATTTCTGGGTTTGAAGCCATAAAGTCTGCCACCCAACAGAGGCTCGGTAAGTATCTGTTGAAGGTCGCCTTCCTTCCTTAACCTTCAGAATGAAGGGTCCTTAGGAGAAGTGCTCACATCTGGGTCGACACAAACACACAGACACCAGATGAAGGCCGGCTCTGGTGGGACTCGTCTGGTAGGAAGTGGGCCCCGAAATGCTTTGGGGGTTCGGGTGCTCAGGGGGAGCTGGCCTTACGCCTGCCAATTCATGTGACCGGGGCCTATGATCCGCTCTCCTCCCTCCTCCGCTGTCCGGGAGGGCTGCTGCCGAGATGCTGGCCTATGGCAGCGGTTTTCCCGGAGGCTCTGCTCCAGAGGGCTTTTTCCTCAGTATCCCTGCCAACTCTGGTCACCGGCCACCTGCCCCGCCCCTCCTTCCGCCCCAGCGGTGGCTGCAGGGGCCAGTTCCTTTCTGGACCCTGGGCAGCTTTACAAAGAGCCGAGACACTAAACCGGCGGTGCGCTGGTCCAGTCACCTTTCCCACTGTGAGTCCATAAAAGGGTCTTATTGCTAGCCGCGACTGGGGAGCTTGTCTTCTGGCTTCACAGAACTTTTTACAGGGACTCAGCATTTTCTAAAAGGCACTCGGAGCTCCCAGCTGTTTTTATGCAATAGAACTGGATCCTGAGATCACCACCTTTGCTTAAAAAAAAAGTCCACCGGGGTCAATCGTATTATTTACTTAGTCTTTCAACAAGAAAGGACACCACCTCCATGTGGGAAAAGCGGCGCTGGGCGTCGTCGGACCTGCCCCCGCGCTGCTCCTCCTCCGGGACCTGCCGCTCTGACATGGACCGGTCACTGCACACGCTCCTGGCACGGCCTTGCTCGTGAGGGCCGGAACCCACACGTTCCTTACAAAGTTCCACTCACGCTGCTCATTCTGAGCCGAGGCTCTCACTGTCACCAGTGCATCCCGGGTGAGAACTCTCAGGCCTACACCCCATCTTCAATGCTGCCCTGCGGGGTCGCAGCGTGAGTCACAATTTCCAGAGACCACGGGAAAGGGCCGCCATTCACGCATGCCTGTCTCCAAGGGGCGGCGTCTGCTAATGTCCCTTCTGCCCCCGCCCCCGAGAGGCCAGCCAGCTGACCTTGGAGATGTACCCCGCTAGCGGGAAAGCCACCTTCAAAAAGGTGTCCCCATAAATCCAGAGCAGGAGCCGAGCTTCAAAGTCTCCCATCGGCCCCCTTCTGATTCTCCTTGGATCTCTCATTTCTGACTCACCACTGAAAACAGCGTACAAATTCAGTTCCCCAGGGGGGCCCGGGGGGCAGGGAAGGGGGAGCGCCCGAACCCTCAATGGGGAATTAGCTGAGGACCAAGTGGCTGCCGTCTGCTCACGGCTGAGTGGCTTTAGTGTACAATGAGCTCAGTGGCCCCACCGTAAATGTGTCTTCTCCCTCGTCGCCAATTCAAGCCTGGGTGCACCCCCGGGTCAGTGCAGCCTTACCTACAATAGCCAAGATGTAGGAACAACGTAGGTGCCCATCAGTGGATGAATGGCTAGAGAAGCTGTGCTACACACACACACACACACACACACACACACACACACACTCTACACAATGGACTGTTATTCAGCCATAAAGAAATGAGGAAATCCTACCATTTGTCACAACATGGATAAACTTGAGGGCATTATGCTAGATGAGAATAGTCAGACAGAAGACAAATACTGTATGATCTCACTTACATGTAGAACCTAATTAAAAAAAGAGTCCACCAAACGAGGGGGGGGTTGAGAGGAGGGGCCACTGGAGGAAGGTGGTGAAAAGGCACAGATTCCAGCTATCGGACAAATGAGGCCTCGAGAGGTAACACACAGCCTGGTGCCCACGGCTAACGCTGCTGCGGGGCACATAGGAAAGTTCTTAAGAGAGCAGATCCCCAGAGCTCTCATCACAGGAGAACACTTTTTCTTTTCTTTGCCTTCATCTTCATGAGGGCGTTAACTTCTCATGTCATCATCTCACAGTGTATGTCCGAAGCCACTGTGCTGTGTGCCTTACCCTTACACAGTCACGCATGTCAATTCTTTCTCAATAAACCCAGACAAAATGAAATTCAGAAAAAAAGAAAGAAAAAAATCTTGGTGCACAAGGGATCGTGAGATGAAGAAACAGACACACTTACGGAGCGTAATGAATAACTGTTATCTTACGCTCGGGGGTTAAAGACACAAATGACAGTTCTTGCAGACTGCCCGGAGGAACTATGGATCGACCGACTACAAAGAAAACTCCAGAATCCTCTGCGACTCGTGATCATTCTTTTCTGGGCATCAAAACCCTCGGCAAAGTCCTTGCTCCCTGGGGAAAGGCGCCTGCGCTGTCTCCTACCTTGTCTGAACTTCCGGGTGGGTTTCCCAGCTGGATCAGCTCCTGCGGCATCCGTCCGACCTTGAGCCTGAACCGGGAAAAAGCACAGAGGTGGCAGGAATGAGAATGAGCCGCTGAGGGAGACGGATTTTCATCACAAGGTCTTGCCCTCTCTCCCAGGCCTCTCGGGCTTTCCTCGTTGGTATTCATGGCACATGGCAGCACCGGTCAGGGGAGGCCCTGCGGAAAAGTCCTCTTGCTGGAGGTCAGGAGACCTTCGTTCCAGCCCTGACAGCCTCGCGCCTCTACCAACATCTCTGCCAACCCCCGCCAACTAAATGAGGGGGGCTGGGTTCTCTGAAGGTCTCTCCCAGCCCTAAAACTCTGGGACTCAAGGAAATATAATGACTCATGTAAAAGCACATTGATGATTCATCCCATCAATTCACATTGTCTGAACCGAAATGATGTTTGGCTTCAAAGTTCAAATGCAATTACGAGACGGAGGGGACAGCAGCAAGTGGCCAGGGAAGCCACAGACATCCCGGCCCTGAACCGCACACTGACCATGAGCCATTAGCATCTCCTGCAGACGCACGAGCGGCCGGAAACCTGGCAGGAGGGAGTCCTGAAGTCTCTTCGTGCCACTTAGCTGATATTTATCACGTGATGAATGAGGTGCCTTTTCGTCCACTCTCATCGTGGATCTCCCACGATCATTAGGGATGATTCAAGGCCTGATGCCCGCTGGCCGGGCCTGACCAGGAAGAAATTGCTTGTTCAGTAAGATTTCGGAAGCTTTGTGCCAAAAGAAAAAGAATCATAATCGCGTCTCTGCGTGTGGTGGCCAGTAACCAAAAATTGAACCCCAAAAAGGGAACCCAAGGGCTCACCGAGCCCAGGCTTCAGGTGGGGTGGCTTCAGGGGACAACCAAACATCACCGGGACCCGGTCCTGTGTTCTCTGGGCTCTGCTCCGTCCTGTTGGCTAATCCCCAGCTTCCCCAGTGGCACCTGGGTGACTGCCACCAACGAGGGGACTGCCCACCCCTTCCCGGGTTCAAGTGCAAAGCCAGAGTCCTGAGTCCATGTTTTCCCTGAAGGCCAGGATCGAAGGCCTGAGCCAAGCACTGTGACCCAAGAATGAACTGTGAGCCCAGCTTGGTCCTGGGTCCCCTGCCTCCTCCCATCTCCCCCCAGATTCTGCCGGGGAAGAGTGAAGGCGAAAGCTCCCTCCAGGAAACGGAGAGGTGTTTGCTAGAAGCCGAGGTGAGGGCAGCTGCGTTACGAACGACAGGGGTCCATTTCATGCCTGAAACAGCGTGTGTCTGGGAGAAGGGTCTCGGGCTTGGGAGGCCTCCTCAAGGCCCGGCCTCACCCTGCACTTCCAGCCGAGGAGGCGGATTCCTGCCGAGACTGAGTGAGGCGTGACCCTCGCTCCCGAGCTTGGAGCCAGGCGGTGGGGCTGTGAGTGCCCATTCCTCACCAGCTCTGGGGCTCCGGCAGACCCGGCTCACCCACAGACCCTGCTGTTGGGGTTTATCGGCCAGGAATCACGGCAATAACATGACAGGCTCGACCCCAATGCATTCCCAGCCCCGACGTGCAGGCCTCTGCCTGTGAAACGGGAGCTCTCTGGGGGCGGCATTGGCCCGAGTTCATGAGCTACCAACTCTGAGGACCCACGTCATAACTGTTACTACGCGTTGTCTTAAAACCCATTGCGTCTGGATGGTATTTTCCTTAATCAGTCAGACACGCAGAATTAGATCTCGGGATAAAGGCTCATGGGCTGCGTTTGCTTTCCCACGTGGCGTGGACGCTGTCCTTCGTCGGCGTGAGCGTGAACTCCGACCCCGCTCTTACTTGGCCCCAATGGAGGGAAACGGTGCCACTTGGCAACGCCGCTCACTGTTTGATTGGTTAATGCCTTTTTAAGTGCACTTTTAAGGGTGTATTTTAACGGGGTTCTACACCTTTAAATGCAAATATAAGAGAGTCTGCATTTGCTGTAATTAGGCTGGGATTGGATTCGGGGTTTGTAAGAGCCTATTGCGGATGCTACCATCCTTCACCCGTGTTGACTGCACCAACAGTGAACATCTGAGGCGCTGTCGGGTGGGGTTCACAGCGGGGGCGCTGGGGGCCGGACCTGCCTTTGACCTTGCCTTGCTTCCACCAACCCTGTGACCTTGGCGAGCTTCTTCACCTCCGAACGCCAATTCTATTCTGCCGACCTACGAAGTGAAATAGCACCCACAGCTCCCTCCCGGGCATCTGAAGTGCGGAGAGGGTCTGGAAAGGACTTGCTCGATACATACTAACTCTGATGATTAATTCTATTAGCTCAGGAAGTATTAGTTAAGAAAAATGCGCTGATCGATTACTCAATCAATGGAGCCCTGTGAGGACTGGATGAGGAAATGTCCGCCCCAGACGCAGCACAAAGTCGAGACCATGCCCGCTGTCACCGCCTCTGAGAGATCATCCCCTCGCAGCGCCCTGCATGCGCCTCCGAGAAAGAGAGGACATTTGTGAGACACCCCAACCATGAGACACCCCAACCATGAGACACGTCCCTACTGCAGAGGGAGATGGGGGGGGGGTCGGAACTCACCTTAGAATCAATGAAATTCAATAGCTTTAAATAAACAGTACAGTGATCGAAGATGATGGGAAGAGAGAGAAGGGAAAATAGAAAATTCTCATGAAACTAATTTATCAGTGAACTCAGATCTGTACACTCTTCATTCACTTCCAGACTCCAAATTATGATTCTTGCTCGTGAGCAAGACAATTAAGGAACACACCAGAGGGAGCCAATGGTGAGCACACAGGGTCACGGGGAAGCACGGTCAATCCCGCACGGTATTCAGGGAGCCCCGCCGAGATGAGAACTCCCGGCCCCTCGCTCCCCCGCCCCACCCTTGCAGGTGTCTGCTCCGCAGCGTCTCCCACGTGCAGGGGTGACCTGGTGTTGCCTCTCCCTCGGAGCTCCTGTGGGAAGGCGGTGCCCTGCCAGGCTGACACCGGGTAGGTGGGAAGAGTGGCAGCGTGGGGGCGTGCCCGTCACCACTGTCACCCTGATGGGAGGGTGGGTGACTGCAGCTCCAAGTGGCGGGGAGCATGGGAAGCACAGTTCAGTCAGGAGCTGGGGGGTGGATGGGGGGGAGGAGGGACGTTCCCACCTATTTCAGAAACTTCCCGGCAACACAGCCCATGGAGACGGAAGGGGGAGGCCAGATGCTGTGAAACCTCGGTCACCAGCAGGAAAGGCAAGACAAAGAAACTCGGGTCGGAGGTAGAATCCTCGGACTCCCCTCCTTGGGGTCTCCTGCGTGGCTCCGCTCCTGCCGGGAGAGCTGGTGCTAGAAAAAGCCAAAGCCTGTTCGTTCGATATCCGACTCAGCACCCCTTGTCCACCTACTGTGTGCTCAGCCCCCACATAAGAGTCTCTACTGGAACCTTCTTTTTGAAGTTGATTCCATTGCCTCCCAGGCAATTGCAAGGATGAACAATGCCTCGGCTGGAAGGTCTGACGACGGGAGAAGACATGGACACAAAGTCTTAGCACCAGAGGAGATGCCTTTAGGTATCAGCTGAGGATGAGGATCCCCGGCAGGGGCCACCCCGAAGCTGAATGCTCTCGGGCTGCTGAGGAGTCGGCCACGTTATCTCAGGAAACCTTCTCTCCTTCCTCTCGGCTCTGGGGCTCGGGCTGGGCTGGGTCCTGAGCCTGCGGGGGCGGCGGGGGATGGGTTCCGGCTGCCTTTCCAGACTCCTCCACACGCAGGCCTCACACCCCAAACCAGAGGCCACGGTCAGGTCATCGCAGAGCTCCTGATGGTGTTAGAAGATGACAACCGACATTTTTGAATGTGAAGAGACCCCAAAGCACAGACTTTTATGCTGAAAAAGACCTTACATATCTTTGAGTCTGACCACATCCTGGTCATGGAGGCCTTGTTCCTTTATTATTATGACTCCGTTTCCAGGAGGGGGGGTGGGAGGGGGGACGGGATCCTATGACGCAGCAAACTCCATACAAGACTTGTGGACGGTGGGAAGAGAACAGCTCCCTGGTCCCTAAGCCTCGCCTTTGCGAATGGGGTCACCTCCGTCCGCGGAGTCTGTGCAGCAATTCTTCACCGCACCTGCACCCTGAGTTGATGTCTCCTCACAACGGGTCTGGGAAATGCGGTCATCATCCTTCCCATTTCCCATCCCCATCGCTCCCAACCTCACGGGCCAGACGGGGACAGGGAGGCTCCGAGAGTTAAATTATCCCCAGGGTCGCCCTGGCAGCGGGTAGTGATGCCAGGACTCGGGCGCAGGCAACTGGGGGCTCTTAACACTCCATCTCATGCTCTTAACACCTTTTGGCTCTAAAAGATCAACCAATTTCTCATTTCCCATCATCTACTCTGGCAAACGCCAGCAGTTCTTTTACTTCGGCCAGAGTGCCTACTCTTCCCCGAGGCTGTTACACTAGGGGCTGTGTTTTATTTTTACCATCTCCTTGGGTTTTCAAGGCCACGGTCAGAGGCGATCATGTGGACTGCGCGAGCACGCACACACCCAGCCTAAGTCACCGCGCATGCAACGGACCCGCAAGCCGCCCCACGCCACCGCCACCTGCGGATCCTCCTCCGCCAAGCGGCCCGCTGGGCGGGGAGTGCGTGTGGCAGACACACAGGAAAACTGCAGTTCAAAGCCAAGCCCAGACATGAAATGTCATCATGGGAGGCCCTGCCAGGCTGAACAGCCAAATGAGCAATAAATCCTGGCGGCCCATCTCTCAGCGCCACGCGGCCAAGCCCACGGCTACGTCCTGTTTCTCTGCAGGGCCCAGGGCGCACACACTTGCCAAAGGAAGGAAATAAGTGCACTTGATTAAATTTGGTTTTGAATAATCGGTTCATTGCAATTCTTGGGCTGAAAAGAAAAATGGCATTTCTAGTTTATAGAAATCACCACATGAAATACAGCGATGGCTGCTCAGAGAACCCCCGGAACTAAATAAATTTAAGTCGCACATTTAAGGGAGCCATTACGAGGGGCCTAATGACAGCCCCGCCGATTACCACTCCGATGGGGCCGCTGTGGAACCTGCCCCGGCCGCTCCCCGCCTCCGCTGGCCGTGGTCGCCGCCTGGCTTCAGGGCTGGGAGCCCAGACGGACGACCAAGGCTCACACCCTCACTGACACGTTAGGAGACAGGGGCCCAGGCAGGCGGCGTCGCTGCCTCAGGAGAGACTCACAAGGAGCACAGCCAGGACTGGACCCCAAGCTTCTGGCCACCAACACCCAGGCATGAACCTTCGCACACAGCGTCCACGGTGGCTCCTACGTGCAAAGCACCGTGTTCTTGCCTCTGGTTCCAAAAGCACGTCATGGTGTGTAGAGAGGAAGGGGGTGCAGGGAGGAGGGTGCAGAGGAGCGGGCGAGGGGAGAAGCGTGTTAGGAGGGAAAACGGAGCCCGGTCCCTTGAACAATCCCAGAGCACACCCAGGAGCTCCCACTGTGAACGCGACGGACAGTAACAGCAACATCTGCAGCGCGTCCACAGGGCAGTTCACACGTCACCACGTGTGTCAGAGCGATTTGTCCTTGACACGACCTCCTCAGCCACCGGCTGCAATCTCTGGGTGCTGGCGCCTCCCGTGTCCGTGGGAGACCTTCCTTCTTCGTGTTTATACACCACTTCCCGCGAGCCCGGGCCGCAGAGGCCCTGGGGGAGCAGAGGGCAGCAGGGCAGCCTGGCTGTATATACAGGTGTCCCCCCAAAATGCGTATGTACTTTGAATGTTTATAAAGTCAGTGTTTATTAACATACAGTTCATTTTCAGAATGTAAAAGGATCTACAGAAAGGAATAATATTTTTTGGTCAATGTCTGTTTTCAAACTCATGAGCAGGCTCTGCTGATAACGTGAAGCAATGGCATCGCAAACATCAGGGGTCATTCTGTTCCCTACCTGTGCGCCCTCAATTCATGGACTGTTGCTGGCTTGGTACCGTAAACCCTATCTTTTATGTATCCCCATTAAAAAGAAAAAGTGTAGGGGCATTTTAGGATAAATTTTCTTTGTTCAAAGCTGAGTCTGGCTTCACCCAGTATGTTAAATCAGTTAACCCCAAAAAGGAGGGAACATTAAGTGAGGTGTCAGCTGTGAAAGTGTGGACACATTTGGGGGGACACCCTCTATTTTGCAGAAGAAAGCAGGCCTGTGCCCCTCTCTCTCCCTGCATGTGTGCCATGCACAGTGACATCGGCGCTTCCGAGACAACGCAGCAAGTGTCCTGGGAAACCGGCCCGCAGGCTGGGGCTGGACACAGGCCCCCTCGTCGTGGGCAGGAGCAGCACGAGGAAAGCAAAGCTGGAGGGAGAGAGGCCCTGCCCGGGCGCTGGAGTAAATGCAACCGTCCCCACCATGAAGACCCTCGGAGTGAAAGAAACCCGAGTCACCCTGAGAGGCGGCTGCTCAGGAGCGCGAGCTATGGCATCACGGAATTCCCCCTCAGTCCACAGCCTCTGCCGCGAACATGGCGGGAACCGGCGGGAACGGTTGACGCTCACCGAGCCCCACGGTCTGTAGCAACGTGGGGGTGACCGGCATGGGTCACACTTTCACTTAGAGGCCCCTGCAGCGCATTGGTCTCCCGTCACCATTAAAATGACCAAGAGTTATTTTATTAAAAGTTTTTTTTATTGATTTCAGAGAGAAAGGAGAGGGAGAGAGAGAGAGAATCCATGATGAGAGAGAATCATGGATCGGCTGCCTCCTACACCCCACACTGGGGATTGAGCCTGCAAGCCGGGCATGTGCCCTGACTGGAATCAAACTGTGACCTCCTGGTTCATAGGTCGATGCTCAACCCCTGAGCCACACCAGCCAGGCCAAAGAGCTATTTCTGAATACTTTTTACTTTTTGGTAATTGTTGTAAAATCCCATGCCTGCTACGGAGATGCTTTCTTCTCACTTCCTGCTTCGTTCTGTCCTAAGTGACCCTATTCACGACGTTTCTCACTTGAACGAACTGGAGAATCTAAAGCAGAGACAGAAGCACCTTCCCGCCCGCCTGGCTTTCCCTCTGCTTTCTCTCTAAGGCCCCGGGATCACAAACATGCATCCTTAGGGTGACCGCAGTGGCTAATGACTCCTGCTGGGAGGCCGGCAGTTGTCTAATTAACAAAAGGCAGGTTTCACCGAAGCCGGCTTTGCTTTCAGATGAGCAGCCCCCGGCCTATGCCAACGCCGGACTTAATTCAGAACTTTCCAACTTCGATTCCTCTGTCCCGAAGCTCACGTCACTAAAAATGCACCGCTTTCATTTATTTATTCTGACTTACGGCCACCTGTAAACACAGGTCACACAGCACATCCTCCCAGAATGTGCTCATAAAAGTCCCTTCTCTGTTTTCATTAAAATGGGCACTTGATTAATAAAAATAATATTCGCATATTTTCTGCAAAGTGTATTCTTAATAACATCCATCAATAACAAAATCCGAATCTTCTAAATAGTCCAATTAGCCTCTGACTATATACGACGGCATGGGCTAAGTATTCCCTCGACGCAGACACGGGGTAACCTTTCTGGAACTTTCCCACCACGGCATCGTGAAGTTCTGCGGGAGAGACTGACATCTAAGTGGTGAATACTGGCTTCTCCCCATCTCCAGGGCGCACGTGCTTCTGGTGCCGGTGGCGCTGACCCGAGCAACAGTCCAAGCGCATCAGATAAAACGACCGGCGCATGGTCAAGGTTCAAGCCAGAGTCGATCCCGGGGAATGAGGAGCTGCTCCTCCACCCCCCACCCCCCACACCCCCACACACCCCCACACACACACACACACACACACACACACACACCACATATCACATCCACCTCAAATGGGCTGAAGACCCAGAGTACTACACTATTCAGAGGTAGGGAGCAAGGATTTTCATGGGGCTGCCTCCTGACGCTCCCTACTGGGGATTGAGCCCACAACCCAGGCATGTGCCCTGACCAGGAATCGAACTATTAACCTCCAGGTTCATAAGTCAATGCTCAACCACTGAGTCATGCCAGCTGGGCGAACCAAGATTGTTTTAAAGAAATGATCAAAAAAATTATTGGGCAGAACTTTCAAATCCCTGCCAATTTGCCTGCTAAGGAGCAATGGCTATGAAATTGGGGACTTTGTTCCCAAACACTCTCCCAAACTCAGAAAAATGGGGGACAGGTGATATTCCGACAGCTGATGTTCCCGCTTAATTGTCTGTCACTTTCAATCTTTGTCAAAATGGGTTTCTCATCATTAAGAACCATGGTCCTCGGAGGAGACACGTGGCATCTCCATCGCTCAGAACCTGCTAAAAAATGCCATATGCTGTCCTACATGGAAGTCACACACGTGAGCACCCACAGGCCCGCTCGGCGAGGGGAGAGCAACACAGCCATCTACACAGGAACCCTCGAACCACAAGTCCTCATCCCTCTCACTGCCATTCCCACCCTATGCCCTCGCTGGGAAGGGAAAGAGACTGTAGAAGGACATCCCCGCCCAGGTGGGCGAAATCCTTCAGATGTTACAGCTGGCAGACGTTATTACGAAGATCGATGTTCCTAACACACACGGCGTTAGAAGATCCAGGCTCTACGGCTCCTTCTCGCCCTAATAGAGATGTAACTGCTCCTCATCTGGCCGCGAAAAAGAGGCCGCAGTGTACCCGTGCAAGCTCGGAGCTGTACCTGCTCTCCCTGCATTTTCTAGGGCTTCATTCTCTCAGCAAATGCTTATGAGAGTCATCTATTTTCTTTCTTCATACCCTGTATTCATCCATGGGAATTGGGCTTAATTCTCCCAGAGCTAAAACGGATGATATAAAGTATTAAAGAATTAACCATTGCCGGGCTGGTGTGGCTAAGTGGTAGGGTGTCGACCTATGAACCAGGAGGTCATGGTTCAATTGACGGATGATATAATTTAAAGTATTAAAGAATTAACCATTGCCCGGCTGGTGTGGCTAAGTGGTAGGGTGTTGACCTATGAACCAGGAGGTCATGGTTCAATTCAAGGTCATGGCATATGCCCAGGATTTTGGGCTCCATCCCCAGTAGGGGGCGTGCAGAAGGCAGTCAACTGGTGGTTCTCTCTCAGCATTGGTGTTTTTATCTCTCTCCCCCTCTCCCTTCCTCTCTAAAATCAATAAAAACATATTAAATTTTTATTTAAAATTAACCATTAAAAATTTGCCTGAACATGTGATGGCTGGGGTTCATGCCTGCCCTCCTTAGGAGCACACAGGAGCACACACAGGGCTGAGTGAGGCATGAACTGGAGACAGCCGGTGCCCAGCCCTGAGTTCCTCCGTGTCCCAGATGCAACCATAACCTAGTGATGTCTCCAGACATTCAGAGATTTTTAAAAATAATTCTGGACTCAGCTATTTGTCTTTGTGGAAGGCAACAAAAGAAGATTCCCAAGCATTCACGTTTCAGAAAATATACCTCCCAGATTCCCTGTTCTTGGGAGTTACTGGGAAGACAGAACAGAACCAAAATGTGGACAGAACAGGAAGGCTGGGTGTGAAAGACACAGCCAACCTGCCAACCTTAGTTCCTATGCTCTCGGTGCCTCCCTCCTGTCAATAAGTCAGTGTCTTTACCCCTAAAAAGCTCCCCCCCTCGCCCTCTGACTTTTTCCTATAATTAATGGGTCTCTCTCCTGCATATTTTCAATAGCATGCAGACATGGTTTTATCACCCATCAAAATAAAAAGTGTGTGTGCCCTGGCTGGTTGGCTCGGTTGGTTGGGCATCAACCTGTGCACCAAGAGGTTACTGGTTTGACTCCCAGTCAGGGCACATTCCCATGTTGCGAGCTCCATCTCCAGTAGGGGGCGTGCAGGAGGCAACCATCAATGTTTCTCTCCCTCTCCTTCTCCCTTCCTTCTCTCTCTAAAGTCAACAAAAACATATTTAAAAATAAAGTAAAATAAAAAGTGTGTGCATGTAGGGTTAGGAGGTAGGTTGTGGTGAAGTAGTCACTACTTGGGTTGCGAGCTCCATCTCCAGTAGGGGGCGCGCAGGAGGCAACCATCAATGTTTCTCTCCCTCCTGTCCCTTCCTTCTCTCTCTAAAGTCAACAAAAACATATTTAAAAATAAAGTAAAATAAAAAGTGTGTGCATGTAGGGTTAGGAGGTAGGTTGTGGTGAAGTAGTCACTACTTGTTCCTTAGAAAATGAGGGCACATGGCCAGCCACTACCCTGTGAGGTGCAGCGCCTCCTGTCGTGGGCTTACCTGCTTTGGCCAATGGGATGTGAACGAGGGCGGAGTGTCACCTGCTTTGGCCAATGGGATGTAAGTGTGTCACCAGTTTTGGCCAATGGGATGTGAAAGAGTGTCGAGTAGGGGAAGTGCAAGCTGAAGATGGGAGACCCTGCCCAGCACAGCTCCGGCTTCCACTCCTTCCTCTCCCAGCGAGGAGTGTGTCCAGGGGTGGGAGAGCTGTCAGCTTGCGTGCGGTGCTGGGCCATCGCTGACTCATTGCTCCTGACACATAACGTGACCAAGAGGTGAGCTGGCATTTGTCACTGCAGTGTAGCCCCAGTCGTACCCATCCACATTTCCCTACTCTATCTTAACAACATTCTTGAAAAAATGGTCCCTAGTAAATATTTCTGCTGCTTCATCTCCAGTTCTCCTCTGAACCCTCTACGACAGGCTTCCTTCTCCCCCAGCCACCCCACTGCACACCTGAGGTCATCTCCGTCCTATCCGGTCTGACCTCAGCGGCGTGGGGCATGGTTGTCCACCCTTCCTTGGCTTCTCCAGTTGCCCTGCACCTCACTGGCCATTTCCTCTGTCACGGTCACCAGCTCCCTCCCTCTTCCCCGTCCCTGAAGCGCAGGTGCCCCACCGCCTGCCTTTGGTCTGCTTTTCCGTCCATACATTCTCCCGCAGGACGGCATCCGGTCATGGTTTGACATACCACCCACAGGACAAGGGCTCTCAAAACGCACCTCTCCCACTACCCACCTCCCCTACTCCCCTGCGTGTCTACAGGCGTTTCCATCTGACGCTGGCCAAAACAGGACTGTTGTTTTCCCTGCTCTGCAGATCTTTCCCTCCCACAACCTTCCCTGGCTCAGCACGTGGCATCACTGGTATGGACTGCCTTTTGTCCTCCCAAAATTCCTATGTTGTCATTCTAACCCCCAAAGTAATGCTGTTAGGAGGTGGGGCCTTTGGGAGGAAATGAGGTCATGAGGGAAGAGACACGAGAGAGGACGCTGCCCCTCCCTCTCCACCCACCCTGTGGGGACACAAGGAGAAGACAGCTGTCTGCAAACGTCTGCAAACGAGGAGGCCTGTCTTCACCAAAAACAGGCTGCTCCCTCGCTTTCCCCACAGGAGCCAGCACGAATATTGCATTAGGCCCCCGTGGAAGCCACCACCGTGTAAAAAAAAAAAAACAATAAAGTTTCAAATCGATCATTTCTAGTGCCTGAAAGAAGCCAAGAATAGATGTTCCCTTCCTGGTTACGTTCATTATCATAGATTTCAATTTGCCTCAAATTACAAGGAAAAGTCGATTGAAATCTATAGCTGGATCCCAGGTGTGGTGTTTCTTTTCTTTTCTTTTTTTTTTTAAGCCAATATGAAATTGAAGTCATTTTGTGTGAAGTATTTTTGGCTCCAGCCCTAAGTATTGAGGCTCTGATGCTGCATTTAGTCATGCAGACAGTTGGCCGTGTTCAGGACACACTTGTGTTTACTCTTGATCTTTACACCTTACATAGACAGGGGGCCCCGGAGGTCAGCGCCCCCGAGAGCGGCTGGCCTGCCGAAACGCTGTGCGTCGTCTGCTCGGTGCTGGGCACTTCGGCTTGTGCTTTCGGGGCCTGGGTCTCTCAGGACCCATCAAGGTGGAGAATGAGGTGGGTCGTCTCCTTCTCACACTTGGATCATGAAGTACTACTACGGAGCTACCAGAATACTTAACCGCCTGCTGCTGCCAAGGCCTGAGGAGGCTGGAGAACAGCCACACTTCCATGTTGGTGTCAGGAAGTATAAACCCAGACGCCGCTCAGCACCATTTACAAAATCAAAACATCCACACCTGCGGCCCGTTATTTTCCCTCCTGTGGGGATTTGCCCAACAGAAACGCACACGTATTTATGCACAAGCAGCACGTGGGTGATGGTCATCACGGCATCTGCATAGAGCCAGCGACCCACATGCCCGTCAACAATAGGACAGACAGACAGATGGATCGAGGCTTATTCGTGCAATGGAATCGACGCCACACAACAATGGGAATGAACAGGCAACCACGTGCGGCATGTGGCCAGGGAGCCCCTGGGTGTGGCTCCGTGCAGATGAGGTCACGAGGCTGGACCGCGTGAAGGGGGAGGAAGGAGGACGGACAGGACCTCATGGAACACATAACAGGAGCCACACCCCAAAGACGGGGTTTCAAGAAGGTGCCAAGAGACTGCGTGTATGACTACAACTCCCAGCGCCTTCAGGACGGAGGGTGGCACCTGAAAGACGACACACTAAGGCCAGCTGGGACACGGTCAGATGTCACTGTCTCTTTTTAACAGTAGGCCAAGGAGCAAGAGACTCAGGGGGAAATGTTAACATTGCTGCATAAGGACTATTACACTTTTTAAATTTTATCTTTATTGTTGAAAGTATTACAAATGCCCCCTTTCTTTCCGAGCCCCCCACCACCTCCTCCTTCTCACCCCGCCCTTCCCAAGCCTTCGCCGCTCTCAGTTTAAAAATGCTTCATAGTTAATTATTTGTACATTCAGTCATTTTTTAAAAACAAGCTGGTTTATACGGTTTTGGTGCTGCATTTAAATGGCAGCTACAGCTATTTTATGGCTATTTACAGAGATCTTGAGCTTCTTGTAAAATCTGCTGCCACAGTAATCTCAGCAAATAATTAGCTCCTTAGGGGAAATCCAACTCTTCATAACTTCGTGTTGAAACAGAAAATAGCCTTTAGTGCTTCTTCCCGGTGATGATCCATTTACTGCTCGCACACTGCTGCCCGCTGCCTCTGCAAGGACTACATTTTTTTCCCTTAGAAATGCTTTCGAATAGGGTGCCCACCTCTTCGAAACATGGAAGGGTGAAAATCAATTTCATTTTATGTAGATGGTTAAAAGGTTTAGAAAAATAATATACCACAGAATTTATAGCCTTGCAAACTACGTTTTAAATGTGAGGCCAACTCTGTTCTTTGCCCTTCTCCCCCAACCCCCGATTCCACACTCCCCTACGGCCAGACACAGACAGTAGATTAAGTGCAATGAACATTCTGTCTGTTCCTCTGGGCAAGTGACTCTCCTCAAGCTAAGAGCGTTGACGTTTCTCTAACTAGTTCCTCAATAATGGGCAGTGCAAATACTGAATTCTAAAGTACATATGTGTTATCGTTTATGTATAGCATGTTTTATTTTAAAGGGGATTTAAACAAACTTAAAAGATGCCAAAAACAGAGCAAAACCAATGAAGATGGAGCCAAGGGGAAGGAGTTATGAAAGCAGGTCGAAGCCAAGAAGGAAGTCTGTCCTCAACACGCATCAAGGAGTTCCCTGGCTACGTGTGCCGGTGAACTAGATACTTCCGCTCCAGAACTCCCGACAGCAAAGAAAATAGTGATGGGCCCAGGAATCTTCTAAGTCGTAGATGAAGTACAGGTCTACACAATGGAACCTGCAAACTGAATATCCATTAGAGTTTATACATATTACGCTTTATACTATATATCAGGAAACAGAGAGACAGAAACAGTGATAGAGTAGGAAACACATATGATAATGTTTGTCTTAGTTTGACTGACTATCTGTAGATAAAATAATTACAAGCCTCCCCTCCAAATTATTTTTATGACCCTCAGTAGTTATGGCTAGAAATGGAATGAGGTATATTGTGTTGAAAATATCCCAGAGTGTCATGTACTGAAACCATGGGCGAGGGTCTGTCAGACATTGCACAGTGGACGGTCTTTGTGTTTGGGACAGACTAGCGTCGGAGGAAAACCAGGCTGACTCCTCCACAGCTCAACGGAGTGGCTGAAAGACCAGCTCTGGCAAGAAGGGTTCACCCTTTGAAAATCAATCAATATAATCTATCACATCGATAGGATAAAAAAATCACATGACCATATCAATGGATGCATACAAAGCATTTGGCAAAATCTAACACTTGTTCATGACAAAAAAAACCTTCATTAAACCAGGAACAGAGGGGATCTTCTTCAACTTGATGGAGTGTCTACAGAAACCCTACAGCTAAGGTCATGATGTCCTTCAGAGCCACCGGTGCAAAGTGCCTTCAGCCCGTTGGCTGAGAGCCTGTGTTCTCCTCTGAAGAATGAGGTGAATGAGTAAGGCCTACCTTTGAGTTGCTAGTGTGTGAGCACATATTAATACTCCTGGCATCTAAGCGGCATGCAATATCATATCGTTATTTTATTTCAGGGACTTGACCAAAATGGCCTTAAAGAATCAAAAGGGTGGAGGTGAAAAAAGGGGGTGGAGGCGGGGGACATCCTAATAGTGTCAACAATAAATTTTTTAAAAGAATCAAGAGAATTCAGCCTTAATCCTTCTGGATATGCTTATTACATTTGTTATTGAAAAACAGGGCAGTGTTTTAAGTACATTTTACCCCCAAGTCTACTGTGATTGAAAATAAAAAAATAAAGCAACACTGAGTTATAAAAATGATTGCTCTAACTTGCTACCAAATTGTGGCAAAATAAGACAACTGACCATGCAAAAGACACCCAAACTGGACTGTCAGGAGTCACAGCCCCATCACGAGATGCATTTTAAGTCGTTCTAATGAGCACCTATTAATGATGAGGCCAAAGTTGCTCTCTCCTAAAAGATCCCCAACTGAATATTTAAGCACTGTTTCAAAACCTATTGCCACAAAGTGCCTCCCAATGTTGGGAAAGATTGTGTGTGAATAATGAAACATCATTGTAAAGCCGGGGAGAAAGTACAGATGGGCTCCCGGTTCGGCTCTCCTGTTATTAGTTCAATAGGTTTATCTAAAAATCTTTCTGATCTTGACTCTGACTCACTAAAAGCAAATGTTGAAAAGTGAAAACCCTGTAGAGCTTTTCATTCTTTATTAAGTACCATCCACAGATCCGACATCAATAAAACATGACAGCCCTGGACCGGAATCCGGCTGCCTTTCTATTGTTCTAGCGCACTGCCTACCGCGGCTGGCTGTCGGCGAGCAGCCGGGGAAATCAGCAGGAAGGAAGATCAGTGGGGAGGACAGACGCGGGAGTCTAATGCAAGCACCTGGGAATGCCAAGTTGCTTTCATCTATTCTCAGCACCGAATACTTTTTAAAAGTCACAACACTTTTAAAAAATAAATAAATATATGCGTGTAACTGACCAAAGAAGCGAATGTTTCAAGAAGGTAGTGCTCATTTCTGCCTTGTGAGGTTCCTGGAAATAGCCAACTAGTATTTGTTGGGCACCTACTATACCCAGGCACCTGCTAGGTGCTATGGTTACAAAAGTGAATAAGTCAGAAACACGAGACCGTTGCTCTGGTGATTTTAAAAAGAGTTACAGCCCAGCCTGTGTGACTCAGTGGTTGAGCACTGACCTACGAACCAGGAGGTCACGGTTCCACGGTTCGATTCCCAGTCAGGGCACATGCCCAGGTTGTGGGCTCGATCCCCAGTAGGGGGCGTGCAGGAGGCAGCCGATCCATGATTCTCTCTCATCATTGATGCTTCTATCCCTCTCTCCCTTCCTCTCTGAAATCAATAAAAAAAAATATTATTTTTAAAAAAGAGGACAGCCCTAATGGGTTTGGCTCAGTGGATTGAGCGTCGGCCTGCGGACTGAAGGGTCCCAGGTTCGATTCCGGTCAAGGGCATGTACCTTGGTTGCGGGCACATCCCCAGTGGGGGGTGTGCAGGAGGCAGCTGATCGATGCTTCTCTCTCATCGATGTTTCTGACTCTTTATCCCTCTCCCTTCCTCTCTGTAAAAAAATCAATAAAAATATATTTAAAGAAATAAAAAATAAAAATAAAAAAAGAGGACAAATGAAAAATAAACGACCCAAATAATTGCCCAGCATGGGCAGTGCTGCCAAGCTCGCGATGAGGATGTTACAGAGAATGACGAGGGTGGGGAGGCTGACTTGGCTTCCGTGGCCAAGGAAGGTCGAGAAAAGCTTCTCCAGCGGAGACCTTCCTGACCAGGAGGAGGCTCTGTGCAGGCACCTGAGCAAAGCATTTCACATGGCATTTTCCTAAGCGTTCCGGCAGCCATGAGCTGGAGCTTAATGTACTGGATGCACAGAAACAGGGCGACGGTGTCCAGAGCCCACACCACAGGGGGGAGAGTGGTAAGAGATGAGGTCAGAGAGTAGCTAAGCCAAGAGAGCAAATTCAGGCTCTATTCTAGGAATAATGGGGAGTCATTGGAAAGCTTTTTTAAAAAATGCTTTCAGGTGGCTGTGCAAAGACGGGACACAAAGGGACCGAAGTAGGAGCAGGAGGCATCCGTCAAGAGCTGGCGTAATAATCTAGGCTGGAGAAAATGAGGTTGGATTAGGATAATAAGAGGAAAATGGAGAGAAGGGGTCCAATCGGAATATACATTTGAGGACAGGTCTTAGATGACTGGCTTCTGGACTGATTAGGAATGATTAGGGAAGATGGAGAGGGGTCCTGTTTTTTCCCTGAGCCATTAACTCGGACGGACAAGGTTGCAAGAACAGATTGGGGTGGGGAGAGTTTTAATCATTTCTTTTCTGCGATGGACACCAATTGACATTTAGCCTTAATCCACAACAAGATGAAGATGCTGGTGGAATAAACTGGACCTCTATTGTGTGTTCAAATTCCAGCCCGGTATCACCTTACAGCTTTATCCATGTAGTGATTTTGTCAAATTATACACTTCAATCTACTTAAAGGTACACAGATACGTTTGTTCTTTCACACCATTTGTCCTCCAAATGGAAATGATATTTAATGGACTGTTATCATTATAATTGAGCAAACTAAATCAACCCTTAAAATCAAAGCCATAGAGAATTTCACCCATTGATGGGGATCTGGAAAGTCACAATGACCTTCTACTAGTCCTGACGTCTCGTTTCTGCCCGTGTGAAGCCGGTAACACACAAACAGAAGACTACGGGTCCATACGTCGGTGTCAGAGATTCCCAGGCCAAGCATCATTATACCACGGCATTCCCACGGAGGTCTCATGCTTTCCCATAACCATAACGAAGTTCAGTTGACTTTTACTTGTTTACAAAATCAGTAATAATAATAATAGAAATAACAGTGGTTAACAATTCCTTGAAAACATACTCTGGACCTGAATCACTGAGCTTAGAACGTTATATACATGACCCCGTTTCGTCCTCAAAAACAACCCTACTCACAGATGAGAAAACTGCGGCTCAGCAAGTTTAAATAACTCAACCAGACCACAGATATGTAAATGATGGAGCCAAGACTGGAATTCAGACATGTTCTATACCTTCTGTTCATTCATTCACTCATCATTCATTACATTCTTTTTTTTTTTTTTATTAATCCTCACAGGAGGATATTTTTTTCCATGGATTTTAGAGAAAGTGGAAGGGAGGAGGGAGGAGGAGAGAGAGAAACATTGATGTGAGAGAGAGACATCAATTGGTTGCCTCCCCCACATGCCCCAATCGGGGTGGGGAACCTGCCACCCAGGTAGGTGTCCTTGGCATCAAACCCATGACCCTTCCATTCATGGGCCAACGCTCTAACCAGTGAGCCACGCCAGCCAGGACCATTCATTTAATTCTTACTATATGTATGCTTTCAACAAATGAATCTTTTTCCTAAAGATGTGTCACTGCAGTAGAAAGATGGCTACAAATTCTTTGTCGCTCTACTCATTGAGAAATGAAGCCCACTTCCTCTCCCCGGGAACTGTCTTCCCTGTGACTTGCTTTGCCCAGCAGAAGGTGGAGGAAGTGGCTCAATCACTCCCAAGCCTGCAGCTAATGAGCTCTACAGCTTTTGCTCTTAGAATACTCTTGAAACTGCTCTGCTATGAAATGAGAAGCCCAAGCCACGTGAGAGACCCCATGGAGAAGAACCAGTCAACAGCCATCACCCAGGGCCAGGCTTGCATGTAAGCCATCCTGACAACCCCAGGCCAGTCGAACATCAAGATGATGGCAGCCCCATCAACACCACATGGAGCCGAAGAACCACCCAGCAGAGCACAGTCCATCCACACAGAGTGAGAGAGGATGAATGAAGGTTGTTTTAAACCACTATCTTTTGGGTTATGCAGTCATAAATCATCTACAGAGCCACAGTATTGTCTTCTTCTTGAAAGGAGAGTATTAGGTAATAATAATATAGCAAAACGCAACTCTACAAAGTAAGAATCAAGATGAAGAAATCGCTCTCCTCTTGCGGCGAGGCGTGCTTTCCTTATCCATACAGCCCAGTGAGGTGGGGAAGTCAGAATGGACCACGACCCTTTTGCTTCACCGATTCCATTGCTTATTCATCCACTTCCTTATTCATTCATTCATGTGGACAGTCGTTCAGCAAGTATTTCCTGGCATGTGTGAGACTCTGTGTGGATTACTGTGGATCAGCCAACTAATCAAGGTAAGACGTCAGCCTTTAAGAACTTTCAGGTCTAAGGAAGGGCTCAGTAAATACTTTTCGGTGGGTTGATTCTTAGTCATTCCACAGAGAACAGCAGGAGGTAGAAACGTTAAGGAAAGTGGGAGGGGAAGGAAGGAGAAGCTGGCTTAAAAACTTTTATTTTAAAATTTTGCTTTTTCTAATTCAATGCAGATAATGGTGTGTGCACTGTACTTTTAATATTTCATCCCTACCCATTAAATGTTAGCCCGCCCCCTAAAATGCACATAAAAGGCAGCTTATATTCAATTTCTCTTGCTTTTCTACTTAGTCCCCCTTAAGAGGACTCATTTGCTCACGTGGCTTAGCTGCACTGGATGAGTCAGGGGTGGGGAGAAGCATCGCTGTTTTGATAATCAACTCAAAAGAAAATTAAGTTCCCTCATGGAAGCCACCACGATTTATTTTCTGGACACAGGGGAAGATAAAGGCAGCTTGCACAACAAAGGGCCAGCTAATCGCTTCACCTTCCGGGATGGTGTGAAAGCACTTTCTAAAAGGTATTTAATCATTCCCTGAGACGTTGGCTTTCACCACAAGCGGAACCTCAGACCACTCGAGGGCTACCTTCCCTCTCCTGCCACCCCCCACCCCCTCCCCGGGTCTCGGGACACCCCTTCCGTTCAGCGCTCTCCACAGCAGGGACCTCGGCCACGAAAGACAGGCTGTGCTCGGGGCCCAGTGCCCAGTGCTCTCCCACCAGACCGCCAGCCACAGGGCAAACAGGCTAATGGCACCCCCCCCGCCGCCCCCCCGGCCCTGCCAATGCCCGTCTGTGAAATTACTCCTCAGCGCGGGGCAGCTGGGCTCCAGCTTCTCCTCAACTCGGGTCCCAGGAAGGAGCAGAGTCTTGGGTTCCCGTCACCCCTGCTGACACCGGAACCGCCCGGGCTGAGGCCGGCTGCCCGGTGGACCGTGGTGCACCCCCTCCTCTCTGCCTCCGTCAGGGATGGAGGTTCTGAGCCTCCGGTGCAGAAGGACTGTGGGCGCCAACTTTTCCAAAAGATGGAATCGACCCCCAAAAAAGACCACAGGTTCCCTTTGAAATTCAGGAAACCTGCCTTCTCAGAGCAGCTACTTTCCCGACACAAAAAAAGCTTTCAAGACAAAAGCAGACTGTCCTGTTTGTCGGGCAAATACAAAGCCTGCAGCAGGCCTTTCAAGTCCACGTCTGTGATAAGGAACCGCTCCATCCCTCGCAGCCCGGAGGCAAACGAGGACGGGAGGTGATGGGAGGCTGCTGGGCCGGCTCACGTATGTGGGCAGCTTGGCAGGCACGGAGTCAGGGTGGGCTTCCTGGGGTCCCCAAGCCTTCGGTGGAATATGCATGAGTGCTGACTGCGTGTTATGCCCTGCTCTAGGCCTCGGGGATGCAACCGTGAACAAAACAGAAACGAAAAGAAAACTGGCTCGGTTCCGGATGTGTTGTGATGGATTCTGGGGAGAGAGACTGGAAATAAAGGAGACGCACAAGTGAAGCTCAGAGTCCCTCGGAAGGTGAGCAGCTCTGCAGGAACGCGAGGCCAAGGCCCGTGCCCGCAGGAAGACAGGGCCCCACGTCCTCCAGGAGAGGAAGGGGTCCCGGGGCCAGGATCGCCTCTAAGACTGGTGTTCGGGAAAGATGCCCAGGAGCAGGTAGCGTCTGAAAGGACTGGACTCAGGGGAGGGAGGGAGCCAGACACTGGGGATGAAGAGAGTTAGAGGCAAAGGAAAGCGCAGGTGCCAAGACCCAGGGAGAGACGTTGCCGGGCAGGTTCGAGGTGAGCGAGGAGGCCGGTGTGGTGGCGTGCGGTGGGGGAGAGGGCAGAGGACCCGGACAAGCTCAGGGAGGTGGCTTTGGCCCAGATGAAGAATAGATTTATGAAACGCGGGGTCCGCTCCGGGTGGGGAGTCTGAGAGCTGCGAGCGGAGGTGCCATGTGATCTAACTGGCTGAGAGTGAGGACAGGCACAAGGAGGTTCCCGGGAAGCTGTGACAACAGCACAGCCTGGTGCTCTGGAAAGGCAACTCACGTCTCCTCGTACCCGGCCTGCCTTCCAATAACACGCAGCCACTGCACAGCAGCGGACGGCCCTTGCCACAGGCTACTTCCGCCTCTCCCTCCGACCACGGTGCTGCATCGTATTTACTCCTATAGCTCCTATCCACTCCACAGCACATTATTATTTTTCCTACAAAGAAAACTGACAGCTCGGCCAGTGTGTCTCAGTGGTTGAGCGTTGACCCATGAACCAGGAGGTCATAGTTCGATTCCCAGTTGGACCACATGCCCAGGTTGCAGGCTGGATCCCCAGTAGGGGGCATGCAGGGGGCAGCCGATCAATGATCCTCTCTCATCATTCTTGTTTCTCTCTCTCCCTCTCCCTTCCTCTCTCTGAAATCAATAAAAATATATTTAAAAAAAGAAAACTGACAGAGATATATGCACAAGGGAAGAATGAAAGTCTGCTGTATGTTCCCACCCATGGGCCATATTCTAACCCAGCCGTGGGCAAACTACGGCCCGTTTGAAATGAATAAAACGAAAAAAAAAAAAGACCGTACCCTTTTATGTAATGATGTTTACTTTGAATTTATATTAGTTCACACAAACACTCCATCCATGCTTTTGTTCCGGACTTCCGGTCCAGTTTAAGAACCCATTGTGGCCCTCGAGTCAAAAAGTTTGCCCACCCCTGTTCTAACCCATATTCCAAGGCCCATCTGAAACTTCCTTTATCATTTCCTGGAGCCTGAACGTGCGGCAATGAATTCTCTCAGCTTTGACTTGCCTGAGAACATCTTTGTTTCACATCCATTTTTGGAGGATATTTTCACTGAGAATAGGATTCTTAGTAAGTAAGGTTTGGGGTTCTGTTGTTTTGTTGCTCAGCATCTGAAGATGTCTTCTGTCTTTTGCACTGCATTGTTTCTAACAAGAAATCAGTGATCGCTCTTAGCTTGTGCCTCTGTAGAAAAGGTGTAGTATTTTCTTTAGCTGCTTTTAGGCCTTTTTCATCGATGGTTTTCAATCATTTCATTATATACTTTGGTGTAGTTTTGCATGTGTGTTTATTCTGCCTGGGGGTTCATTGGACTTCTTGAAACGGTGGATTTAAAGATTTCATCCAACTTGGAGATTTCCGCCACTCTGGTTTTTTATGTTCTAGTCCCATTCTTTCTTTCTGGGACTCCACTTACATAGTGTTTGGGACAGTGATGCTCTCAGCGGGGAGTGTCCGAGGCGCTCACCTGGGCCTGTACCACCTGTGGGCCCCCCAACTCCTCCTAACCTGAGCCAGTGCTGTGGCTGGGCCATCGCCTCGGCAACAGCCAGCAGGGAACTTCGAAAACAGTAAGGTTTATTACTCGCCGGTCCTGGAGGACACGGCATGTCCGGGGCCCAACAGTGAGGTTGTGGGAGAAGAGAGAGAACCCGCGGTTCTGCCTGTACCAGGGTGGAGGGTGAGGTGTCTAGGGTTTTGCAAGGTCCCTCTTTCTTGGTAAATTTAAAACCTAAGAGCAGGAATCAAAGCGTGGGCAGGGAAAGGCGGTGTCACTGACGTGGCCAGCGGTCTGTGTCGCACAGGGCTTTCTAAAAGGGGCAGTTCACAGGGGGTGGCCTGGCTCTTTCTCCAGCTGTGTAGCTGGCCATGTGTTTATTCCAGAAGATGCCTTTGAAATGAGTGCAGTCAAAAGCGCTAGGTCAAGCACGCCCGCTGCAATAAAACAGACCGTCGTCGGGACGTACACTGCAGTCTGTTAGGCTGCCGTGGCTCCAAGGACACTCGGCCATGCTTCTATATTTTTCAGACGTTTTTTTTTCTCTGTGTGCTTAGGTCTAAATGGTTTCCATTGCTCTATCTTCAAGTTCTATGATCCCCTTTTCCAGGAGGGGGAGTGAGGCGGGGGTGTCTCGTCGGCTGCTATACCCATCCACTGGATTTTTCATTTCTGATACTGTGTTTCTCAGTTGTAGAAGTTCCATTGATTCTCTTTTTTCTTTTTTTTTTCTTTTTTTAAATATATTTTATTGATTTTTTACAGAGAGGAAGGGAGAGAGATAGAGAGTCAGAAACATCGATGAGAGAGAAACATCGATTAGCTGCCTCCCGCACATCTCCTACTGGGATGTGCCCACAGCCCAGGTACATGCCCTTGACCGGAATCAAACCCGGGACCTTTCAGTCCGCAGGCCGACGCTCTAACCACTGAGCCAAACCGGTTTCGGCCCATTGATTCTCTTAATAGTTCTATTCATCTCTTCATTATGTTCATATTTTCATTTAAGTCCTGATGCATATGTATCAGAGCTATTTTAAAATCCTTGTCTGCTAATTCCATTGTGTCCATCATTCCGGGTCTGATTCTATGGACTGGTTTGCCTTCTGGTTCTGAGTCACCTTTTCCTGCTACTTAAAACGTCTAGTTATTTTTAATGAGATGAAGGACATTGTGAAGGTGATGTTGTTGAGTGTCTGGATTTTGTTGTCTTCCTGTAAACAGTGTTGAAGCTTGTTTTGGCAGTCAATGAACATGACTTGCAAATGGGCCTAATATTTTCAAGGCTTATTTTTCTGTTTTGTTAGAAAAATGGTTTCCATTACTACCAAACATAACCCTTGTGGGGTCTCCAATGATATACCAGATGCTCCATGAAGTCTCTTTAAAATAACTAGTTAGAACTTAAATCGCTCCCAGGCTGGCGGAGATCTGGAAACCACGTAGCTCACAACTACCCGTCACTCCACTGCCCAACACTGTGGAGTGTGACCATATGCACTGACACCTTAGCATCCAAAAAAGACTCAAGGGGATACCATGCAGCTTTCTAGAGTTATTTCTCCTCCCTGATGCTCTGTACCAGATTCCAGTGCCCTCGTCCTCACAAATCCCAACATTTCTCTCTTCGACTCGGCAACACCATTGGGCTTCGCCTTAGCTGCCCCTTCCTGGGCACACTGCAGGAAGTGAGTGCCAGCCAGAAGCGAGAGCAACCTGGGCTCCTCTTGTTTTCCTCCCTTCTCTCAGTAAACACACTCCCACCCTGCCTGCTGTCCAATTGTGTTTTGTTCCGTCATTTTACATAGCGAGAGAACAAAGCTAGAGCTAGAAGGGCTTGAAAGAGAAGGTCAAGTCTTCATTTTATAGACCAAGCAATGTAGGCTCATCGAGACGCCCAACCAAGGTCACACAGCATCTGGCAGCAGCATTACGCTCAGAACCTATACATGCTAACTCTTACGTGCAATGCCTTCCCACCCAGCATGCTGCCTCCTACAGGACGCTTCATGGAGGGCGGTATAGTGGCTTCCGAGGGCTGACAGAAGTTTGTTACCTCGCAATTCTCAAGACCAGGAATCCCAAGTGAAGGTGTCAGCAGGCTTCTGGTGGCTCTGAGGGAAAACCCACACTGTAACTCCTTCCCAGCTTCTGGCAGCTGCTGGCAATCCTTGGCTTACAGACAACTCTCTCCAGTCTCTGCCTTGGTCTTCACACATGGCCGTGACCCCTGTGGGCCTGCATCTTCTCCTCTTCTCAGAAGGACACCTGTCATTGGACGTAGGGCTCACTCAGTCCTTCCAGGATGAAATCATCTGGTTTAATTGCACCTGCCAAGCCTCTTCCTCCAAATGGGGCGACATCTGCAGGTCCTGAGGGTTAGGACTTGGACATAGCATTGGAGTGTGTGTGTGTGTGTGTGTGTGTGTGTGTGTGAGTGTGTGTGTGTGTGAGTGTGTGTGTGTGTGAGTGTGTGTGTGTGTGAGTGTGTGTGTGTGTGAGTGTGTGTGTGTGTGAGTGTGTGTGTGTGTGAGTGTGTGTGTGTGTGAGTGTGTGTGTGTGTGAGTGTGTGTGTGTGTGAGTGTGTGTGTGTGTGAGTGTGTGTGTGTGTGAGTGTGTGTGTGTGTGAGTGTGTGTGTGTGTGAGTGTGTGTGTGTGTGAGTGTTGGGCGGGGCTACCTTCAACTAACTACAGGTGGGAAAGAGGAAGGACAAAGAATACAGTCAAACTCATACCGTACAGTTTAGAAACGGCCTCCTAGAAGCACAGACATGGAGGCCAAGCCAAGCTGGTCTGTTCTGGGTAATTTGAAAGGGTTTCCAAGTAGAACTCTAGAATCCTGGTGAAAGTGAAAATGAAGTTCATACGCTCCATTTCATCTAGCACAGCCCTTTCCTGCTCACGCCTTCTCACCGCATATGCACCACACATTCTCCCTGACTGTTCATTTGGCTCAGTCACCCAGATGCAGCAAGGCATGGCTGCTTTCACTGACTCGAACCTCTTCTTTCTCTGAAAACCATATCGGTCGTGACTAGAGTTTTGAATCCTGAAAACTGACATGTAGCAGAAATAAAATGACAGGAAAGCCTCACCTAAGACAGGAAGGACATCGTCACTGTCGCCATGTGTCCCCTTAGGTAAGATGACACCGTGACAGTGTCAGAGTCTTTTGGGTAAAAAAAAAAAAAGTCCGCCCAGCCAGCATGGCTCAGTGGTGAGCATCGGCCTGTGAAGCAGCAGGTCATGGTTCAATCCCCAATCAGGGCACATTCCCAGTTTTTGGGCTCGATCGCCAGTGTGGGGTGTGCAGGAGGCAGCCAGTTCATGATTCTCTCTCATCATTGATGTTTCTAACTCTCCCTCTCTCTTCCTATCTGAAATCAATAAATATATATATTTTTTTAAAAGAAAGTCTGTGACGAGATATCTCATTGCTATTTAATCTATCATTTTTCACTAATCGACGACCTTTGTTTTTAAAAAATTTCCCACCTTTCTCAACAGGCTCAGAGGGTTAATGGTGAGGCCAAAGCAAAGACAGCAGGAAGAATTAGCTCACAGGCAAAACAAGCATCGAAGCATCAGGACTTTGTTAAAAAACCATTTCAACAGTAAACATCTGACAGCGTCAATGTGTTAAATATATGTTTCCAGGTACCTCCCAGAGGTCCTTGAGCAAAGCCCTGAAACTTCATTTGCCACCAACACACCCACTGCGTGGCCACTGGAAAGACATCCTTCAACCCGAAGTCTGCCTCGGTTATGAGTCCCTTTGGGGACTGAGCTGAGGCGGCGCTTTGGTTTGCTCTATGATCCAGACAAATACAAACAATTCAGTGAGGCCGAAGAGAATCCCACCAGCCCTCCCCAAACCTCCGAAGCTCATCTAAGAGAAACTGAAAAACTGAGTTGAACAGAAATGGCAAAAATAAAGAGGCGCATCGTTAATGAAAAAGGGTCCTACCACACAGTCTCCACTGCAGAGGACACACACACACAGAACTGGAATGTAACAGCCAACTGCCCACAGTCACCACTCGGCATCAGAGGAGAAAGATTTAGTTAGAGGAACGTTAACTTAACGCACCTACAATGAGACTCATGGGTTTGGAAGGGCATTGTGGGTATGCCAATTATAGGAGAGTAAAGGAAGTCACAGAAAAATAGCTCAAGTAACTAAAAAGTGAGCCTCATTCCAGGGAGAGATGAGCCACAGGACCTGGGCATCAAAGAGGATTTAGGCTCCAGCTGCTCACTTTAAGGACATAGATACTGACGGGGAGAGAGAGGCCAGGACTGGCCCAAAGTCACAGCCTTTAAAAAAACAGTGGGATCAAAACCCACACCTTGTCTAGTCAGGAGCTGCTTATGAGCTAAGGAAGGTGCTTAAGGAAGAGAAGTATCACATGATCTCACTCACATGTGGAATCTAATGAACCAAATAAACTGATGATCAAAAATAGACCCAGAGACACAAAAGCATGAACAGATTGTCGAACCTCAGAGGGAAGGCAGGGGAGGGCGGGTGGGAAGAGATCAACCAATGAACATATATACATCGATGCATCACCCGTGGACACAGACAATGGGGTGGGGAGGGCTTAGGAGGGGGTGGGAGCAGGCTGGGAGGGGTTAATGGGGGGAAAGGAGGGCCTGTGTGATACTCTCACAATAAAGCTTTAAAATAAAAGGGCATCCTCTACTCGACTCCCGTTTCTCCAGACTGGGGTCGGGGGGCTTGAGTTTGTCGGAGTCCACACCTGGGCCCCTTCCCTTCTCTCTTCTCTCCCCACAGCTGTGATCAACCACGGACAGACCAACACCACCCAGCGCATTTCTCCAGCTTCTCTCAGAGCCAAAAGCCCTCCCATGTGCTTCCCAGGCACCTCACACGCAACACGTGCAAATGCCAGCCTTCGGCTCCCGTCCTTCCCGCTACAGACCTGACCCTCCTCAGCGGTCTCCGTGTGCCTGGCGGGACTCCCATTCACCAGGCCGGCCAGCCAGAAACGGAGGCCTCAGCCAGGACCGCGCATCTTCCCGTTACCCGTGTTCTATATCCACCCACCAGTGAGACCCCTGGGCTGTGGGCTCAATCCCCAGTGGGGGGCATGCGGGAGGTGGCTGATCAATGGATCTCTCTCATCATTGATCTCTCTCTCTCCCTCCCTCTCCTTTCCTCTCTCTGAAATCAATAAAAACATATTTAAAATTTTTTAAAAGACTCCCTTCATGTATCTCAGAAATGTCTCCCCTGTCACCATGCCAGCTCTGTCCAAGCAGCCGCCTCCCTCCTGGCTGCCTCCTAGCTGAGCTCTCCGTCCTGAGTTCCCGGTGTCTGACCTTGGAGAGTAAAATCCAAACCCCTGCCAACTGCCTGCAAGGCCCGACTGCACTGGCCCCTCCCTTCCTTCTCTGGCCTCAGTGCACACGCCCAGCTCCCTGGGCCGCTCCGCCCCAGCCACGCTGCCCTCCAGCACCCCCTGTTCCACCCACAGGGCCTTCGCACTGGCTGCCCCTCTGGCAGGAATGCTCTCAGCCGTTCCAAAAGCTGCCTGGCCCCTGAATTCTTTCTCTCAGAGAACGAATCTCCGTTGAATCACCCATTTGCATGGCTGTGGTTATGAGCCCTCCGTGTCTTCAGCTGAATCCCGGCAAGAATGAGATCTGTCTTTGCTGCCGGTGCACCATGGCCTCACCCGCCTCCACACACAGCAGGTGCTCCTTCCATGCCCTTTGACTGAGGAAGAGGAAGGACAATTAACAACACGCTTTTCTCTACACGAGGAGGACACAGGAGACACGGCCTTCCCTTCTCCACCAGCCTCTGCCGTACGAGGGTGAGGATGTGGCAGCGGAGGGGTGCTGAAAGGCTGGAGGCAAGCAACTCCTGTTACCCAGAGATCCTCGCTACACACCCCCATCCGTCAAGGCGAATTCGATTTGGGCTTAAGGACAGAATGAGATGACTCGGCCCCTTACAAACTCACAACTTTATGAAAAATCCATCAGCTCTCCTCCTTCCAGCACACTGATAACTAGGTAATTACCCTTTTAATGAAAAAGGGTCCGTTTTTATGTCTACCTTCACTGAATTATGGACCTCAAAACTGCATCGGAGTCTAATAGACATTGAGCACCACTACCTGCCCGTTCCCAGTCAAGACGAGGGAAGGTCTGGGTGCTGTCTGGGGACTCGGGCAGTGCTCACCGCCTCTGCCATCTGCTGTGAGCACCGCGTGTACACGTGTCCTTTGGGCGGCCTCCTCTGTGTGGGAATCAGTTCCCAAGACAACAGAGGCGCGTTCATTGCCCCAAAGTATCTAGTCATGGGTTGTGTGTGTGTGTGTGTGTGTGTGTGTGTGTGTGTGTTTAATTTCAGAGAGGAAGGGAAAGG
>NW_005370710.1:1706251-1718139 GCF_000412655.1 Myotis brandtii
TGTTTCTGTCTCTCTCTCTCTCCCTCTCCCTTCCTTTCTGAAATCAATAAAAATATATTTTAAAAAAATAAAGAAAAAAAGAAACATCAATGATGAGAGAGAATCATGCATCCGCTGCCACCTGCATGCCCCCTACAGGGGATTGAGCCCGCAACCCGGGCATGTGCCCTGACCGGGAATCGAACCATGACCTCCTGGTTCATAGGCCGATGCTCAACCACTGAGCCACGCCGGCCGGGCATCACGCTGAGATTTTCTGGCCGAACACTCGGTGCTCAGGAGCTCAGACCACAGACATTCACAACGGAGACTCCACGCTCACAGCTAAGCCCGCACGTGAGGTCGGTCTCTCCGTGGTCATCCTCCGTGGTTTCTCTTCCCGCAGCTGTCAGTTTGGAAGCACAACCTTGCACACCTCCACCTGCTGGACATCGGCACTGACACACTCCGTTCTTTCCGGTTCAAGTTCAGCGGAGAGTGAGACACGCAGCCTCAGGAAGCTGAGCAACGCCTGCCCCTGGGGAGCACCTGCACAACTTTCTGTACGCGGTGCCCGCGGACGTTTCTCTTCGCTCCCGGCGGCCACGGAGTCCAGCAGGTTGCAGAGCTGGGAAGAGCCTCTGCTGGCAAAAGTGCTCTGAGAGTCACTCAGAACGGAGCCTGTCGACAGCATCATTACAGCACAACGTCACATCTTTCCGAGTCACATCTCCGGGTGGCGGTTAGAAGTCTGGTCAGCTGCGCATACGATGGACAGTCTCTTACGCTGGCCTCACATCCATCACAGGAAGAACATACATCCACACTCCTGCAGCCCCTCTGCGTGTCCATCCCGGATCATGTGGCGGCTCCCAGGGGGAGGACAGGTCACAGACCTAGAAGAGGCAGGTTCTGGCCGAACACCAAGTCATGGGCATTATGCAAATCATGAGATGGGAACAATGTCGTGTGAGTGAAACCGGGTTAGGTAGCGGCTTTGTTCATCTGCTGGGCAAGGACGCTCACATCTGAACGCTGGCCAGTGCGCCGGGGAGTGGCGTTCCCACACGCTGCTACTGCGGGAGCATGTTTACAGGATGCCTAGTAGACACCGAGGTGTGTGTTAGAATATAAAGTGCAGATCCCTGACACTCGGCGATGCCTCGTCAAGGTGTCCGAGAGAGATTCTCGCACGTGTGTGTGGAAACGGACCCTGGCAGGAATGCTCACAGGAGCGCCGATTCTAACAGTGAGACTATGGGACTCAGGGGAACGCCCCCATCAGGGGAGTAGTTGCATGCGCATCTGTGCAAAAACTGAAAACAGTGAGGCGGGTTTACAGGTAGAGTGACAGGGAAGATACCTATGCTCAATACAAACAGTATTACCCCACACGCAGAAAAATGAGAAGCCTACTGAAGTCTCGACATGCATAAATATATGCACAAAAATACATAAATACTTATTTAAATGTATATAAAAAGGTGGTGGACAATATTAATAAATCATATATCTGATAAGAAACTTGTACCCAGAATATATAGAGAATGCTTGTAACTCAATAAAAGGACAAATAGTCACTTAAAAAGAGACAAAGGCCCCGGTCGGTATGGCTGTTGGTTGGGCGGCCTCCGTGCACTGAAAGGTTGCTGGTTTGATTCCCGGTCAGGGCACATGCCCAGGTCGCAGGCTCAATCCCCAGTAGAAGGCAGCTGATCAATGTTCCACGCTCACACTGATGTTTTTCTCTCTCCCTTTCCCTTCCCCTCTCTCTCTAAAATCAGTTTAAAAATCTTAAAAATAACAATAGACATGGATTTGAATGGACATGTCTTTAAAGAAGATATATAAATGGCCAATAAGCACAGGGCAGATGCTCAAGTTCATTGGTCAAAGTCAAAAGCACAAGGAGATATCATGTCACACTCACCACAATGACTATAGTCAGAAAAACAAACAAGAATGTGTGCGGACAAGGATGTAGAGAAGGCAGGATGCTCATGCATCGCTGGTGGGGATGTAAAGTGGTGCAGCTGCTGCGGGAACCGTCTGGCAGGTCCTCTGAAAGGTAACACAGAGCCACCCTATGACCCAGCAATTCCACTCCTAGGCACATGCCCAGGAGAATGGAAAACACATCCACACAAACACGGGCACAGGAACATTCATGAAGTATATTTCACAAGAGCCAAGAAGCTGACACAAGCGCACTAAGAGAACTGTGTTAGGAATCGTTTGCTTTATACATCCTGATTTACAACCGCATATTCATTGCAGACTCAGCTCTTTTTTCCCAAATATTTTCTTAGGATAATTGTGATTTTTTTAAAAAATATGTTTTTAATGATTTTTAAGAGTGAGAGAGAGGAAGGGTGAGGGATAAAGAAATAGAAACATAGGTCGATCGGCTGCCTCCTGCACGCCCCCTACTGGGAATTGAGCCTGCAACCCAGGCATGTGCCCTTGACCGGGAATCAAACTGTGACCTCCTGGTTCATGGGTCGGCGCTCAATCACTGAGCCACGCCGGCTGAGCCTGAGCTCTCTTGCGAGCACTTTCTAGGCCAGGGGTGGGCAAACTTTTTGACTCGAGGGCCACAATGGGTTCTTAAACTGGACCGGAGGGCCGGAAGCTGCCTCCTGCACGCCCCCTACTGGGAATTGAGCCTGCAACCCAGGCATGGCCCTTGACCGGGAATCAAACTGTGACCTCCTGGTTCATGGGTCGGCGCTCAATCACTGAGCCACACCGGCTGAGCCTGAGCTCTCTGCGAGCACTTTCTAGGCCCTGGGTAACTAGTAAAAGTGCATAAGCCATGTTCCTTTTCTCCCAGGAACTTATGGTGCATGAGAGAGTAGAGACTGGTGCACAGCCGACTGGTAAACAGTGTGATAACAGCTCTGAGAGGTCTTGCTGTGGAAGCACGGGCCCAGGGACCCGGGGGAGAGGAGCTGAACTTTAGAAGATAAGGGAAGTCAGCCAGGCGGGGAGAGGAAAAGGCAGACAGGCAGCGGGAAATGTGGGCAGAGCCTGCGCGGATGCTGGGCTGCGGTTCTCGGAGGACATGAGCAGCTCTGGCTGCGATCGATGATTCGTGGGGGATTCTTGCAGATGAAAGGGAGCTGGGACCAGACGGAAAGGGCTTTACTAGTAAATAGCACCTTGCTGAGGGAGGAGGGCAGCGTTCTGTGGGCAAAGAAAAGGGGCAGACCAGGTGGGAGGAGACGAGAAGCAGAGAATAAACTGGTGAGGCCTGAATTCACCAGGCAGTGGAGAGGAGCACATGATTTGGGCAGGGGCAGGGCAGGGGCAGGGAAGGTGAAGAGGGAGGTCGGACAAATAGGCAGGACTCCAGACTGAGCTGTGTAGGAAGGGAACGGGTGTGGGAGAGGGAAGGGGCGTGGCAGTGGGAACAACTCCCAGCAGCCATGGGTGGGTGGTCAGAGCACATGTGGGAAGATGCTAGTCAAGAGGTGCTGGCCCCTCAGGAAACCAAATGGGCATGAAAGAAAGAGCGCTGTGCCCACTGTGACGGCGCTTTCCAGCCTTTCTCATCTCACCGAATAGTGAGCTCAGACCGCTCCCTCGCTGTGTCCTTAGAGCTCGTCAAGGCAGATCTTCAGCTGTAATTAAGCCGCGTTCCTTCCCTTCATCGGAGCATGTAAGCCATTATGAAGGCGTTAAACTCATCGCTAAGTGTGAAAATTAGAGGAAATGAGTCTATGGACAAAAAAACAACAACAAAACGGAACACACACACACACACAAACCAGCAACGAGACAATAAACTAACATTACTGCTTCCCCCTCAGCGCCGCAGCCTCTGTCTCAGGTGGTCACACGCATGACCTCCCCACGTGAAGCGCAGCCACCAGCCCTGAGAACAGGGATTTTATTCGACCTCGTTATGCACCAAAGGGCCGAAGGCATCGCCCGTCCTGTGACCTCGAGGGAGGCTCAAGCCACTCAAGTCCGGGGTTAAAGAATAGCTCCATGGCCGCCCCTGATGTCAGCAGGTGCGTTTGTCATTAAACCGCCTGTCACTCAAGCCTCAATGCCTCAGAGCAGCCAGGTCCTAGCGGCTTTGCACCTCCCTCTCCTCTGCGATGTAAGAGCAGAAACTGCAGGCCTGTGGGTGCTGTTACTAATAATTCCAGACACTAGTCGTGTCTGGGGTGGCCTTGTGCTGATGGGAAGGAAGCCACACGCCAGGAAAGGAGGACTGACAGGCGGACGTAGGCCAGCCTGTGGCTCTCCCTGATGCTCTGCAGGGTAGCCAGTCTCGTGAACTTACGTGTTTGAAATACATGTTATGTTGTTTTCTTACTTTCCATTTGCCACTCCTTTAAATTGAAAGTAGGGAATTCTGCCTGGCCGGGTGTGGCTCAGCAGCTGAGCATTGACCCAGGAACCAAGAGGTCAAAGTTCAATTACTGGTCAGGGCACATGCCCAGTAGGGGGCGTGCAGGAGGCAGGCAATCAACGATTCTCTCTCATCGTTGATGTTTCTATCGCTCTTTCCTTCTCCCTTCCTCTCTGAAATGAATAAAAATATATTTAAAATAATAATAAAAGTAGGGAATTCTATTTGTTTGCTGTGTGGAATTATATATGCAGGTGGGTTTTATTATCTATGAATTAGTGTCTTTGAGATGTCTGCCGGGATGAGGAAACGTTGGGAGTGATGGGTCTGGGATACCAATGCTGGCTTTTCATCGGGATAAAGTGAATATTCACAGTAAGCCCTGTGGACCCCGGACATGGCCGTTCAAGGCCAGGACGTCCTGGTGCGCCTCGCAGCCAAGACTGCCCACCTCAGACACCAGCTACAATTCAAAAGGAAGCTCTCAACACTGGCTTTGTAACTCGCGTGAACTGAAAGCTGGACTCATGCGAACAATGATAGCAGGCGAGAGACTGATATTTAAAAGCCCATATCGAAGGACGCTTTCAGATGTGCCGGTTTTACTGATGTTCCCAATGAGCCTGCGAGGGGGGGTGGGGGGAGGGAAGCCTGCACGTTTCTGTCTCGCCTGACCACAGAGGGCGCAAGGCCCTGCGAGGCTGGCCCGCCCTCACTCAGACACCGAGAGCTGGGGTCCAAGTCTGCCCTTCAGTAGCCAAAAGCTGGGCTCGTGTCACTGACATGGCACTGCTCTCTATATATCACAGTTGTCACAGTCATCACACTGCTCTATATTTACCACATGTATCAATTTATTATATCAATGATTTATTATATCAACATGACCTGCAAAACGTGTAAACACTCTACAAAGAGGTCATGGCGATTTCTGAAAGTCTAAAGAGGAAACTTCCACCCCGCAGTCTAGGAGGTCAGATCAATTTCATATGTGATAGAGTCTCCCATCGCAGCCCCGTGGCCCCCGTCTCTGCACCCATCATCTCTGCACCCATCGCTTTCAAGGCAGGAAGGCTCCCCAGGGAGACACTTGGCAATAGCTGTGCTGCCCTCTGCTGGTGACGGAGGAGAAGGCATGCAAAGAGCAAACTACATTGCATCTCTGAGCTCACGATAAAAAGGGATGGACAGCCTCCGATTGCTACAGACATCGTTTCATTTAAGTGGCTCAAGACTAATCTTTTTTTTCCCCATTAAATATTTTGACTCATGAATAAAACCAAACAATTCCCTTGGCTCCATTTAGATGATACGATTAGATCTCTAATTGTTTTGTTACTGCTGTTTGGACGGACCCTGTGCTCAAGTCCAGCTGAGAGGACACGGACATGGATTCTGCGCTTACGGTGACTTTGCACATTCTTAAAGCATCGGGGGTCAACCAGCCTTCAAGGTCACGTGGAGGCAACCACTGTCTCAGATGGGGCAACGCTGGTCCACAGGAAGTCGCTGCCAGGACACGTGTATTCACAGGGATTCTGGGACTCTGTCTAGGCTCTGTGAGAGAGAATGCCAAAATCGATCAGTGGCCCGGTCGGCGTGCTCAGTGCTTGAGCATTGACCTATAAACCTAGAGGTCAGGGCTCCATTCCCTGTCAGGGCACATGCCTGGGTTGTGGGCTTGATCTCCAGTGTGGGGCGTGCAGGAGGCAGCCAATCAATGATTCTCTCTTATCATTGATGTTTCTCTCCCTTCCTCTCTGAAATCAATACCAGTGTCTCCCCAAGGTGAGAATGAGGGGACCATTCATTAAACCAGGAGAACACTGAAAACGGAAGACAACATCAACAAAATGAAGCTCTCTTAAGCCGGACCAGAGATGACAATTCTCTTCTCCAGCGATGTGCTCTGGCTCCGCGCTGGAGACGTAACGGTCTGTGCTGCTGAGAGCGTCCCGCTGTCATCAGGGACTTTGAACATCACTCTTTTTTAAAAATATATGTTTCTTGATTTCCTGCACGCCTCTCCCCTCCGCCCCCGGGGATCATGCTGCAACCCGGGCATGTGCCCTTGACCAGAATCAAACCTGGGACTCTTCCGTCGCAGGCCGATGCTCTATCCACTGAGCCACACCACTCGGACTTTGGACGTCACTCTCAGTCCTGGAGTGAAGCTGGTCCTTACTCTGGGATGTGTGGGTACAGCTGCTATTGCCAAGAAGAAGCCTTTCGCACAAGCTACACCCACACCCACGGGCTCTGTGGCCTCTCCCAGGACAGCAGGCAAGGACGGGAGGCTGGGCAGAGGATCCGGGATAAAAACACCTGCCGTGAAACCACGGCCCCGGTGTGCCAGGCGGGAGGGATGGGCGGGAAGACCGTGCCCTGAACCTCTGCTCAAACCCCAGCTCCCCAAGGGACCTGGGGAGAATCACGCTCAGTGAAATAGCCAGTCAGAGACAAGTATCACAGGATGTCACTCATGTGAAATCTAATGAACAAAATAAACTGATGAACAAAATAGATCGGAGACACAGAAGCATGGAGCAGACCGTCAAACCTCAGAGGGAAGGTGGCGGAGGGTGGGCGGGTGGTAATTAACCAAAGGACTTGTGTGCACTGATGCATATCCCACGCACGCAGACAATAGGGTGGTGGAGGTCACTGAAGAGAAAGGGAAGGTTAGGATATACATTTCAATATGTACATTTTATGTATTTACTCCATGACTTCAGATCACGTGAGTCTTTGCAATAAGTGTGTGATATATATACCAGAAGCCTAGTGCATGAAAATTCACACACTGGGAGGGGGGTTCCCTCAGCCTGGCCTGCCCCCTCTCACAGTCTGGGAGCCCTCATGGGATGTCCTACTGAATTCATTAAACAGGAGAACACTGAAGAATGGAAGACAACATCGACAAAATGAAGCCCTCTTAAGCCGGGCCAGAGATGACAATTCTGTTCTCCAGCGATGCGCTCCGGCTCCGCGCTGGAGACGTAACGGTCTGTGCTGCCGAGAGCGTCCTGCTGTCATCAGGGACTTTGAACATCACTCTTTTTTTAAAATATATTTTCCTTGATTTCAGAGAGGAAGGGAGAGGGAGAGATAGAAATATCAATGATGAAGAGAATCATTGATTGGCTGCCTCCTGCACGCCTCCCCCCTCCACCCCCGGGGATTGTGCCGCAATCCGGGCATGTGCCCTTGACCAGAATCGAACCTGGGACTCTTCCGTCGCAGGCCCATGCTCTATCTACTGAGCCACACCACTCGGGCTTTGGACGTCACTCTCAGTCCTGGAGTGAAGCTGGTCCTTACTCTGGGATGTGTGCGCACAACTGCTATTGCTGGGAAGAAGCCTTTCGTACAAGCTACACCCACACCCACAGCTCCGTGGCCTCTCCCAGGACAGCAGGCGAGGACAGGAGGCTGGGCAGAGGATCCGGGATAAAAACACCTGCCGTGAAACCGCGGCCCCGGTGTGCCAGGCGGGAGGGATGGACGGGAAGACCATGCCCTGAACCTCTGCTCAAACCCCAGCTCCCCAAGGGACCTGGGGAGAATCACGCTCAGTGAAATAGCCAGTCAGAGACAAGTATCACAGGATGTCACTCATGTGAAATCTAATGAACAAAATAAACTGATGAACAAAATAGATCGGAGACACAGAAGCATGGAGCAGACCGTCAAACCTCAGAGGGAAGGTGTGAGGGTGGGCGGGTGGTAATCAACCAAAGGACTTGTGTGCACAGATGCATACCCCATGGACACAGACAATAGGGTGGTGGAGGTCACTGAAGAGAAAGGAAAGGTTAGGATATACATTTCAATATATACATTTTATGTATTTACTCCATGACTTCAGATCACGTGAGTCTTTGCAATAAGTGTGTGATATATATACTAGAGGCCTAATGCATGAAAATTCGTGCACTGGGAGGGGGGTTCCCTCAGCCTGGCCTGCCCCCTCTCACAGTCTGGGAGCCCTCATGGGATGTCCTACTGATGGCTTAGGCCCCGCTCCCCATGGGCTAAGCCGCAGTCTGGCCTCCCTCTGCGGAAGGCGACCGGGAGGACCAGGGGAGGCGCCGCCCCCACCACCCCGCTGCTGCCAAAGCTAGCCACCAAAGCCAGCCGCCAGGGTTGCCGACCCTCGGCCCTCACTTCTTAGCACTGGCCCTGCCCCCTGCCCACTTGTGTGTGTGGGAGGCGATCTGGGGCCAGGCCGGCTGGGGGAGGGGCTGTGGAAGGGTGAAAGGGTGTTCGACCCCCAAAGGGGTCGCGACCCACAGGTTGAGAACCGCTGGGCTAAATTGAAGTCTCGCCTCAGACACATTTTTAAAAAAAAGAAAAAGACATGGTGAAGCCCTAACCTCAGGAGAGAGCTCACTGGGAGGGTCTTCACACTCACCCACAAGCATTTGCGTCCCTGCATGTGCCAGGCCAGGTACCAGCTGCAGAGAATGCAGTGTCGGGCCACGCCCGACCCAGTTAGTACTGGCCCCTGTGACATTTCTAGTCTACAGGCGAGCTGAACACTGGATAACCCTGCACACAGTGGATGAGGACGGGAAGACCAATAATGTCACTTCCGAGCACGGAGCTGAAGCGCCCGTCCATCCTGAGGAGAGTGGCTTCAACGGGACGTGATGACGCAGTCGTTCTCTTGGGGAGCAGAGAGGAGTTACCTGCCCGACCTGTGCAAGGGCCCTGTGGCAGCGGCCAGCACCGCTGGCTGCAGGAGCTAACGGAGCCGACGCACACGGTGCTGAGAAGCTGCCGCCGTGGGAATGAATGCCCCGGGCCCTGTGAGGTCATATTAAAGGAGGCATATAGAACGGTGATTTAACCTAAGAGCAGAAGACAGGCCAGGTGTCGATGAAGAGAAAAGTATACAAATCATCTGCAATCACCCCCACCCCCCACGCCAGCGAATCGTTCCAACACTGGCCGATGCTGCCCTGTGACTGACGAGGCTGCTGAGCCAACAGAGGCAGGAATGGGTGACAGTGGCACCGCAGGGACCTTCCTCAAGGTGAAACCTCCCGGCAGAAAGAGCAGGAGACGGAGGTTTGGTGTTCAGAGGAGGCCTGGCTTCAGGGAAAACAAATGGAAGGAGCTGTCAGAAGCCTCCACTGCAGAGCGGCCCGGTGCCAGCCCATCTGGTGCGGCACAGACGCAACGCCGGGCCAGCAGCCACCAGGATGCGAGCCAATGTCGCTGCCGGGAAACCGTCCCACATGCAGACGCCCGACTTCCCGAACTCCTGGGTCAGGCTCCAGCCACAAAAGTGTCCGATGACCTTGTCACAGGGAACATTTCTCCCACAAATGAATATTTTATTTTGAACTTAAATGAAACTCCAAGAAAAGTAGCGATAGAATTGAGTCTTTTTTTTCTCCTGTAAGAACACTGCTAAGAGACTTCTAAACGAGGGCCATGGGATGTCAACACCAATAAGGACGTGCATTCAAAGACAACTGAGCGCCAGCATTTCTGCAGGTTCAGGCTAGCAGGTCAAACACAAACCCAGAGGAGAGAAGGCCACGGTGAGGTTCAACAGACCAGAAAGGCTTCCAAATGAAAGCCTCTGGATAGTCTCAGATATACTAGTAGGAAGCTGCAGACGTGTGGATTTAGGGTTATGACATCTGAAATAGAACCATCTACATCTTAAGCAGCAAGGATTGTGGAGAAACAACGTATCAGGTAGCAAGAGGCAGGAGGTTACACAGAACAGGACAATGAAATTTCCTCTGACAAAGTGGCAGATTATCAAAAGAAAGGAAACAAGGCTATGTGATCTATTGTAATTTTAGCATCTTTTACGTTCTTCCATGCAACACATAAGAGAAGAGACGAGTCCAGATGGTGCAGTAATGAAGTGGCTAGAAGGTTACACCCAAACAGTGGTCAACTAGACAGCAAAATGAATTACATGTAAGTTAAATATTTAGATGCACGAAAATCAAATCACTTAGAATCTTATTGAATATTTACTATAGCTTTGGAAAAGAAAATGAAGCACTTTGAAAACAAAAAGAAGAAGCACTTACTACATCACCACTGGGTGAACACGCTTCTGAATATCAAAAATAAACCCAAAATGGAGCCAGATAACAGCGGGGGAAACACTGATAAATAATACGGTCGGCAGACACCAGATTAGCATTTTTAGGGCACAGCAAGGTCAACGAGAGTTCACAGTGCACAGCAAGGTCAACCAGAGACCACAGTGCACAGCAAGGACAATGAGAGATCACAGTGCACAGCAAGGTCAAGGAGAGACCACAGTGCACAGCAAGGTCAAGGAGAGACCACAGTGCACAGCACATGCACATATCTGCAAACCTGCACACACACCTGTCCACAAACATGCGCACACATCTGTCCGCCACCACAGCGGGGAGCCAGAGAAAATGTGATGTGAAGCAGAAAAGGACCGACCCTCAGAGGGCCTGTCAGGAGTGTTACCCTCCTATGCCCCCCCACCCCCCCCCAGAATAGCTGAATGAATCAATCTTGCAAAACAACTCTGTGGGCACTGGCTTGGTGGATGCTGAGTCGCCAATTGCACTAAGAGAAGCGGTCGTGTCAGAGGTCAGCCCTGGGCAGGACCAGCAGCCCCGGCCCACCCCCTGCCCCCCCGAGAAGGACTTTGTCTTCACGTTGGCTCAGGAGCCTCTCTGCCCCTCACAGCTGCCATGAGCCACTCGCAGAACACGGCTGCCCCCAATGACACACACCCTAAGTGTAGCCACACCCCAGAGCTTTAAGATAGTGTGTGAAAATAATGTAAGATAGCTCATTGATCATTTCTGTGTTACTTGCATGTTTAAATAATAACATTTTGAGTATATTAGCTTAACTAAAATAGATTACTGGCTATGTTGTTAAAATTAATTTTGCCTGTTTCTTTAAACTTTTAAAATGCGGCTACTAGAGGCCCTGGCTGGGTGGCTCAGTTGGTTGGAGCATCATCCTAAATACCAAAAGGTGGTGGGTTTGATCCCCAGTCAGGGTGCATCCAGGAGGCAGCAGATGGATGTTTCTCTCTCTCTCTCTCTTTCTCTCCCTGCCCCCTCAATAAAAACATAGGCTCGGATGACGATGGAATAAATAAATAAAGCCCAGCTGGCGTGGCTCAGTGGTTGAGCATCGACCCATGAACCAGGAGGTCACGGTTGGATTCCCGGTCAGGGCACATGCCCAGGTTGCGGGCTCCATCCCCAGTGTGGGGTGTGCAGGAGGCAGCCGACCAATGATTCTCTCTCGTCATTGATATCTCTCTCTTTCTGCCTTTCCCTTCCTCTCTGAAGTCAATAAAAATATTTTTTAAAGATGAGTAAATAAAAATGCGGCCACTAGAAACTGTGGATGGTCAGTGTGCCGCGCGTGTGGCCTCAGGCCTGCGCTGCTCTGCAGGGATGTCCTCCTACGCCCTGAGGAGGCCTGGAAGGAGGGCATGCAACCCACGCCTTGTGCCCTGGAGTTCAGGCGACTCCGCACAGCTCACCTGCCCCCCCCTGCCCCCCCCTGCCCC
>NW_005370710.1:1718428-1718920 GCF_000412655.1 Myotis brandtii
CTTTCCACTGCCCGCGCTTGGTGACAGTGGCCTGTGTGCCATCCGGGCCATCATCGTGTGGCAAGAAGCAGGTCAGGCTCATCCTTTGTGGGGGAGCATCTGGCACCACTTCCATGGGAAAGAAAGCATGTGACTGTCCTTGGTTTAAAAGGGGGGCTTAAAAACACACATTTGCTACACATTTCAAAAGCCAAAAAAAGGCAAAAACTTGTAAAAATATAGTGTCCTTGCCCTCATTTGCTTCGGGAAAAACCATTCTCAAGGTACAAAAGGTCCCAGGCTAAATCTCACCCACGTAGGATGTTTTGCTTTAATTTATTTTATTTTTAAAGAGAGAGAAAGAGAGAGGGAAGAGAGATAGATCAATCAGCTGCCTCCTGCACACCCCTCCTGGGATCAAGCCTGTGCCCTGCCTGGGAGTCAGACTGGTGACCTCCTGGTTCCTGGGTTGATGCTCAGCGGCCGGGCGCCATCTGGGCCGGTTGGAAGGTC
>NW_005370710.1:1720101-1735840 GCF_000412655.1 Myotis brandtii
TGGGGGGGGGGTATTTAAAAAACATTTTTTTAGTTGATTCCAAGAGGAAGGGAGAGAGATAGAAACATCAATGATGAGAGAGAAGCGTTGATCGGCTGCCTCCTGCACGCCCCACACTGGGGATGGAGCCTGCAACCCGGGCATGTGCCCTGACTGGGAATCGAATAGTGACCTCCTGGTTCATAGGTCGACACCCAACCACTGAGCCACGCCAGCCGGGCGTGTATGTGGGTTTCTAACTGGGTCTTTATAACAAGACTGTAAGGTAATGGCCCTATTACCACTGCCATTTTACAATGTGGAAACAGAGGTGGAGAGAGAGAGAGAGAGAGAGAGAGTGAGGGAGACTTTCCTGTGGACTCAAAGCTGAGAAGTGTGGGGGGGGGGCGGAGAGAAGATGGCTAGAACCTGATTCCAGAGCCGTGCACATCCCCTCTGACCCTCGGATGGTTTCTGGAGCTCATTCTGATGCAAAAACTCACGTTGGGGGTCTGGACTCAACCATTTCTTCTGCCCGCAAAGCCTAGGCATCCTGGACGGCATCCTGAGCCCAAGCCCACTGAGAAGCAGGCGCCACGGGAGGGGAGGCGTCTCTATGTGAGGGGTGTCCATGTCCCGGCTGAGAGCCCAAAGCGTGTGCACTTTGAATAAGGACACGAACCCCGGTCCTCAGCAGCTCAGAAAAGGGAAGCGGCTTCCCGGCGGGCGGAGGCGAGTGTAGACGGGGGAGCGAAGGTGCAGCCTCTCTGGAGTCTTACACAGCCTGTTCTTACCCCGCCGCACCAATCGATCGGGCCCAGCGTCTCCCAGGCGAGGTCACAGCTGTGACCAGCACGTGGCTGCGAACTCTCCGGAGGCTGCGACCACCCAGTCGCCAGCACTCTCCCCCCATGGAATTCATGGCAGAGACAGATAGAGTCGTCACCTGGGCCTCCAGAGCTTCCCCACTGAGGACCTGGAGGTGGTGGTTAGACGGAACCGAAGTCATAAATAGCTTTGTCTTCCCAGAGCGTGACCCCAGGGAAGGGAGGAAGGAAAACATCCCTGCCTTCCACCTGAGGACACAGGACCCCGGGACCCAGGGGCTGGCGTTTCATCCGGGATTTCGGACCCCCTCCTCCCTCTGCGCCGTGACAATAGCAGGCCCAGGAAGCTCGCCTGTCTCCACTGTCCTCGTCCAGAAGCATACTGGCTGTCGCCAAAAGGACAGCAGCTCTTTTGTGGCTCTTTCCAAACCACCTGTCACCAAGAAGAGCTGACAGCGATTACCAACAAACTGAAATGGAGGCACAAAACCATGACTGCCCAGACCCACGAAGTAACTGGTATTTGTACTGCCGTTCAGACCACGCGAGCTCCTAAGTGGTTTCAGGACGCTGGCTGCTGGTGGGAGGTACCAAGTACCCACCTCAGCGAAAGGAAGATGAAAGTTCAACTTCCCACAAGGACACCAGCACCGTGCTCCGCCCACCTCGGGGTGGGAATAGATGTGGAAAAGCCGCATCTCTTGCAAACCTGAAGGGAGAATTAAAGAGGAAAACTCCATCGACGTTCTTAAAGTTGAAGCTTTATCCGTGTTGGACATTATTCACGATGAGACTCTTAGACCAGGAAAAACGTAAGTCCTTCTCATCGATTTTTGGCTGCAACGCAATGAATGGCTTTCTTCACTATTGTATAGCAGGGTCTCTCTTGTAACATTGTGTCACTTGGGTCGCTCTTGTAACATTGTATCGCTTGTGTCGCTCTTGTAACATTGTATCACTTGTGTCACTCTTATAACATTGTGTCACTTGTGTCACTCTTGTAACATTGTGTCACTTGGGTGGCTCTTGTAACATTGTATCGCTTGGGTGGCTCTTAGTAAGTCAGTCCAGCTGCAGACACGCCAAGCGAAACCCTTGCCCTTCCTTCCACCTGGCACACGCCTGCCTCAGATCTCTTCATGGCTGTGCCTTTACCCATTCAAGACTCCACTTAAATACCACCCCTTCATCAGGGCCTCCCCGGCTCCCTTCTGTAAAATACCCTAAATGCTTTTTCCTTTATCACTGGCCCTGCTCACCCAGAGTCATTTGTTTTCCACTCTTGTAACATTGTATCACTTGGGTGGCTCTTGTAACATTGTATCACTTGTGTCACTCTTGTAACATTGTGTCACTTGTGTCGCTCTTGTAACATTGTGTCACTTGGGTGGCTCTTAGTAAGTCAGTCCAGTTGCAGACACGCCAAGTGAAACCCTTGCCCTTCCTTCCACCTGGTGCACACCTGCCTCAGATCTCTTCATGGCTGTGCCTTTACCCATTCAAGACTCCACTTAAATACCACCCCTTCATCAGGGCCTCCCCGGCTCCCTTCTGTAAAATACCCTAAATGCTTTTTCCTTTATCACTGGCCCTGCTCACCCAGAGTCATTTGTTTTCATGCATCACGTCTGCCCGCCTCGCTGGATCATTAGCTCTGTAAGAGCGGGGACCTTGCCTGACTCCGTCCTTGCTATTCGCCAGCAGAGTGACCTTGGTCATCTCCCTCCCCTCCCCGACCCTGTTCTCCCCGTTTCTAAGACGAGGACTTGGGGTCAGGGGCTCCCTGGAGACTGGCTCTCACGGTCTTTGGCTCCACAATTCCGAGGAGGCTTTCGGGCACGGGCTTCCCAGACGCTGACATCTCCAAATGCGTTTTTCAAATGAAGTGGAGCCCTCGGGCAGCCCCCTGGGGAGGTCACAGAGCCGCCGGCAGGCACCGAGCTGCACCGCACAGCTCCTTCCCCACGCCAGGCACCCGGGCCGAGGAGACGCAGCCCATTAGGCACCAAATGTTCAGTGACTGTCATTAATCGGCGGGTATGAACTCGCCAAGGAGACAGTAAATCTCACGCCAGACTCAGTGCGTCAGCCCCTCACAGTCGGACAAAGCATGCGGAGTTGAACATAAAACACCACAAAAAAGACCCCAACACACTCCCTCCCGCTTGTCAAACAACTGCTGGCTGCGGGCTGTGCTGCGTGTGCCCGCCGTTCCCGGCCTGCGGTCAGCATCCGACACGCCTTGGTCACCTCCTCTTCATGACGAGGCCAAAGAGCAGGCGCGGATGCAATTCTCAGAGCGAGAAGCAGCTCTCCCCCCTCCTGCCTCCCCATCCCGGGACACTGGGCCAGGTTTGCTTGGGGAGGGGCACTTTCATTTTCAAAATGTTCTGCATCTCCTGTGTCATTCCACCTGCACAGCAGCCTGTGAGTTTGCATACATGTTCTCATGTGCATAAGTATGTGATGTAGGTGTTCGAGGGATCCCTATTTCACACTGAAGAAAGCTAAGACTCAGAGAGGTAAGGGAACATCCGCAGGACCACACATGCATCACGAGAAAAAAGGTCTTCCGGCTTTGACCTTGCCCTCAGCGCTTGACTGAGACACCCCGTTTACTCAACTGGTGGGGTGAATGCATGCAGAGAAAGGCCTGCCCATGGTCGCAGCCACGTGCAGACGGACAGCAAGGCCTGGGCCAGGCCCCGCTGCACCCTCATCCTGCAGCTCAGGTGGACGAACATCAGTTCCAGAGCAGACGGCAGCCAGCGCCCGTGTGCCCGCTGCACCGGCCCCGCCCAGACCCCACGGAAGCCGCGACGCAGGCTGAACAGGCTCTTCCACAGGCTTCTTCATTGCTTTTTTTGCTTTTTTTCTGCAGGCAAAGAAGCGATTGCCTCTCCGGCTGCTCATCTTGCTACTCCTGCTTCATTGAGCGTGCAGACGGAAAGCAAGGCCTGGGCCAGGCCCCGCTGCACCCCCGCCCTGCAGCTCAGATGGACGGACATCAGTTCCAGAGCAGACAGCAGCCAGCGCCCCTGTGCCCGCTGCACCGGCCCGCCCAGACCCCACGGAAGCTGCGACACAGGCTGAAAGGCTCTTCCACAGGCTTCTTCGTTACTTTTTTTGCTTTTTTTCTGCAGCCAAAGAAGCGATTGCCTCTCCGGCTGCTCATCTTGCTACTCCTGCTTCGTTGAGCGAGAAAGAGGAGGAAATGGGAGCGGGAACTCTAAACCCAGAGACCTGGTGCCCGAAGGCGATAGCAGAGCTTCCGAACTCACTGAGATTTGCATGGAAACCGGTTCAGGCTCCTACCCCACGCCACGCGATTGTGTGACTGAGGCAAGACGGACATACCTATGCGTGTGTTTAAATAACACCACTGAGGTTCAGAAAGCCTAAGAGAGCTTTACCTGACGCTTTCCATAGAGATGTACATTTTACAAAGCACGTCCACGTACAGTATCTCATTTATTTCCTAAAACAGTGCTAATCCTTTACCCATCACTGGAACTTAGAATCTGAAGGATCTGGGAAGGAAAAGTGATCCCTGTGGGTGCCTCCCAACAGTCTAAATGCTCAGACGACGGTGACACCTGGGTCTGTGTCGGCCCTTTTTCTCTGTGAGAAGCGCAGGCAGGCGGATGAGCGAGCAAGCTGGCCCAGCTGGCAGGGCGCCTCGCTTTAAAGCCCTCCTCCTGCAGGGCGCTCAGAGGTTCAGTTAGAAAACACCTCACGGGCCCCTGGGACTGGCCCTTCTCTGGGTCCAAGTGTCCCTGGGGATAACCGAGCCCCAAAAGGCGGAACCCCGGCCACCTGCTGGGACACCGCTTTGTGTAATGCCTTTTGCTGGAGAGACTGCAAACAGACTTGTTACTAAAATTGTAATGCAGACGGCGTTGGCGGCTCCACAACTAGACCAGACCAGCTGCCTCCCCTTTCACCCTGACATTTGAGCTAATGCCCGGCCTTTTGCCAAGATGCACGGAACCAAAAATCACCGGAATCCGAAGGCCTGACCGGTCAGCAGCCAGACCCGCATGCTGATGGCGCTGGCTGCTCCGGGCCCAGAGGGAGGGTTCCATCGGGGATGGAGATGCAGCCGCAGACCAGAGCTCCCCACTGGGCGCCGGCACCCTGCTCCCCAGCGTGACCCCGAAACACCAGGGAGGAGCAAAGACATCTACGTGCCTTGAACCTCATCTCATTCCCCGTCTCCCGCGAGCTCCGTCCCGTGTGCCACCTGTTCCGGGAGAGCACACATCATTGCCCAGATCAACAAACAAAGACACGGACCACCCGTCAAACACAGAGTGTTTCACGTGAAAACTTGGAAATGTCTGAAGCAAAGGTCAGGCCTGGGACGCAATCGATGGATCGCTTGGGGCGGGTTCGTGCCGGGGGCCTCCAGGCGTGAGGCTGAGCCTTGAAACTCAGAGACCACAGAGCGATGAAACAGCCTAGCTGACAGGCAAAGTATGCGCCCCGCCAGAAGACGATGGAATTATCAGCATTAAATCTGGTTGAACCACAAACAAGGAAACACAAAAATCCCAAAACAGCCCAGCCGGTGTGGCTCAGTGGTTGAGTGCCAACCTATGATGAACCAGGAGGTCACGGTTCAATTCCCAGTCAGGGCACATGCCCAGGTTGCAGGCTCGATCCCCAGTGGGGGGCATGCAGGAGGCAGCCGATCAATGATTCTCTCTCATCACCGATGTTTCCCTCTCTCTCCCTCCCTCTCTGAAATCAATAACAATATATTTTTTTAAAAAAGAAAGAAAAGCGCCATGACAATTACACCAGTGCCATTTCAACATTTATCTAATACGCATCTTAAATTTCTAAATTAGAAGGTCACCATATTTAGGGAATGAAACAGAATAATAATTCTAATGAGATCCTAAATTGCATTTTATACTTCAGTGATAATCCCAGACAAATCAACCGTTTACTTGCAATTACTGGTCGTTTATTTTTGTTAACAGCCTTGAAAAGGTTTTTGAAGGGAAATTAACGATGGAGAGCTTGATTAGGAAAAAAGAAAAAGGAAAAGAAAAGCACACGTCCGCTGGATCCTGAGAAGGTCTGATGCAGCCCCCCTAGCACAGTGGTCGGCAAACTCATTAGTCTACAGAGCCAAATATCAACAGTACAACAATTGAAATTTCTTTTGAGAGCCAAATTTTTAAAACTTAAACTATATAGGTAGGTACATTGTTATTAACTTAATTAGGGTACTCCTAAGGCTTAGGAAGAGCCACACTCAAGGGGCCAAAGAGCCACATGTGGCTCCCAAGCCGCAGTTTGCCAACCAGGCCCTAGCAGAAGCCTAGTCCCGGAGAGAAGTGATGGCCGTGCGGGGCTGAGCAGGCAGGGCACGTGGTGTGGTTCCTAAGAGAAAATGGGGCCCCGACCGGTGTGGCTCAGTTGGCTGGAGCACCATCCCGTGCACCTGAAGGTTGTGGGTTTGATCCCTGGTGGGAGCACGTGCCAAACATCAATGTTTCTCTCTTTCTCCCTTCCTCCCGCCCTCCCTACCTCCAACCCTTCTTCCCACTCTCTAAAAATCAACAGAAGAATATCCGAGGTGAGGATTAACAGAAAAAAGAAAGAAAAAGAAAACGGGGTTCCAGGTAGCCTCTGAACTGCCTATCCGGTGGGCATTCTCTGCACACCTGTGATTCGAGTACAGCATTTCCTCCCTCCCACCTGCTCCTTCCCCGCCCAGACTCAGGCAGGGCCAGTCTGCTTGCATGATGTGGTGAAGTTGACGTGCGGTCTCAGGAAATAGGCAAAAATAATATTTCCTCTCCCTCCTCGGTCCACGAGGTAAACCTCCCTTCACACCGAAATCATTTTTGTTCACTCACAAATGCTTTGTGAAGAATGAAAAGCTCTGTGCATCTTTATCTCCTTCAAGTCTTAAAGCAATGTCACCTCCTCCATGAGGCCCTCCAATCTAAATTACAAGAACCTCCTGTGTCACCACTCCGTTTGTCTGTCTCCTCTCTTCTTCCTGTGTTGCTCTATGGTATTTATCACAAGCACACTTAAAACTGTCATTTACTTATTTCTGTTCTATCTCCCCAACTGAAACGTAGGTACCGCTGTGTGCTTCCCTCACTGCCGATTCCCCGGCACCTGGGATGGAGCCTGCACGTAGACGTGTATTTCCGGCTTCGCTGCACGAAGCTCCTTCCTCACTGAAGAGAGTGAGACAAGCACACGTCTCCGAATTGTCCCTGTCGGAGTCCCACCTGCCTCGACAAGCTCTTTCATGCTAACCAGGTAGGTGTGAGGAGAGAAACCCTCCGAACATGGCACCCGGTGTGAGTGAGAGAACAAAGGAACGCAGCAGCCTTTGTCTGTGGGAGAAGGGAAACAATGACGTCATGGACATGCCCCCCAGGAGCTCAGGGTCCCCGATGACTCCCATCAGGCACAGGTGACAGTCATTCACCCTGTTGGTCCACGACCACGCCCAGCATCCCGAGCTCTGGCACAAAGAAAACGAGCTACAGATCCTGGACGAGCCTCGCTCCGGGTAACCAGAGACCCCCTCCCCGTCCTCCCACCACCGCCCCAACTCCAACCCAGAAAGCAGCAAGAACCAGGAAGCCGAGAGGGGGAGCGTGGCACCCCCACAGGGTGACCTTGAGTCTGTTCTGTTTTGTAAAATAATCTTTCCTGAAATTCACTGCGTTCACTGTCATTAGTAAGCAATTACTTATAGCACAACGCTGGCTGTTGGCAGCATCCCAGGGCCCCTCACGCTGCCTCGAGAAACTGCGAGCCCGGAACAGGATGAACACGGCCGCCTGGTTAATAACAGCCACCTGGTCGAGGAGACTCGTGCGCAGTGAGCGACCAGAAGATGCTGGGACTGGACGGCGCAGAACAATGCAGGACGTTGTCTCTGCGTCTGCCTCGCTCCCAGGACCGGAGCTTCATTCTTGTCTGTCCCCCAACATCTCTCTACACGGAGCCTAACGTATACCTGGGACTTCAAGGTTTTATGAATAAATAAATGAATCATGGGTGAAAACCAGAATTTAGAACAAAGGAAGAAGAACATATTATAATTACCTGATGTCCCAGAGATTCTAAAGGCCCCCAAACCCATGCAACTCGGACCTCACGCCCAACACTCAGCCACCACCTCCTGCTGAAGTTCCCCCCAATCTCATCTTCATCACACGTGCAGGAGGCAGCCGACCCATGATTATCTCTCATCACTGATGTTTCTCTCCCTCTCTCCCTTCCTCTCTGAAATCAATAAAAATATATTTTAGAAAAACAAACGAACAAGAAGGCAAGGCTGTTAGAGTCACAGAAGTGGGTAGGAGGTAGATGTTGGGCTGGGCCTTAACATATAAAAATATTTGATAAAAAAGAAACACATTGAGAAGGGAGAAACTCAAGAGGTACCTTCACAGATCCGGTTATAGAAAACAAATGAGCGAGGGTCAACGGGTGATGGTGCTATCTGTCGCGTGTGAACCATTTACTGTCGGAGGGGAAAGGGAGCAGCTGAGAAGGTGGCAGACCTTGGTCCTGAGCTCACGTGTTCATCCATTCACTCCCTCGCTCACTCACACTATCTATTAGGGCGTGTGGTGACAGAGGAAGATGAGGAGGCCCGGGAGATGGCACAAGGTGTAAAGAGAGAACACATCTCCATGACTTGGAGCCTGGCAGGAGGGAGACAGAAGGGGCCTAAGTGGCCACTACGACAAGGTAGGAAATGATACCTTTAATAAAGTGAGGATCGTGGAGCAGAGAAAAATTACTTCCAATTGAGAAAACCCAAAAAAGTCATGACGGAGAGGGTAGGATGTGAGCGAGGCTTGAAAGCGAGGTAAGTCCATCAACAGGGTGACCATGCGCCCACCTGAGCCAACATGCCCCCAGCGACACCTTCTGCGGAGCATGTTGGCAGTGCCCCCTTCCTCTCTAACCCACCTCCTCTGAGATGACAAGTCACGTGGCCACCTGGTCCCCGTGAGCAGGCGCCCACCTGCCCATCAATGTCAGTAAGAAACGGGAGACGTCAAAAGGCCATAACAGGCCTGTAGCTGAGGAGGTAACGACACTGCCCTTCTTGGTCCCTCCGTCACCGACTCACCCCTGCGCACCAACTCCCACAGGGGGTGGGAGCCCTGTTCCAAGCAGAGGGTCCATGATGCAAACGCACTCCACACACATTCACACCGATCCCCCCCTGCACCCCACTCCAAGGAGCACGTCTCCTACAGAACACACGTCACGGAACACGGGACCTGCGACCAGCCGGCAGGGATGTCACAGAGAAGAAAGCAAATGTGAGATGGGGTTTTGGCCGTAAGTCAGGTATTTCTGGATATGAGAGTCTAGCATAATTCTGTATTGGCGACAATGTCATGTGAACGCACTGACATAGGACAAATCTACCTAAAATAGAAGGAAGAGGTTAACCAATGAACATACAAGCACAGGCATGGCCCATGGACATAGACAGTCGTGTGGGGAAGGCCTGGGGAAGGGAGTCAATGGAGGAAAAGGGGGGGGTCTGCAATACTTTCAACAGTAAAGAGACATTTTTAAAAAATAAAGTGATTGCCCTGACCGGTTTGGCTCAATGGATGGAGCGTCGGCCTGCAGACCCAAGGGTCCCAGGTTCGGTTCCGGTCAAGGGCATGTTACCTTGGTTGCAGGCACATACCCAGTGGGCTGTGTGCAGGAGGCAGCTAATCGATGTTTCTCTCTCATCGATGTTTCTAACTCTCTATCCCTCTCCCTTCCTCTGTAAAAAAATCAATAAAATATATTTTAAAAATAAAATAAAATAAAGTGATTATTGATACATACAAAAAATAAAAATAACTAGAGCCACTGAACAATTCCTTGGCTTCTTCTAAGACATAATTACCCAATTTAAAGGGGAATGATTTTGTATAGGCGAGGGCATATCATGGATCCTAAATTCTAGGTTTCAAACTTTTAAATGGCTTTATAAATTCTGACCGTGAGCCAGGCAGCGTAGGCAATAGAACAAATGAGGTCCGTCTTCCTTGCTGACAGGATCGTGGCACCGGTGTCCCTCTGTCTGTAAAACGCCCAACCCTCCGGGCGGCGGGAAGCCACAGGCCCTGAAGCAGGAGACATGCTAGACCCGGTGGCTCTCCTCTGCGGCCCAGGCCACACGAGAGGGAAGAGCTGAGCCAGAACCACCACACGACTTGCTCAAGGAGAAACGCGGATGGTTTTCACCACCGACAACGAGCAACGCTAAGGTTTGTATGAAAGGTCAGAGGAGCTACGACCAGCAGCACGTCAGCCGTGAGATGCTGTTGCCGCAGGAGCGGATCAATAGGAAACACATTGATGCTCTCGCGAGCCCGGGAGGAAAGAGACCCTCGCGGACTCCAGCGCGAGAAAGAAAAATCGCGCTCGCAAATAATGGCCATAAAGTTGGGTCCCAGTGACGTCCACGCCCATAAAAACCAATCCTGCTTCCCATAACGTCGTGATTTCTTGTGTGGAGCGGCTGGCAGAGAGCACTGGGCTCTTTGAAAAGGAGATAACAGGATCCTCTTTTCTCACTTTAAAGCCCCACTCGGCCAATAAAGACACATTTTCTGATCGCTGGGTCTTCTCCTCCGTCTTTACAAGTGGAAGCTACATCCGCATCCGGAAACACAGCTCACTCTCGGGGCAGCAGCCACAGCGCAGCTGCCAGACGCCGCCCGGTCAGGAGCTGGAGGAGCGTGTGTGTAAAGGGTTGTGGCCTTCGGAGCGGGTTCTCGTACTGTATTACATTACATCTGAGTTCGTCACGGAGCTTGTGAGATAGAACAGAATCCAAACGACAGGAGGAAGCCAAGCATGTCCACCTCCATCAACACGCCCGGGAACGCGAGTGAGCACCGAGCTGGGCTGCAACCAGGGACCCTCGTTCCCTGTCCCAGGTCTTCCTCCAGCACCAGATGGACAGCAACCAAGAGCTCTACACCAGCGGTCGCCAACCTTTCGGACCTCACGGGCCACTGGTTGGCGACCGCTGCTCTACAAGACCTCCACCAAAACTGGCACGGGCCTCTCTCACACCGAGCTTTAAAAGGAATGACGACAGCCTGGCCAGCGTGGTTCAGTGGGTGAGCGTTGACCTATGAACCAGGAGGTCACGGTTCGAATCCCGGTCAGGGCCCAGGCCAGGGTTGCGGGCTCGGTCCCCAGTGGGGGGCGTGCAGGAGGCAGCCGATCAATGATTCTCTCTCATCATTGATGTTTCTGTCTCTTCCTCCCTCTCCCTTCCTCTCTGAAATCAATAACACTTTTTTTTTAAGAAAAAAGAAAAAGCCCTGGGCGGTGTTAGCCTTTTCTTTCAATGACAGTTGACATCAGTTTTATATTAGTTTCCGGGGTGCAGCTTGGTGGTCAGACAGTCATCTAACTTGTGAAGTGATCCACCCAATAAGTCTAGTCCCCACTCGGCACCATCCACAGTTACTACAATATTGTTGGCCCCATTCCCTGTGCTGGACTTCACACCCCACGATTACCTCGTACGAGCTGTTTTATCTCTATTCAGCCCTAAAAGAAGTAGTTCTTTCATTCTTTCCACCGCTTATCCCAACTGATACCAATCTGTACGCCAAGGCCCGTGGGTGGGATTTTCACCCAGTTACAGATCCGCCTGCTTTTTACCTTAACCCACGACTTTCTCGTTCTCATCCGTGAGAATGTCATGAGGTGGGAACTGCCGGCCGAAGTCCACGGGCTGTGTCCGCCATAACAGACGTCCCGTGTCGGAGGAAAGAGAGGACGGGGCGCTTTCTTCTGTCGTGGTCACTTATCATTAAGCCCTCGCCGGTCCCTCCTGCCGCCTCCTCTAAGCGCGAACAATCCGTCCCTCGGATGACATCGCCCACGGTCTCACCTACAGTCGGTGCCGTGCGGATCGATCTCCTTTCAATTAAAACCAAGCGGAGCCAAAGCCGCCGTCTCCTCCCTCTCTGGTGTCTGTGTCCCCGGACGCCTCAAAGATCGCCGACAATGGGCCAGCCCCGTCTTTGTACCCACAGACAGAACGTGCGCCTCCCGATCATTTTAAACCCAGCGAAGGTGACACGTTCCCTGCGGATCTCGGCTTTCTTCCCCGGGAACGTGCTCCTTGTTCCACGTTGAAAAGCATGTCCCCGGCAGCCCTGTCCCCTTTCTCTGGGAGTCACTTTCCTCCTTTGTTCTGCGTGTTACACCCTGACAAGCCCCTCCCGGGCTCTTTTTAAACACTACTATAAATAGGATCTTGCTCATCTGATCCTTGGAAGTCTTTTTTGCAGACTTCAGTCACTCAGCATCCAGCCGACCTGGCAGGTTCCCGAGACCCCTCCTGGCTAATGAGCCTGGGCCTGCAAGGACCGCTGGCAGGGGCAGCAGCAGCTCGAGGAGCTGTCTAACGATGGGGGAGCCCAGCAGCCGGGGCACGGGCTCCGAGCTTCCCAGGATGGCTGAGCCTGCAGGTGGAAGGGCGCCAGGTCTCAGAGGGCAAAGTATCCGTGGCTGATGAACCTCATAATATGCCCGGCTGGCGAGGCTCAGTGGCTGAGCGTCAACCCACGAACCAGGAGGTCACGATTTGATTCCCAGTCAGGGCACACGCCTGGGTTGCGGGCTTCCTCTCTGAAATCAATAAAAATGTATTGTTAAAAAAAAAAAAAGGGAGGGAGAGAGAGAGAGAGAGAAACATCAATGATGAGAGAGAATCATGGATCGGCTGCCTCCTGCACGCCCCCTACTGGGGATGGAGCCTGCACCCCGGGCATGTGCCCTGACCAGGAATCGAACCAGTGACCTCCTGAGCCACACAGTCCAGGCAACCTTTGCAATGAGGCCTTCTCCATGGAGACAGCACTGATGCTTTCGTCGTTGTTCCTGGAATTGCTGTGTGGTTGGTGCTTTCACCACCACAGAAACGTCCCCAATACAACAGGCGTGATGTTCACGGAGAGTGTATTTTCCAAATTAGACTCGTTAGGCAGCCAGACTTCCAATAATGATTTAGAAAATGTTCGCTGTACATAGCAATCAGCTCACTAAATTACATAAATTAATATACTAGGCACTTGAAAAATTCTAGTCTCAAATGAAGCTACTTATTTAATACAATATATGTTTTCCAAAAAAATGTGTGGTAACTGATTTTCATTATGGAAATGAATGCTTTCCTTTAGTTCTTGAAAGGCCTTTGTTAGTTTCGTAACCCAATTAGGACCCATTCAATTGGCATCTCAGAGGCCTGTGCTTGCCATGGCCGGAGACGGGAACGTAAGAGAAAGGATGGACGTTACAACAGTGCGCAGGGCTGGCTCGGACTGGCCCCAGCGCCCATCGTTAGGAATTCTGTGATCTTATTGTTAAACACAACCACAATTAAAATGTAAAGTGCAGCCCGGCCAGCGTGGCTCAGGTCGACCTATGAACCAGGAGGTCACCATTGCATTCCCGGTCAGGGCACAGGCCCAGGTTGCGGGCTCGACCCCCAGTGTGGGGTGTGCAGGAGGCAGCTGATCCATGATTCTCTCTCATCACTGACATTTCTCTCTCTCTCCCTCTCCCTTCCTCTCTGAACTCAATAAAAATATTTTTTTAATGTAAAGTGCAAAAAACTCAACAAGGGAAGAATACAAGGGACCTTCCTTAACCGGATAAAGGACAACTACAAAAATCCCAGCCACTTCCCACTCCATGAGGCGGGACTGAGCTTTCCCCGTGAGATCAGGACCAAGACAAGGATGTCTGCTCTCGCCACTTCCAGGCAACACTGCACCAGAGGGTCTAGCCAGGGCAGTGAGGCAAAAAAACAAACAAAACCTGGCCAGTGCTGCTCAGTGATTAGAGCGCCGGCCCTCACACCGAAGGGTCACGGGTTTGATTCCCGGTCAAGGGCACACAACCTGGCTGCAGGTTCTTTCCCAGCCCCAGTTGCAGGAGGCAACTATGTCTCTCTCTCACATCAATGTTTCTTCCCCCACCCCTCACTGTTATTCCCCCTCCCTCCCTCCCACTCTCTCTAAAAATCAAGGGGAAAAATCCCTCAGGTGAAGATCAACAACAAAAGCTCGCACACACCAGGCTCAGGTGAGCCTCCCTGGTTGGGAATCTTGCGGGTTTGGAGGAGTGTGACCAACCACAGCAGGAGGAGGTAACGCCACCCAGGATCCCACAGGCACAGGCAGCCGGGAGCTCCGTGCTGGGAGCCACCTTCACCGTGTGTGCCTCCCCCTTCGGCTGCATCCCGGTGCCACAGCAAAGCTCCAAAGTCTCGCCCCGCCGTGGCGCTGCCCGGAGCTCTGGGAGGCGCTCTGGGAGTGTCACACTGAATGTGCCCCGGGCGCCTGGAGCGCAGCCGGCTCCCGGCCATCATGTGTGCTGAGTGACCGGCTCCTCGTCAGCCACTGGGCTCTGACACTGACCGTGCTGAGGGGGTGCGTGCTGCCGACATGGGCAAGCGCTGAGTCAGGGCTTCGTTTATCGTTTTGTTGAGAGTGAAACTCTCAATAATGCAGACGAGACATCAAAGTTTATCGTGTGGACAGTCGTTACCTGGTGAGCAGCACACAAAGCTGAAGAACATCCTGCCAGTGTTTGCAAACCATGACCAGTGCAGCAGAGAAACTGCTGACGTCGCCGACAATACCTCCCCGCATATGTCTGTGTCCTCACCGTCTCACTTGCCTGTCACTCGTTACCGCAAATGGAACACCGGCGACATCCAGGTCAGCACTACGCGGCGTCAGCCACCACCCCAGCGCAGCTGCGGACACAGCGCGGGGAGAAAGCCAAGGGCAGCGTTCAGTGGGAATGAACCAGCCGCGTGGAGTCCACAGCAAAGAGGCCTGCATGTTGTATGAACTGTGAACTGCGCGCTACAATCTCCTATGTCAGTTAAATGTACAATAAATCTGTGTGCATTCCTATGTGCACACCTTATTTTCGGAGAGCCAGTTGTTATTCATTCACCAGCGCACCGCTCATTTTACTATGATTATTTTTTTAACATATTTGTATTGCTTTCAGAGAGGAAGGGAGGAGAGAGAGATAGAAACATCAATGATGAGAGAGAATCATGCACCAGCCGCCTCCTGCACGCCCCCTACTGGGGACGGGGCAACCTGGGCATAGGCCTGTCGGGAGCCAAACCAGCGACCTCCTAGTGCACAGGACAACGTGCAACCAACTGAGCCACACTGGCCAGGGTTGAACATAATTTGTAAAAGGAGTCAGAAACTGCCCCTTTCTCTGTTCTTATGCAACTGCCTGCTGTCCCAACCGAGAAGGTTTGTTCCCGTGAACCACGGTCCCAGTGCACCGTGAGGCATGCGCTGGAGGTCTGTGTGACCTCACCCTGCTGGTCATCAGCCCCCCGGGAATTAGGGAGCCTGCTAGCCTGGGGATTTGCCTAACGTACCTTGGAGCACCTAATTTCATGCAACGGGCCTCTAGTCTATAATAAAAGCCTAATATGCTAATTAGACTGGACAGCCAAATGACCTTCTGGATGTCCTTCTGGATGAAGCTGCGGCAGCAGGGGCCAAGGCAGAGGCAGTTAGAGGCGATCAGGCAGGCAGGCAAGGAGCCAGCACCGGATTGCAAGAGGGTGCAGGTCAGGCTGAGGGACACCCCTCTCCCCCACATGAATTTCATGCACCGGGCCTCTAGTATTATATCACACACACACATACATATACATATACATATACATATACATATATATCTACACTAATAAAAGAGAAACATGGTAATTAGCGTATGACCGCTACCCTTCCCATTGGCTAATCAGCATATCCTTATGCAAATTAACTGTCAGCCAAGATGGCGGCCGGCAGCCAGGCACTGAAGCGAACAGGGAGGCTTGATTGCTCCAGTGACTGCGGACTCCAACGTTCCCC
>NW_005370710.1:1737174-1743292 GCF_000412655.1 Myotis brandtii
GGCGTCTAGTGTATATATAAAAGCCTAATATGCACAGTGTCCCCTCAGGAGTTTGACTGGGAGTTCAATCACTCGCTATGATGTGCACTGACCACCAGGGGGCGGCGCGGAATGAAATAAGGCCCCGACCAGCAGCCAGCAGTCGCTAGGGACCCTACCCGTTCACGAATTTCATGCCCCGGGCCTCTAGTTTTTTAATAAATGGCTTCAGATGCAGAGAAGCCCGAGTCTCAGCAATGCCAGGAGGGCGGCACTGTCTTACCTGGCCCTGCTGGGAGCAGGCGTGTCAGAGACACACAGCAGGTGAGGGCTTTTTAAAGAGGCTGTGACGGTGTTTAGGTGGCTCCTCACCGACCTCTATTTTTAACAGCAAATGCATCCCTGTCTCCAAAGACTGTCATTCTGAAAAGTGGGCTCTGAAATGGCATGACCTCGAGCAACCGTGACAAGCATAAGACGAGGAGGCTTTGCAATAACAGAGTCCCCGCAGTTGCCTTGTAATTAGTAACCGATTCGGGCATCGTTCCATTTAACGAACAGCTACCGAGTGCCTACCACACACACAGTGGTGTGGCCGGCAACAAACGATCCTTTTGTCCCTGAAAATTAAAAGGTGAAACATAAAAGCAAAAAGGTATTGAGAGTCTAAGAAGGAAGAAATGGAAAACATGGCATTCCAAAGAATTGAGGTATTTTAAATTATTTTAAGTCACCAGTGACAATGTATCTCTCACTCACCATCTCTTTCAAATCTCTAGCCCCTGAAAAAGTTAAATAATCCTGAAAACTAATTACTAAAAGCATGGTCGTAGTCTCTGAGCAGCGCTGCGTCTGTCTTTCTGAGGCCTGCCGAAATTTCGGTCATGATTAAGACCTCCTCTGTTCGGCACACGGGGGACCGGTGGCCGGTTTGCGTTATCCCCGCTGACACCGCTGTCACTCGGTGAGAGAGAACCCTGTGAGAACCCTCCCTGCAGACCCACGGCTCCCAGTCCTGTGTCCGGGATGTAATCACACTTTCATATCTTTGGCCGCAATCTGTACGAAAGCCGGCCTGAGACTCAGCCCTGTGATACGGACATTCACTGGAGACCACAGCCTCTCCTCACTCCTTGGCAGCGGCCACTGTCCTCAGAGCCTGTGTCTTCCTCTCTGTTCCTGATGTCTCTCTCTTTTTCATTTTTTAATACTCCTCACCCCAGGACATTTTTCCCCATTGATTTTTCGAGAGAATGGAAGGGATGGGGAGAGAGAGAGACATTGATCTGTTGCCTCCCACATGTGCCCTGACGGGGCGGGGATTCAACCTGCAAACCAGCTACATGCCCTTGACCAGGAATTGAAGCCAAGACCTTCTAGTATGGAAGCCGACGCTCTAACCATTGAGCACACTGGACAGGGCTGTTCTGGATGTCTCCTCATTGAAGATATTTCACACGCCACCCAGAGAAGTAATTAAGTTGCCAGCTTTAGACAAGTCCCACCCCCCCGGGACTTGACATTTCCATGTTGCCTGTTACACAAGAATAAGAGCAAAAGCAACCGTGACGTGAGGAAGTGCGGCATTCCTTCTGTAGGTCACAGATCCACTGGTTTTTAATTATATTTTTCTTAACACATATTTTGCTTTTGGTTAAGTTCAACCAAGTTTTTTCAGAGCTAATGAGTCCTCGCAATGGTGGAACACAGAGAGGAAGGGAGAGGGAGAGAGAGAGAGAAACATCAACGATGAGAGAGAATCATTGATCGGCACCTCCTGCACGTCCCCTAGGGATCAAGCCTGCAACCCGGGCATGTCCCCTGACCGGGAATCAAACCGTGACCTCCTGGTTCATAGGTTCACACTCAACCACTGAGCCACACCAGCCAGGCTTGACTTTGTGGTTTTGAGTGTTACCATCCATCCGCTACTTCAGTGGACTCTGTGAATAGTAAAACAACAGGACCACACACGGCAAAGGAGGCCTCTATGCTGCATGGCCCTTTGCCCGATGCCGACACGGTGAGTCCACAGAGGACGTGGGGCCAGGGCCGAGGCCGACTAATTCACTGGGCAGCTTCCACAGCCTCAAAGATACGGCCCGTAGGAACGCGTGTTCAACAACTTCCACATTTGGCCCAGTCCACTCACAGCTAGTAAGTCCTTGATATTCCCCAAGAGCGGCAGCTACTCATTCAACTCTTCCCCTCAACTCTTCCCCGCGACCGAAATCAACAGGCCCCCAAAACCAACGAAGATTTCCACGTCAGGCTATTAAGACTAATTTAGACCCAATGCTCGGGTCTTAGCCAGATGCAGGAGTTTGGAAAGTGACGAGGTTCGCAAGGAAGTCCCTGCTCCCCCCAGCTTGTGTGAGGCACAGACAGTGGGAACGTCATGAAAGAGTCTGTATCGAGTGCAAAAGCCATGTACTCAGAGGGGGAAACAAAGGTGTCCCAACTCCGGAGGTGTGTCCCCAGGGGCCTGGCAGGAAAAACAAGCCCCGTGAGCCCGGTGGCTGCGACCCTCAGTCCTCGCCATGTACCAGCCGCACACCGCTGTCCTGCGCCGCTGGCACAGCTGGATGAAGAAGTGGGCAATTGGGCTGTTTTATCTGAACATTTTAGTAAGTTTCTAAGAAAAATCCTAATCTACAAAATATAAGATAGCTGCAAAATGGGGACAGAATTAAATGTTTGAGCTATAGCCTTTTATTCTCCTTGGACTATATAAGTGCCGTTTCCAGGACAACCAAATGCCCTGAAAAGTCAACAAGAAAGTAGCAAATAAAGGAGGTTTCGGGTTCACACACATAGACACACACACACACACACGCACACATAGACACACACACATAAACACACACACATAGACATACACACACACAAACACACACATAGACACACAGAGACACACACACGCGCACACATAGACACACACACATAAACACACACACATAGACACACACACACATAGACACACAGACACACACACACAGACACACACAGACACACACATAGACACACACAGAGACACATACACAGACACACACATAGACACACACATAGACACACCACACAGACACACACACACACACACACACACACACACACTGAGTTGTTCAACTGTTGAAAAACTCTGCACAACCTACCCGCGTTATCTATTACCGCAAAAAGACAAACATAAAGTGCTCCCTGAATAGACTTGCCCTTTTGAAACTGCTAAACCTTCAAACTCTGAGAAATACGCCTGAGTGGCAGGCGCGGGCAGTGATGCCGCCACGCTCATCGCCAGCCGCCTTTCCCGTTTCCAGGGGCGCCGTGAACTCAGGGTCTCGGGGAGAGAACGGATCTGGGAAAATTGAAAGTTACGACCTCAGGCAGTTTCCATCAACCACTTTCTTTCCAATTTGCTCTCTGCACCCGCGGCCCCTTCAGTGGAGGGACAACCTGCTCTCTACCCGGGGTGGGTGGGCGCAGTGGGAAATCAGCCGAGCAAGGCCCCCTCCAGGAGGGAGCTGCGCATCGAGCCGCCTGACGTGTGAATATACCCACCAGTCAGCAGGTCACCTCAAATTCCGCCTGTGCTTCTTTATATTTAAAGACGAAATTCGCCCAAAAACCAGCGCTCCTGGTGTGTTTCTATCTTGAAAAAGCCCACTTCTCCGCCGGCGCATCGCTCTTCTGAAACCAGAGTGAGGGACCTTTTGATTGAGGTCATCTCACGTTCAACGTAATTCATCACCAATTACACTTTCTTACGTGCTTTTCCTTTAAGGCAGTGGTTCTCAACCTTCCTAATGCCGTGACCCTTTCATACAGTTCCTCGTCTTGTGGTGACCCCCAACCATAAAATTATTTTCGTTGCTACTTCATAACCGTAATTTTGCTACTGTTATGAATCGTCATGTAAATATCTGATATGCAGGATGTATTTCCATTGTTACAAATTGAACATAATTAAAGCATAGTGATTCATCACAAAAACAATATGTAATTATATATGTGTTTTCTGATGGTCTTAGGCAACCCCTGTGAAGGGGTCGCGACCCACAGGTTGAGAACCACTGCTTTAAGGTTTCCAGTGTCTTTAAAACCCAGCTACCTTGTATGTGTCCAATGCGTTGCAGTGTAAAAACAAGGAACAAGCGCTCTTGTTGAGAACTTCGAAGGCAGACTTTCCATTTATGTAACTATCGGTTCGCTTGCCATCCCCCGGGTCCCCTTCGGAAAGGACCCCCTTTGAGGATGCCTTGCCCCCCCCTCCCCCGCCCGGCAGATCCCTTCTATTGCTCCTACCCTTCCATGGCCACTGCGATCTTCATTTAGACCGAGTGCCTACCTGACCTAGAAAAACACAAAGGAGTCGGTCATTGTTCAGGACAATATGCTCATTCCTCGTAGCATGAACATCTCACATGGGAATTACTTACGTGTTTCTGCCCATTCAACAAAATATTTGGATTAAAATTATTTTGTTGAATGAGCAGACACGTAAATAATTGGACTATGCAGCTTTCTGAACTATGGATTTTATTTTTATTTTGTTTTTGTTTTTCCATCAACAAGCCTCAGTGCCTTGCCATTTCGGTCATAAACAACTCTGAAAATCTAGGAAGGGAATTGCAAGTCTCAAAATACCAAGCAACGGGTAATTTTCCCTCCAGCCTTCCACCTGGAGCTCGGCGGTGCGAGCACGGAGCCTGGTGGCCCAAAGATGCTTCTGAAATAAATGACTGCCATTCAATTTTTTCAGGTTATGAAAGTATCACTTAACGTAGGACGGCTGGGAAAGCGTTACCTTTTATAGTGTACACATTTAAAAAAAAATAGAATGAATGTCCAGCCAGTGTGGCTCAGTGGACTGAGCATCAATCTATGAACCAAGAGAACTCTCGGTCAGGGTACATGTCCAGGTTGCGGGCTCCATCCCCAGTAGCAGGCATGCAGGAGTCAGCCGATTGATTGATGATTCTCTCTCATCAGAGATGTTTCTATCTCCCTTTCCCTTCCTTTCTAAAATCAATAAAAAATATATTTAAAAAAAAAGCTTGTGCATTAGCTTCCTGAGCTGCCACACTGCAGGCCACAAGCTGGTTGGCTGAAACAGCAGAGATGTCCCGTCTCACAACTCTGGAGGCTGGAAGTCCAGGACCAGGGGGTCTGCAGGGCCGGCTCTCACCAAGGGCACCAGGGAAGGGCATCCCAGCTTTGGGTCGCTCCTGGCCTTGTGGTACCATAACTCCAATCTGGGTTTATGTCTGGGTCTATCTCTGGGTCCACATGTTCCCTTTTATAAGGACACAATATTGGATTGGGACCCATCCTAATAACCCCATTTTCATCTGACCATCTGCAATAGCCCTATCTCTACATCTATATATATAAAAGCCTAATATGCTGAGTGTCAGACCGTTCAACCATTCGACCATTTGCTATGATGCACACTGATCACCAGGGGGCAGTCACTCCGACTAGTAGGTTAGCTTGCTGCTGGGGTCCACCAATTGGGACTGGGCGAGATGGGCTGGACCCGCCCTGGAGCCAATCTCCCGTGGTCCCTCCCTGGCCTCTAAAATATTTCTTCTAATTAATTCATTTCAATGTGCATGAATCCGTGCACTGGGCCTCTAGTTTCCAAATGAGGTCCCAGTCCCAGGTACTGGGGGTCAGGACTGTGACCCTCATTTGGGGTGGGGGACACAATTCAACCCACAAAAGCCTGTCTCGTGGACGCAGGGGCTGGGGACTCTGGGCAGGAGGAAAAGCGTGTAGCATGTGCAGAGCAGGGAAGAGGAGTTACAGGGCACGAGGGTCGGCAGGGAGGAAGGGGTAGATCGTGAGGTGGACTCATGCCCTGTGAGGTTTACTCCCATGCGTGCAACACAAGCCACAAAAGGACCCCTTGACTTGCAATGTTTAGAACAGACAGAGGGGGGCTAGGCTAGAGACACGGACTACTTGTGAGGTTCCTGAGACTTTAATTAGGGGAACGGATGGTGCAAGAGCATGACTGCCCTTTAGGGGAGAAAAGGCCTGAGGAACAGGGAGAGAAACCGACAGATACTGCCTGCTCCCGCCACAGGCAACTGGCGGCAGATCCTCCCGCACTCCTCACAGCAGCCCACGCCCTTCAACA
>NW_005370710.1:1743941-1757439 GCF_000412655.1 Myotis brandtii
AAAACACAACTGAGCCCAAGAAGGACGTGGGCAGATTTAGAATCGATAGCCCCTGTCGTCGTCCTGTTAACCGCTGAGCTCCATGGGACATGAGATCTACGCCCTTACCCAGCCAGAGGGGAACCACACTCAGATGACTGGAAGGGAGGAGCTCTGGGGCAGTTTTGCCAGAAAGAACACCTGGCCGAAAATAAGATACAACATTAACCATTTAAAACCTTGTTTAAGAAATAGATAGTTCAGACGACTGGAAGGGAGGAGCTCTGCGACAGTTTTGCCAGAAAGAACGCCTGGCCGCAAATAAGATACATTAACCATTTAAAACCTTGTTTAAGAAATAGATAGGGGGACCCTCGCCTCTTTGCTCAGTGATTAGAGCGCTGGCCCAAGGACTGAAGGGTCATGGGTTCAATTCCAGTCAAGGGCACATTCCTTGGTTGCAGGTTCAATCTCAGGACCCGGTCAGGGTGTGAGTGTGGGAAGCCAACCAATCAATGTTTCTCTCTCTCTCTGTCTCTCCCCCTCCCTTCCACTCTCTAACAAAAAAAGGGGGAAAAAAGGAAAAAATATCCTTTGCTGAGGGTTAACAAAAAAAGAAAAAGGAAAAGAAACATACAGGGGGAAGGGAAGTAGAGTTAATACACTGCTATTTCTGTATAATTTCTGGTCACTAATTAGAAGCAAACATCGATTCACACAAGCCTTCCCGTTTCTCTGCTCCCCGTCTTGCCCTCTCCCAGCAGAGACGAGCACGGCTTGGGGCTGAGCATGGGAACAACGCCTCGTGGCTACGTGAACGGGTCCGGGAGCACAGCTACCGCGTCAACCCTTCGATACGGCACCTTCCACGAACACAGTGGTTCCCATGAGAGCGGCAGGTGGGAAGACGGTGGCCGGGACATACCGTTGGGAAAGAGATCAGGAAATAAAATCCTACTTGAAAACGTACCGGTCCTGGAGCACTTCTCCTAAGACACAGGGTCTGTTTTCTCTCCTGCCTCAGTCGTGCGTCCGTCTCCCAGGACAGGTCTGGAGACATAGAACCTCCAACGACACTGCCAAACAAGACTCAAAAAAAACCACAAGACTCCAAAATCTTTATTCATTAGACTGCTTTGCCCAATGAAAAAATTTTTTAAGTATATTGTTATTGATTTTAGAGAGAGGAAGCGAGATGGATAGAGAAATAGAAACATCGATGAGAGAGAAACCATCGATCGGCTGGCTCCCGCATGCCCCACACTGGGGTCGAGCCCTGTGACTCCTGGTTCATGGGCCAATACAGTACCACTGAACCACACCGGCCGGGCTGGAAACCTTTTTATTGGGAATGGCTGTCACAGAGCTATTTCCATTGCTCTCCTAAAGACTCAATCTGAAACTGCGTACTCCACTTCTCCACTTTTAAAAATAGGTGTATGATTACAAGGTGTACCTTTAGATAAAATGATAGAGGAAAATACATAAAAGCTTTTAAGAAGAAGAAAAAAAACCAACACCAAAACTGATTTTTTTTTGAAATGCTTTAAACTATAGGTTGGCAAACATTTTTGGTTCAAGTCAGACCTTTTGTGTCTAATGGGATTTTTCACGACATCCCTAGGCCAGAAGCAATACATAAGAGTTCTGATAGGTCCAAACATCTCAATAACAATTTATGCTCCAACTACTCAATAGCCATTGGAAGGATAAGTCACATACATGGGAAAGTCTTGTTTTATTCTTAACCATGTTTGCTTACTAATGGCGGGTGTGGGCCTATTGGTCACCCCACAGCTTTCTCAGATCTTAGAATCGGGTTGAACACTGTCACACTCACTTCCTGTGACACGGACTGTACGCTGGCTTTATATCACCATGACCACCGACACCCAGCCTCACCAAGACATGACCTAATGCTGTTGTAATAACCTGGTTATTATTTAATAGGAAAGGAGTCCAGGGAAGACTAGATAATCACAGGCTTTGGCAGAAAGCTGCAATTCACACCCTCCCAGGCTGTTCCCTGCTGATGGGAGGGGGGAGGGACTGGACAAAGGCAATGTAGACGCATGCCCAGTAAGCTGTGGGTCCGTGGGAAGGTGCTTGGCTGTCAGTCACAGCTGGGAACAAGTCAGTGGCCAGAATAGGCGTGGCCGCCACAAGTGCGCAAAACCTGAATATTTAAACTCCGGGACCAAGGAGTCTCTCTCTCTCCCTGGCCTGCGGGGTTCGCACGCTCTGCACTCGCCCACGTGGCCCACAGCCGGGGGACCCACACGATGGACTAATGGGTTGTGACCTGCCTGAGGCTACATCGGACCCAGCGCCACCATGGAAGGGACACTCTGGCCACCGGCCCTGCTTTGGGCTCTGCTGGACCCCAACAGCACCCTAAAGACCGTGGACGAGACCCACCATCTCTCTTCACTGAAACCCATGTTTGTTGGTGGTGTCATCCACACGGGTGACACGTCTGGATTCCTAGCCAGAGGACACGGGGAACAAAATGACCAATTGAAACCTGGCACTCGGCCCACACACAGCAGGTGCTCAATACACACGAGGAGAATAACTAAGTGGAAAATGCTAAAACCGGTCATTCTTGTTGTAACTGACTCTGGCATTGAGTAAACTGTTATCAAAAACAACGACACATTTTAAAACTCGTACGGCCATTGGTTAAATTGCATTTCTGCAGCTACTGGCAGATCTAGATACAATGAGATCCGAATGTAAGGCCTAACAGGCGGAATCCTATGGGGCCTAATGACCGGACCACTCACTGTAGCCACTCAAGTCTGTGGGTGAAGTTAAATGATGTTGGTTTCAGTTTTTGAATCACAGTGAGACCGAGACATACCCAATTCTTAACGCTCAGACCAATAAAACACATTCCCAAATTCACTCTCTCTGAACTCTGTTTTATATATCTTTGTCAAATGTATTCACTCAGGCATCTTAGCATTCCATACGCACTTGAACAAGAATTTCTCTTGGATTATATACAAATGTAAATCTAAACAGACCATGGGTGGGGGGGAGCATTTCTCTGAAATTCCTCATCACAATTCCTGCAAGGACTTTCCAAATCTTTCCTCATTTCAAGAGATAAAGTTCCCGCCCAGTTTGTGTAAAACAGGTATTTTATCATTTGTAGTTACTCAGAGAAAAGGATAGCGTCACCCCACCACCTGGTGGACGGTGAGGGTATTGCTGCTTCGGAGCTAAAAGTGTACTAAGGACAAGAAGGTGGAGAATGTGAGCCCTGGTTGCTCAGGCTTCGCCCGCCCCCAAGGGCTCTTTGGCCCCTGAGTCCACATCTTGGAGTCTTACCCACTCCTCAGAACAAAGTTTAAATGGCCCATCACCGTCCTCTCTATCTGCAGATTCAAATGACGAGGAACGGCCAGAGAGATGGATGCCGCCTGGCGCCTCTGTGTCCTGTTGGTATCACGCAGTCTGGCCTCCCCATGGGCTGGATTCTCACCTTCAGTGGCACAGGCACTGGGGCCGGCCGACCCGCTCTAGGGGACAGCTTAATACTCAGGAAGTTTGCAAGCCAGTTCTTAAACTGTTTGCAGACTGAAATCGGCCATGATAGGTACATTTACACAATGATATCAGGAAACACTACAAATCAAGACACTTTTTAAAAAAATAATTATCAGCTTTAACTTCTCCACATCTCATTTTCTCTACATGGAATACACGGTGAGGACAGGTGGCCCTGGCTCCCACCCCGCAGGATGCCGTAAGGATTAAACAAACCCACAGGAAGGCTTTGTCTAGTGTGAGGCATGTAATGTGTGCTCACCTAACAGTCTAATGACTCCCATACCCCATCCCGGTGCCCTGCAAGTAGCAAGTCCTCAACACATACTCAGCTGTGAAATGACAAAAAGTTAAGATGAGAAATTGTAAGATATGGTAACACTGATAGTCCCAGGTTAACCATGGGACGAACCATCACCAGGATGTAAGCTCTTTACCTGTAATCAACCCAGACATTTTCTTTCCCTCTTCCTGCTCTAAATCTCTCTCTCTCCTCTTCCCTCTCCTCTCCTCTCCTCTCCTCTCTTCTCTCTCTTCTCTCTCTCTCTCTCTCTCTCTCTCTCTCTCTCTCTCCCCTCCCCCCCTCTGGATATACAGGTATCCCAGAAATGTGTATACTTTTTAAAAGTATTAATTTTGTAATTACTAATTCCAATTGGTTAAAGCTGAAAAGAAAGAAACACTGTGCTATCAGCTGTAAAGTGTGTGCATTTGGGGGGACACCCTGTGTATGTCGGAGAGGGAGAGAGGTGATGTGGACATAGACGCACACAGATACGGACCCGCCCCTCCTGCATGTCCTCCATTCCGCCTCGCTCCACAGGCCCTCCCCCCTTCCTTTCCCTCCGTTTCATGATGCAAAATTAATCATGGACCGCTCGCTTTGTTCCAGAAAAGGTTCCCGGTGAATAATAGATAACTTGGCTTCCTGCTGAGCGAGTGAGCACTTTATATTTCTACCCAGACGAAAATGAAGTCGCTTTTACCGCCACTCTCATTGATCCCCTCTCTCAGCTGATTGGCCCTTGGCAGAAAATGGGTTCTTTGTATCGACCATCAGGAAAGACGAAAATAAGTTTCCGAGCACAAAGTTGAACACCGAGTTCCCGTGAATTCCAGGCACTTTCCAAAAAGGGGAGCAAGAAACGACCTTGTCCTTCAAGGTCGACGTCGCCCTCAATCCCCTGCCCCTCCCCCGCCCCAAGCCTACCAGGTGTTCCTTCGGACGTAAGGCTGCTTCCCACAACCTATGTTTAAGGCTCTGCCTTGGCTTCATTTCTTGCCAAGAAACACAAAACCAAAAAATGGAAACAACTCAATAGCTGCAAAAGCACACTTAGAATATGATTTGCTTTAAAATGTTTTGAATAAAACTCCAATTGCTCAAATGTAAATGTATTCATCAAAAAATAAGCTTTTCCTTCCTTAGTCATTATTAATTAACAAAGATATTTTCATGGAATAAAAATAATAAAATGTTGGATTAGTAGTATCTCTAAGATATTACAAATTCTGCCCAGGACCATTTCTGATTTAAAAGCACACGTAGGCAGAAACAAATAGCATGAACACACGGCGCTGCTCAACTGCCAGTCACCCTGGATTGATCCTGGTCTACACAGCACCCTTATCCAAGAAATAAGGCGGGGGGTGAGAAGATAAAACTCTAACTGGCCCTGGCCGGTGTTTCTCGGTGGTTGGAGCATCAGTCTGCACACCAATGGTCACTGGTTTGATTCCCAGTTAAGGGCCTGTCCTGGGTTGGGGGCTTGATCCCCTCCCCTCCCCTGGTTGGGGCACCTGTGGGAGGCAACCAGTTGATGTGTCTCTCTCTCTCACATCAATGTTTCTCTCTCTCCCCCCCCCCCCTCCCTTCCACTCTCTCTAAAAATCGATGGAAAAACATCCTTGGATGAGGATCAACAAACAAGTCTAACTCCCCTCAGGCATCGGCATCGAGAAGTCAAGGCCACGCCTGACATTTGATTCCCCTCCCGGTCTGTTTCCAAGGACACTGTCCACCAGAAGATCCTTTCTCCCCAGCTGTCAGGCCAAGGCGGCTCTCCTTGTATTTCCCTTTGTGTTTGAGAGCCAGACCCGGAGCCGAGGGCCAGACTCGAAGCCGAGCGAAGTAGAAATGGTGGCCTCACCTGACCAGGCACTGCCAGACCATTGAGACACAAGTGCCAGCAACAAACACCTCCAGAATCTGGGGTCTCCGAGCACAAGCCGAATAACTTACCGAATAACAAAAACCCACTCAATTTACCATGGGTTAATCTGCACTTCGGGGGACACGTAATTAACTGCTGAGGGGATGAGAAAACTCACGGTTTCATCTCAGGAGAAGTGGTTTCCTGTGCAGCGGCCGGCCACGTCCAAGCTCTGCAACAAAGCAAATCAAGGTCAAGGCTCGCCTAGTGGGGCCCACAGGTCAATCTGAGATTTAACCTTCCGGGGCGGAAACTTGGCTCAAGCAGAGAGGCCTGAAAACTGTTCACTTCAAAACCCTGCAAGTTAAGATGGCAAGGGAAAGGCGGAATGAAAGGCGAGGCGAGACTTCCGAGTGGGGGGTTAGCGCTAGAATCAGGGTCGGAGGAGGGGACCCAGGGCTGCAAGATAGGCAGCCACCCATCAGTCATGTGTTAGTCACGACGTGTAACCACAGCAGAACCCCGAGGGGGCCAGTGAGCCTTAGAACACCCCGAAACTCCCTCCCACTCTTGCAAAGAGCGTTTGCTCGCCCCTAAAAATGACCTTCTGGCCTTCCGTCCTGAAGCTGAAAGGTTCCAGAGATCAAAGTGAGGAGACGGGGACAGGGACTATGGGGGTGGATAAAATCGGGGAACCCAACGAGGTGGTTACTAAGGCACCCCAATGGGCGAGGAAGGAAGGACACCTGTGAGAGGTGTGAACTCTAAAATACTAAGACAGGAGCGTGCAGATCACCAATCCCAAGGCAGGAAGGCCTGTAAACCAATCCCAAGGACGTTGCTAAGGCAGAATTCTTTGAAAAGACCAATCAAGAGCTAGCAAGGCTGTCGCCACCCGCGTTCCTGGGGAAGAGACATCCCTGCACCCAGGCGGCTTCGGACCACGGAGCCTCCACACCTGCGCTCACAGACCTGCATTAGCCTGGATGCTGAGCTCCACCTGGAAGGAAGCTCCGGCACTGGCTGCTCCTGAAACCTCAGCTACACCTTTTCCAGGACTGGCTTCTCCCAATAAACTTTCATGAAATTGACCGTTTTTGTCCGCAACTTCATTCTTCAGTTTCTCGAGACAAGCACTTGGATTCTAACCCCCACATTTAGGGTTTAAAAGCAGCACAATATGTGCTGCTTCCCCCGAGGACCCCGGGGATAAAGCAATTTGTTGCTTCCATTTACTGATTAAAAATAACTAAGGAATGAAGAGAGAGGAATTAAAAATTGCTTCTATGGCCGTTCATAAATTGTTGATTTTCTCTACATTGTTATTACGCCTGAAGACAGGATTATATAGGCAATAGATTTCTATTATTCAGCCCTCTCTCTCAGATATTCAGGGTGTCCCCAAAAAACGTATACACACTTTGAATAATTATTTATTCCAATGGGTTAAATCTGAAAAGAAAGAAACATCAATTGAGCTATCAGCTGTTAAAGGTGTATACATTTTTTGAGGGAACACTTTATATATATAGTATACCTAAGATAGATAGATAGATAGAAAGAAACATCAATTGAGCTATCAGCTGTTAAAGGTGTATACATTTTTTGAGGGGACACTTTATATATATAGTATACCTAAGATAGATAGATGATAGATAGATAGATACTGTCATTACAGTAATGACAGCTGATTGTCACAAGGCAGAGAGACCCAGGAGCCTAACAGACTGTTCCAGGCCACGAGACAAGAAAACCCAGCAATGAGATCAAGATAACCAATGGACACGGACAATAGGGGGGTGAAGGCCTGGGCTGGGGGGCAGGGGCGGGCTGAGAGAGGTCAATGGGGGGAAAGGAGGGCACATGTAATACTTTCAACAATAAAGAATTTTTTGAAAAGAATTTTGTTTATATTGCTAATTTATATTCATCCAGTAATCTCATTCACTATTTTTTTAAAAAAGGGAAAAAAAATTTCTTTTGAAGCGGACTAATTAACCCGATTGTTTTTCTCAAAGCCCAAGGGCACAGACCATTAAAGATTTTAAAAAAACAAAAACAATAACAAAAAACTCTCAAGTTATGTAATGCCCCTCACTACCTAAGTGACTATACTTTCAAACAAGATGAAATCCTGGGTGTCGAAGGCTTTCCCGCGCTTTTACCGCCCCGCGTGTGAGGACGCTGCGGAGGCGCGGAGGCCGCAGCCATGGGCCGTTTGGAGCTGCTGCTCGTGGAGAACTTCAAGTCCTGGCGAGGCCGCCAGGTCATCGGCCCTTTCAGGAGGTTCACCTGCATCATCGGCCCCAACGGCTCCGGAAAATCTAATGTAATGGATGCACTTAGTTTTGTCATGGGAGAGAAAACAGCCAATTTAAGAGTGAAACATATTCAAGAACTTATTCATGGAGCACATATTGGAAAGCCTGTTTCTTCTTTTGCAAGTGTAAAAATTGTGTATGTGGAGGAGAATGGAGAAGAGAAAACATTTACAAGAATTATTCGAGGGGGATGCTCAGAATTTCGTTTTGATGATAATCCTGTGAGTCGTTCCACTTATATAGCAGAGTTGGAAAAGATAGGTATAATAGTCAAAGCACGGAACTGTCTAGTTTTTCAAGGAACTGTAGAGTCGATTTCAATGAAAAAACCCAAAGAAAGAACCCAGTTTTTTGAGGAAATCAGCACTTCAGGAGAGCTTATAGGAGAATATGAGGAAAAGAAAAGAAAGTTACAGAAAGCTGAAGAGGATGCACAGTTTAATTTTAATAAAAGAAAAAACATAGCTGCAGAGCGCAAACATGCAAAATTAGAGAAAGATGAGGCAGAACGTTACCAGACTCTCCTTGAAGAACTTAAAATAAATAAGATTCAACTGCAGCTTTTCAAGCTATACCATAATGAGAAAAAAATTCATTTGCTGAACACTGAGTTAGAGAATGTGAATAGGAATTTGAGTGACACAAAAGAATCTCTTTCTCATCATGAAAACACAGTGAAAGCCAAGAAAAAGGAGCATGGGATGCTAACTAGACAGCTGCAACAAACAGAAAAAGAATTAAAGTGAGTCTTTAAAAATAATTATTAGCAGTTGGATTTTAAGTAGATCAATAGAGAAAATAAAAATAAAAGTAATGTTTTGAAAGTTAAAAAAAAAAAAAAAGAAATCCTGGGTGTCTTTTTTAATGTCATAATTTGTGCCCCTTTACTTCCTCCTCGGCAGCTGGAAGAAAGGCAGCGTCTGCACGTGGCTAAGCTCGGGCCCAAATCCCATTCTGCCCCTCACATACGTGTGACACATGAAAAAAATCACTGAATTCCTGCACACTCGTTCCCAGAGCTTGTGCAACAGGCTAACGGCGCATGCTTGGAGGAGTTGTTGCAAAGATTAAATAAGAAATCGATGTGCTTTTCAGTATAGTGTCTAAAAATGTGCTGCCCAATACAGTAGCCACTAACGATATATGGCGATTTAAATCAAATTTAAATAAATTAACATTTTAAAGTCAGTTCTTCCGTCATACTAGCCATATTCCAAGGAATCAATAGTCGCATGTGGCTGGCGGCCAGCATGCTGAACAGCTTAGAGACAGAACATCCTCATTAGCAGGGAGATTTGGGGACATTGCTAGAGGATGTCGGAAGTGCTCAATGCACGCTCAGTGGCATTTTCTTTCCCTCCTCCTCGCCTGTTCCGCCAAGTGCGGGCTGCCCCAGGCATCTCCTTATCAGGAAGGGAAGCAATACGATAGAACAGGTGTGTTTGCCACTTTTTTCACCACCAGGAAGGCTGGGGTTCTGAAAGATCTCTGGGGAGAAAGCAACCTACACAAGGGGAGGAGTTCTATGGATGGGAGGTCAGGCGCTGCAGGCAGACGCTGGCCAAGGTCTCCTTGGAGGCTGATGTGGGCGAGACAGCGGTCTCCACGCTACTCCTCAACGCTCACCTACAGAGGCATCAAGTCTGCAACCCACGCATGTGCTCTGACTGGGAATTAAACCTGTGACCTCCTGGTTCAAGGGCTGATGCTCAACCACTGAGCCACACCGGCCAGGCACAGACTGGGGTTTAAATTTTCTGAAACAAGATTTCTCTGGCACAAGACATTTGTGGTCCTAAACTTCAAAGGATACACACCTTTACTTTCAAAACTTGAAGTGGAAGAGGCTGGCCCATGCGCCTTATTATAAATAAGGAGAAGGAATATCTAGTACTTTTTAAAAATCATGAAGTGCTGTTCATAGGTGCTAGGTAGCCTTATAGGTAACATGCAATGCTTCTTTCCCAAGTGGAAATGACAACGTGTGGAAGACTGCCTTTCAAGGTCAAGTTGCAAACAGAGCAAGACTGTTCCCATCGCCTTGGTAACAGTATTCGGTAATAAACTTGATCATATGTATTTGATGAGTGGAATTAATTCCTTGCTGGTGGCATTTCAGGTGAAGGAAATACATAATTCTCTTCTGTCATCTCTTCGCCTATTACCAACAATCCCCCTTTGATTACACACCATTAGAAGTTATTCTATGACCATCAATCCTGAATATTTACTTGACAACTAAAGCACTTACACTAACAATATTCTGAATGAGATTAAATCTTGACACTTCTGTGTTCATATGAACAAGGAAAATTATGGATCTCACTAAACCACAATGCAATGATAAAAACATAGGACCAGACGCAAGTTTTTTATTCTGCTGAAAACATATATTTAGTAGCAGTTAAACACAAGAACACAAACTACTATTTCTGGAAAGTGTAAAGGATTCAGGACCATAATTTTGTAAAATACAACTCCCACATTACTTTAATCAATTGCTACTTTTTTTGTTATTGTAAAATGATCCACATGTCAAACACTTTGACATAAAATTTCAGCTACTAAAAAGACATTTTTCCTGTCCAATTTACTTTGTATTTTGCTATCTTTTTACAATATCAGGCACATATCATGTGCAATACGGCTATTATTTCTTATTACTACATTATCCTTTCCACTGAGTAGGAATTTTGTATTTTTACTACCTTTTGATATAAATTTCTTTTCATATTATTTTTGGGAAGCATTCTTTAGTGAAGCTACATCAGAAAGGCAAAGTGCTAAAAAAATTACCAACTTTTAAAAATCATAAAACTTACTAACCTTAAAGGTTTTGTATCATTTGTTATGCATTTGGCTTAAAACAGAGGGCGACCTTGCCCTCACAAGCCATTTGTGACAGGAGAGGGGGAAACACTACATCTCCCATGAGGCATTGGGCTTGCGGGACCGCGACCCCCAGCATGCTCTGCGAGGCTCGCGCTCATTTAGGCCCAGGCGCTTCGAGACCCGGCGAAGTAGCTTTGCGTGATGGCAGCGTCTGAAGAGCCGGAGGCCCCCACGGAGCCCCTGGACGTCGCGTGCGGCCTGGAGAACATGCCTGTGAGCGTGTGGCCGCCGGGTGCGAGGCCAGGACCTTTCCAGGTAAGGGCGGGGCTTGGCCTCAGAGTCGCGCGCCGGGACCACGCCCTCCTCTGGGGGCGAACAGGTAGGGGGCGGGGCTAGACAGAGGCCCGTGGTGCGCGCAGCCCCACGTGGTCCTACTTGTGAGGATGACTCGCGTGCTGCAGGAATGGTTACGTTTCCTCAAACTACCTTGGCAGTTAAAGCTTCCTCAAAACCAAACACTGTGGAACGCCTGGTCAAAAACACTGATAGGTGTTTGCTTTATTCAACAAATAACTGAGTGTCTCTAATGAGCCAGGCCGTGTTAAGTTAGGCATAGATTCTATGCCATAGAAGATAAAATGGTGACAACACACCATTCCTGCCCTTGAGTTGACAAGAGGAGCTAGAAAGCACTTGATTGCTATAAAAGGGGAGGGGGGAAGGGAGCCTGTGATTGATCCTTACACCTGTAGTCGGTGGGCATGAATGAAAATCAGGAGACAGACTCAGTCCGCCGTGTCCCAGCTGGCTGGCTACAGTATAACTCTGGGTAGAGTTAGAGCTACAGAACGAAGATCACCCCCTCCAGGAGTTTATAGTCTTAAAGAAGATAAAACCTGCTTGAAATATGTAAATGACAAGCCTTGAACTGCCTTCAACTAGTTTGCTCCCAAATATTCATGGAGCACAAAAAGCAGTCTCATAAAAGGTCAAAACAGCCCCAAGCGCTGCCTTCACGGCATATGCACACACAGGAGTTAAGGCATGAAAACTCAAGTTAAAAATAACTTTGTGTCTAGTTAAGCTTTGGGGTACTGTGGTGAAGAGGCAAAAAGGAACATTCCAATGTTCCCATTGGAAACAAGCATATTGACACCTAAGTAGAAAAAATTTTTTGATTGATTTTCTTGAAGAGTTGGCTCTAGCTATTTTTCTGGCTGAAACATCCTTTTTAAGATCTCAACTTGCCCTTGAAAAGAATTATCTGGCTCACAGTTTCCTAAGAAGCGAAAACAAACTCATGGGGCTAGAGGCCAAGTACTAAGATTCTTGTAGCTGCTGTTTGAAACAACCAAAAAAGGAATGGAGATTTTCATGGCACTTCCTTAGAATTCAGAACCAAGGCCTGAGTTTTAAGCCCGAAAATTGTGCAGCGTCCTACTTCATTTTCCGGGATTTCGATACAGAATGGGACTCAGAAAAGCCAGCCCTCTGATCAGAAGTTATTAAAAGCTGCTATCAAACAATCAAATATTCCGAGGCACCCGCTCCGTGCCCGGTGCTACGGGTAGGAGCCTGATCCCTCGCCATGCCGCACCCCAAACCTCCGGACCGAGCCTTAACTTGAGACCTAGGTGTTGAAGAGACAGGACCACATTCAGTACAATGAGAGAGCCCTAGTCCGTGCCACTTGGATCCCAGCTTCATGCTGTTAAGCAGGCCTAGTTCAGAGAAGGGAGACATTGCACCTGAGAACAGCCAGGGAGGAGTGTTTGCCCTTCAATATTCTGGCTCCCGTCTCCATTTTGGCTTCTTCGGTGACCATGGTTTATAAGAAATTTTCTCTTGGAGTTTATCGTCAAAAAAAAAAAAACTTGGACCTCTCACCTTAGCTCGTTTGGCTCAGTGGATAGAGCATCAGCCCATGGACTGAAGAGTTTGATTCTGGTCATGTACCTCGATTTTTAGAGAGAGTGGAAGGGAGAAGGAGAGACAGAAAAACATCGATGTGAGAGAAACACATCGATTGGTTGCCTCCTGCACGCACCCCGACCAGGGCCAGGGAACCTGCAACTTGGACCTCTCACCTTAGCTTGTGTGGCTCAGTGGATAGAGCATCAGCCCATGGACTGAAGAGTTTGATTCTGGTCATGTACCTCGATTTTTAGAGAGAGTGGAAGGGAGAAGGAGAGACAGAAAAACATCGATGTGAGAGAAACACATCGATTGGTTGCCTCCTGCACGCACCCCGACCAGGGCCAGGGAACCTGCAATCAAGGTATGTGCCCTTGACAGAATCGAACCCAGGACCCTTCAGTCCACGGGTCGACGCTCTATCCATTGAGCCAAACTGGCTAGGGTCCCAATCTTATTTTTTAAATTGGAGAGTTATGGTTTCAGGCATACTTTCACATGCTGTGTTTTGCTAGTTTCTTTGTTCTACGTATACGTGTAGGAATGAGAAGTAGCTCGGCCCACGCTGCCTGTGCCGGGTATGCGGGTGTGGCCTCCTGCTGACTGCCCTGCTCGGTTTTGCAGTACAGTCCTGACCACGTGGCCGGGCCCGGAGCCGACGCCGACCCCTCGGAGATCACCTTCCCCGGGTGCGCCTGCCTCGCCCGACCCTGTGTGCCCGGCACCTGCTCCTGTCTCCGCCCC
>NW_005370710.1:1757966-1760308 GCF_000412655.1 Myotis brandtii
ACCGCGTGGTCCAGCGGGGCCTGCAGCGCCCCCTGCAGGTGTTCAGGACGGACGGCAAGGGCTGGGGGCTGCGCACCCTGGCGTTCATCCCCAGAGGCCGGTTTGTCTGTGAGTACGCCGGCGAGGTCCTGGGATTCTCCGAAGCACAGAGGAGAATTCAGCGACAAACGGAACAGGACTCCAACTACATCATCGCCGTCCGGGAGCACGTGGCCGGCGGGCGGGTGATGGAGACGTTCGTGGACCCCGCGCGGGTGGGGAACGTGGGGAGGTTCCTGAACCACTCCTGTGAGCCCAACCTGCTCATGGTGCCCGTCCGCGTGGACTCCATGGTGCCCAGGCTGGCGCTGTTTGCAGCCAGAGACATCTCGCCCGGAGAAGAACTCTCTTATGACTATTCGGGAAGGTTTCTCAACCGCTCGGACGGGGGAGACAAAGGCAGGCCAGGCAGCGGGAAACCGAGAAAACCTTGTTTTTGTGGTTCCGCGTCCTGCGCCGCTTTCCTGCCCTATGACGCGTCCCTGTACTGCACCCCCGAAAAGCCGGCCCCGGGTCAGGAAGGGGAAGTGTAAGGGATGGGGACACGCGGGGCCTCTCAGTGGGAGAGCGAGGCGGCGGCCAGCGTGTGGCGTGGCCCTTCCTGGGTGCCCTCCAGGAACCTGGCCAGCAGCGGCCCCGCCCCGGGGGAGGCAGGCTGGCGAGTTTCACTCGGGACTGTGGCAGGGTCACCGGTTCCCTTTCTCCCGTCTGTGAGGGCATTCTCTGTTTTCAGTTGGACCCATGGCTGCCCAGCTAGAAACTGGGCCCTTTTCCTCGTTAGTTCTAGACAACGAGGCCTAAGCAAAGTGGCGAGTCCTTAAAGGAGGCCTCCCTCCTTTATCCCCTGCTCCTTCCAGCCGGCTGGGACGTGTGGGTGATGGCTGGACCCCAGGATCACCCTGGAAAGGAGCCACGCACAGCGCTGGGTGCCAGGAGCTGCGGGACACCCCGGGTGCCCCCATCTGCCCTCTGGCTCTGGGGTGAGCAGTAGCCTCTCCCCCGGTGTCATTTTGGTTTTCCAGCGCGAGCACCAAATCAACAGCCCAAGGAACCCCGGCCCGACCTGAGTGGAATACAGCTGACGGTGGTTGCCGTTTGCCTCCACCGGCATCCTACCTCTCACCTGTTTCTAAACAGGAATCGGAGAGAGGTGCGTGCTTATCACCTGCAAACCCGAGCATCCCACCATCGGGAAAACTATAGCCAGGACAGCAACTCCCATGGACACAACCAGAAATCGTAAAAGGAAAGCAGTTGTGAGGTTGCTCTGTGTACGTGGCTACCCTCCGAAGCTTCTGGAGTAAACATTCAACACTCCAGACAGCCTCACCTCGTCCCGGGTGGGTAACATGAAACACCACAGGCCCGTCACCACCACCACAGGGGATGGGAGGTGTGTGTTTCCATTTAAACTTCTGGAGGGGCTGCCCTGGCCAGCGTGGCTCAGTGGTAGACCTATGAACCAGGAGGTCATGGTTCGATTCCAAGTCAGGGCACATGCCCGGGTTGCAGGCTCCATCCCTGGTGGGCGGTGCGGTGGAGGCAACCGGTCGATGCTGAGCTCTCACATCGGTATTTCCCTCTCTCTCTCAAAAGCAATTTCTTAAAAATCTGTCCTTAAAAAAAAATAAAAATACTAGGGCGGTGCGGTGCAGGCAACCGGTCGATGCTGCGCTCTCACATCAGTATTTCCCTCTCTCTCTCAAAAGCAATACCTTAAAAATCTGTCCTTAAAAAAAAATAAAAATACTAGTGGAAGAGCATCTCTAAGTTCCTTTGTTAAAGCAAGGATGTTGCAAAAATGTTACTTATGGAGGTTTATTAGATGTTTTGAAAGCTAAAACATGTAGGCCCAATACTGTAGTATTATTTAACAAATTAAGCTCATTCTCCATCTCCACCTTCTTAAGAATCTAGAGATTGAGACTGGCAGACACCGCAGGACAGTTTTTTCCTGTGGAATAAAGTTTTGCAACCCCTTTCTACCCCGCCCTCTAGCCTCCCCACACCCACGGGACCCCTTTATAAAAAATTCAACTCCAGGTAGCACTGGTGCAAAACAGCAAAGAGCAATCTGGCCACTAGAGGGGGACATTACACGCAAAACCATTTCAGAGAAAAAAGAAGAAAAAGTTGCCAGCCCGCGTGGCTGGAATACGGGGCGGCTCACCTCCGAGGCCCCGAGCGGGAGGCTTCGGTAACAGACGAGGTTCCCAAAGGGCACGCGGTCCTGTCCTCCCCACGGTGAGCGTTTACACACACCCCGGAGCCCAGACCACGCTGACCTGGGAGCGGCCCTCGCC
>NW_005370710.1:1760446-1766171 GCF_000412655.1 Myotis brandtii
CCCCTCGGACCGCGTGCCCAGCCTTCCCGCCTCGCCCCGGAAAACCCACCTCTTCCTGCAGACGTGGTCCTCGTGCAGAGCGGAGCGGCCTCGGCGGGGTGAGGGCTGCCTCTGGAGAGGCTGCACCCGAGCTGCCCGTGGGTAGCTCACCGCCACCGGGGACAGCGAGGGCGCCTTCCCTCCTCCAAGTCGCAGGGACGCGCCGCGTGTCCGTGTTACACGCAGAGCGTCTACCGCTACTTCAGCCTGCCTGCCTCCATTCTGCCTTTTCTAGAAGTTTTGCCACTTACTTTTCAAAACCTGGAGGGCAGGGAGGTTCAGTAACTCGCCTAGGTCACGGGAGTGGTCACGTGAACACGCTAGACTAGGCACGTGGACAAGGGGCGGGGCCACGTGAGCATGCACGAGTGGGCTTGTGATAAGGGGGCGGGGCCATGTGAACATGGAAGAGTAGGCACGTGAACAAGTGATAACCCAATGGTGAGCCCGGGTGTTTCCGCCCCGCCCCCCCTGGTGTCTCCCAACACCGGAGAATGAGCTGCGTGAACCAGAAGGTTTACCCGCGGTTCTCAACCTGTGGGTCGCGACCCCTTTGGCGGTCGAACGACCCTTTCACAGGGGTCGCCTAAGACCATCCTGCGTATCAGATATTTACAATACGATTCATAACAGTAGCAACATTACAGTTAAGAAGTAGCAACGAAAATAATTTTATGGTTGGGTCACAACATGAGGAACTGTATTTAAAGGGCCAGAAGGTTGAGAACCACTGGTACTAAGCAAAAGTGGAAAATGTATTACCAGCAGGTTCAGACTCCCCGCAGGGAGGGGAGGCCCAAGGATGGGCTGCCCCCTCAAGCCCGTGGCCCAGGGTATATATTTGCTACAAGCCTGCTCTGTGTCTACCTGTGTCCCCTGATTGACTCCCTCATTGTTCGCGCCCAGCCACGGACCTGAACTTGCTCTGCTTCTACGTCCGTGCACCTGGTGAGGACAGGCCCTCCCTCGGTTCCCAGGCCTCTGGCTTTGAGCTCAGAAATATTTTACTATTTCTGCTCGGTCGGTTCCTGTGACTAGGCTGCTCACCCTGCCATGGCTGCCTCTGCCTTTGTTTCCCCACCACCACCCGGCCCTGTCGGCCTGCATTTCAAGTTCACCCTCTCACAAGGGGGCAGGGCCACGTGATCACTCAGAAGTGGTCACGTGAGCAAGGGGTGGGGCCATGTGAACACGCAGGTGGTCACGTGAGGATGGAGGCGGGGCCACTGAAGATGGAGGCTGAGATTGCAGGGATACAGCCAGGAGCCCCCAGAAGCTGCAGAGGCAGGAAGGACCCTCCCTCGGAGGGAGCACAGCCTAGACCAGGGGTGGGCAAACTTTTTGACTCCAGGGCCACAATGGGTTCTTAAACTGGACCGGAGGGCCGGAACAAAAGCATGGATGGAGTGTTTGTGTGAACTAATATAAATTCAAAGTAAACATCATTACATAAAAGGGTACGGTCTTTTTTTTTTTTTTTAGTTTTATTCATTTCAAACGGGCCGGATCCAGCCTGCGGGCCGTAGTTTGCCCACGGCTGGCCTAGACCCTGATTGCAGATTCTGGCCCCAGAACGGGGAGAGCCTCGTTCCCGTAGCTTAGACCAGTCTGTAGCCATGGGAGCAGCAGCCCCGAGAAACACACCCCTCCTTGCCCCTTCTTTGGGGGCTTTGACCGGGTTCTGGGAACAGCTGAGCCCTGGGCCCCAGCAGGGGGACCCCTAGACCTCTCGCTGTGGGGCTCACAGGGAGATCCATCCCCGTGTCTGTGCCTCTGTCTCTGCTTCCTGGGGGCTCCCAGGCAGTGACAGTGCAGTGGGCGCACCAGGCAGGCTGCTTGGTGGGAAACGCAGGCCACGTGGCTCAGGGACTCCCCCTGCCTTGCCCAGCCCCCAGCTGCAGGATGAGGCAGGGCACTCCCCAGCCCCGCCCTTACCTCCCTCCCGGGCCTTCCCCTAAGGCAGCGGTTCTCAACCTGTGGGTCACGACCCCTTTGGCGGTTCCAGCCTGGGCCTCGGCTCTGGAGCACCAGGGTTGACAGGAGCCCACAGCTGGGTTGTCGTGCCCATATTCTAGATGCCAAAACTGAGGCTCAGACGGGGAGCCAAGGTCCCTACCCACAGACCACCTCCCCCTCAACTCAGTCCAGCTCACAGGCGGCTCCCTCGGCTGCCACCTGGTTGCCATGGTGTCGGAGGAAGAGGAGGAGGAGCCGGAAGAGGAAGAGAAGCAGGAGGAGGAGAGTCCTGAGAAGCAATCCAAAAATACACACCCGCTGGCTCCTCCCTCCTCACTCCCCCTCCACCTCCTTTCGTGCAGCTAGGCCCGGGCCTCTTCCTGGCCAGGCAGCCGGGAGCAAAGGAGGTCAAGGAGGCAGAGGGTCCAGGAGCTAAGTTATAACTCGTGAATCCTCTTTTCTGCTCTCGCAGGGACCCCCTTAATTCTGAGCGGAGCGCCTGGCAGGGTGTCCCTGCAGCATGTGGAGGAAAGAGCAGAGGGCTCGGACCCTAGAGGCTGTACACGTCCTGGCCACCGTGGCCCAGCCTGTGCCCTGGAGGGACCTCTGAGCCGCCGGTTCTCCCTCTTAAACTGTCACAGCTCCCTCTGGGGGGGGGGGGGGGGCGGGGATGTGCAGATGAGGGCATCAGCGTGGAGACGGGAAGGCGCTGCTACAGAAATGGAATCTGTCAGCGCCCATGTTGGTGAGGGCAGTGGAGTCAGAACCCGTCCTTCACTCTGAGCCACTAACAGCAACGTGCGCACACGTTCACACCACACATTCACACCACACGCCCACACATGTTCACACCACGTGCACACGTTCACACCACACGTGCACGCACGTTCACTCCATGTATGCACGCACGTGTTCACACATGTGCACACACGTGTACATATACACACATTCACACCACATGTGTACACAGGTTCACACCACACATGCACACCACACGTGCAGAGGCCTGAGCACATCTCTTGAGCCAGAGCAACTTACATTCCCCTGGAAGCCACCCAAACCAACCTCAGCCACAAGATCATTCACACTCCATGGCTTCTCCGGGCTATTTCCCTTGGGCCAAAGGACTTGCCATCACATGATGTACTCCAGTTGGGAACCCTGCCCCCCACCCCCTGGGGCCTGGGGAAGCCTTTATATAGTTTATCGAGGGAGCAACGGAGCTGGAAATCCCAGCACCTTCCAGCCAGGCTGCCTAATGGGATTTGGAGAAAGTCACGCTGGCTCAGTGCAACCGTCTGTCTGTCTCTCTCCATCTCTCTCCATCTCTCCATCTGTTTTGTCTGTTTCTCTCTCTCTCTCTCTCCCTCCCTCCTTCCCTCCCTCTCTTTCTGTTTCTCTCCACCTCTGCCTGTCTCTGCCTGTGCCCAGCAATCTCCCTTCTGGGTTTCTACTCAAAAGGACCGAAAGCAGAACCTCAGTTCCCTGCACACCTGTGTCCACAGCAGCACTATTCACAGCGGCCCTGAGGTGGGGGCACGCCGGTGTCCATGGACGATGGTGGGTAAACAGTGCCAGTGGCGGTCCAGCTGTAGGAAGGAATATTACTCCGCCTTGAAAACGAGGGACATCCTGAATGTGCCACAACCCGGAGGAGCCTGGAGGATGTGCTAAGTGGGAGAAGCCAGTCACAGAAGGACACAGACTGCGGGTTCCCTGTGCTGAGGCGCCTGGAGAGGTCAAGGTCAGAGAGAGGCAGAGAATGCTGGGAGCCAGGGGCTGCAGGAGGGGGAGGGGTGGTGTTTCCTGGGACGGTTTCCATTTGGGAAGACGAGAAGGTTCTGGAAGTGGAAGATGGTGATGATTGCACAACAATTTGAACTTTTGTGCAAATGAACTGCACCCTTAGAAATGGTTACACTGTAAATTTTTTTACTTGTATTTTACCACAATTACAACAACTGTTTTACTATCTCTCTCTCAGTCTTTTCATTGTTCTGGTGAGAACAGAATGCATTTGCATGTGCAAACTATAGAACACACATTCTGGGATCTTGGTGAGGCCTCATGTGAGCTCAAAGCTTTGCATTTAAAACTGGTGTCACACAATATAATGACGAAGAATAAAATTCAAATTTTTTATTATTTTATTACTATTAATTTTATTAGTATGTATTCAGAATACCAATGATGTACATTTTTATTTTTTACTTAAAACCACATTAGCCTGGCCTGTGTGGCTCAGTGGTTGAGTGTCGACCTATGAACCAGCAGGTCACGGTTTCATTCCCAGTCAGGGCACATGCCTGGGTTGCTGGCTTGATCCCCAGGGTGGGACGTGCAGGAGGCAGCGAATTGATGATTCTCTCTCATCATTGATCTCTCTCTCTCTCTCTCTCTCTCTCTCTCTCGGTGAGTCTCCCTTCCTCTCTGAAATAAATAAAAATATGTTTTTTAAAAACAAATTAAATAGCAAATTAAAAACTCCAGGATGAGTCAGAAGGAAGGAAAGGGCTGGGACGAGGCCCCGAGATCAGGTGCGCCCAGGGCGGCGGGAGGACTCAGCCCGGTCCTTGCCCCTCCCATGATGCCCCTCACAGCAGCCCCTGGTGGCCTCTGCGGTTATGGGTTCGTGCACTCATTCACTCACTGTTCACTCACTGCGCCGTGGGCACTGCCCGCTTCACCAGCCTGGGACAGGACGCCGGAGACCGAGGTCAGATCAGGCCAGGGAGGGTGTTGCAGGAGAGACGACAGCTTGGACTGTGTGTGGCATAACCAGGGCTGCACGTCACCAGTGTGGGCAGTGCGAGGTCCACACAACACAGACAACGTCCCTCGGCCTCCCTGTGCCTCAGTTTCCCTCACAAGAAAACAAGGTGCACTTCTCCAGCTCTGATAGTCCAGCGCCCGGGTCTCACCTCCCCACAGCAGGAGCCCTGGAGCCCTGCCCTGCCCTCCGGGAGGGTGTGGGCGCCCCCAGCAGGCAGCCAGGGGAAAGGGGCCGGGCCTCCACGCCCCTTCACAAAGCCTTTCTGCCTGTTTGTCTCTTCAGGTGTCTCTGGGGCGCTCACTCCTGCAACCTGTCTGCACAGAGGGCCCCGGAGCCTCCCGGGTTCGTGAAAACGGGGGCCACACACATCAGCGGCAGGGCCCGTCCCCATTCCCGTCCAGCCGCTCCGTCCCGGCTGAGGGAGCCCAGGCCTGGCTCTGGCTGTGAAACGGGAAGGAGGTGCTGGGCGGGCTCCTGGTGGGCACGGGCTGGGTGGCAGGGACGGCTCTACCTTCTGCAGTAACGGGAACTGGCCAGCAGAGGGCGACCGCCTCGGCCGCCTCCCCAGGCAGGCACTGGGCTGGGTGGAACCACACCTGGTTCCCCTGGAGCAGGGTCAGTGCGGGGCTGAGGATGGCCCTGGGCAGGTGGGCACCCAGCTGCCCTGGGAGGCCTGTGCCGCCGGCCACTCTGCAGACGGGGCCCTCTGGTGGCCGCACTGCGCAGGCCGAGACCTCCAGGAGCTGGACGTCAGCACAGACTCAGTGCTCACCGCTTTGGGGGGAGGGTGTGCCCACCTGGTGTCCGCACCCCTCTGTCTAAAGGGCCAACCCACCTGCCACTTCAAAACAGCAACCCCGAAGGGCCCCTCCTCACAAGCACGAAGCACACGTGACCCCCTTATCGGAGCCACCTGACCAGGACGCTGCTCTCTCTTCCCTGGTCCCTGGTGTTTCG